>NC_052098.1:19683571-19985178 GCF_015852505.1 Tachyglossus aculeatus | reverse complement strand
AAAACTCCTTTTCATCATTGGCTTTAAAGCCCTCAATCACCTTGCTGTTTTCTACCTTACAACCCAGCCTGCACACTTCATTCCTCTAAGGCCAACCTAATCACTGTACTTCATTCTCATCTGTCTTGCCACCAACCTCTTGCCCACATCCTGCCTCTGGTCTGGAACATCCTCCCTCTTCACATGCAAAGACGAATACTCTCTCCACCTTCAAAACCTCATTAAAAGCACAATTCCTCCAAGAGGCCTTCCCCAACTGAGACCTCATTTCCTCTTCTACCATTCCCTTCTCCATCAACCTTGCAATTAGATTTGCACCCTTTATGAATGCCTTCCTCAGCCCCGCAGCACTTATATACATATCTGTTATTTATTTATTCATATTCACATCTACACCCCCCCTACAATGTAAGCTTGTTGTGGTCAGGAAACATGTCTACTAACTCTGCTATTTTGTACACTTCCAAGTGCTTAGTACAGTGCTCTGCACACAGTAAGCACTTGATAAATATGATTGATTGATATAGGCAGCCATTCTAGAGTAACGGTATTAACACTTTCTTTGACAAGGAACTGTGAGTGTTTTTTTCCTAATCTGACATGAAAATGAGGGAGGAAGTGAACATGGCCTACTCATAAAAGTTCAGTGCAGGACCCTTCAACTTTAATGGTCAATTTGGGGTCCAAAGCTGCTGATGTGCTCCATTATAATAATAATGGCATTTATTAAGCACTTACTATGTGCAAAGCACTGTTCTAAGCACTGGGGAGGTTACAAGGTGATCAGGTTGTCCCACAGGGGGCCTCACAGTCTTAATCCCCATTTTACAGATGAGGTAACTGAGGCACAGAGAAGTTAAGTGACTTGCCCAAAGTCACACAGCTGACAATTGGCGGAGCCAGGATTTGAACCCATGAACTCTGACTCCAAAGCTCGTGCTTTTTCCACTGAGCCACGCTGCTTCTCATGATTATGGTCGGCCAACATCCGTGGATAGTTCAAACCATAATCAAATGACCAGAAAACCCTTTCACTTTTGAGAGTGTCCTTGGCAAAACCCAGTTACCTATTCCTGGAAGTTAGCTCTCAACAATCCAGAAACATTTCTAAGAAAAAGCCCCCACCCTACCCTTTAGCTTGTCTAAATCCTTGTTCCCTTACCCCCTGAAGACTCGAAAAGATCTGAACAACAGTGGTGCTAGGCAACATGAATCCCAGATGGAAGAACTGATATTAATAGCACCTTCTGAGGTGGTGTTCTGTTATTGCTGCAAAGAGATTAAGATGTGAGTGTGGTGGCTTTTAGAGTGATGTGTGAACCACGATGCAAAAATGATGGAAGTGACATCTCTATTAGACAAACTAAAGTGCAGGAGCTAGTCCCAGGGAAAAAGAAAACGTTAGCTAACAAACAAGACAAGGTAAGCATTTGAAAATGAAAATGAACAAGTTAGGAAAGAACAAAGATTACAGTAAACTTCAGCCTAAATGAGCATCTACCCAAAATGTCCCAGTCTTAGAGATTTTTGAAAGAGAAAAATGAATCTTACAAAGGGATGATTGAAAACTTTGCTCATACACTACAAAATCAAGAGTCACTGTTCCTAGGCACAGTGAAGCAGTGGATTTCCAAGAATGCAGCCAGATAGACAGACTGGAGTCAGAGTGGAGTTTTGTCTTACCACATCAAAGGGCCACCTCTCTGGCCATGCAAAATGCCAGGACAATCTGACTAAAGCAACCAGATGGTCCTCACTGGGCAGATGTCCCAAAATATCTCTGGTTTAAGTCCCATTTTCAACCAGGGTGATGGGAAAGGACATGATAACTAAGGCGTCATGGTAGAAGACATGCCGCTGGTAGGTGGAGGAATAGAGGATTGTCCAGCTTTTTTCTCTTCCCCCTCAATCAATCAATGGTATTTATTGAGCATTTACTGTGTTCAGAGCACTGTACTAAGAGCTTGGGAGAGTCCAATACAACAGAGTTCATAGACACGTTCCCTGCTCACTACGTGCTTACGGGTTCGAGGACTTCTCTGCCATTGAGGCTGTCCTAGACAAGACCGGAAGCATTTCTTGGAGGCTTGCAGGGCAGTCATTTTGACATAGCGCCAGTTGTACTGGGTCTCTGTCCATAGGCTGCTGCTCAGCCAGTGCCACAACAGCTCACATACCTGTGGCGACTGCCCCTGTGGCCTAACTTGTTGTGACAATGGCCTTGATGGCAGAGGGAGCAGCAGCAGTGGTTACTGAGTCTTTGTGGTGTGTGTTTGTATATGTGTGTGTCTGCCATCCTTGCCCCATGACTCCCTTTTGTCCTTTCCCCATTCATTCCTTCTCTCCCTGTCCCTGTCCTTTTCCCTCTCTTTCCAATTCTCTGGCTTTGGCAGTGCCCCTTTAGGTGCCAGCCCTATCCAATTTTGAGCTCCCCAAATTACAGTCAAATATATTTGGCATTGCTTTTCACCTGTGTAGAAAGGTCCTGCATCTTGTTCTGCCTGGCTAGGTTGGGGTCCTCTTACCACAGACAAAAGAGTGTATAGAAAGAGGTCTGCCCCTGCAGGTTTTGTTCAAAGGTATAGATAGAGGTTTTTCCCCCATTTTTGATCTCTTCCTAAATTGTGTAGGAGACAGTAAAACAGTGTGGCCCCATGGAAAGAGTACAGTCCTGGAAATCAGAGGACCTGGGTTCTAATCTTGTCTCTGCCCCTTGCCTGTTTGCCTACTGTGTGACCTTGGGAAAGTCACTTGATTTCTCTGGGCCTCAGTTTCCTTATCTGTGCCTGCTCTCTCTCACCTTAGACTGTGAGCCTCTTGTGTCTACCCCAGAGCTTAGTACAGTGCTTGGTAATAATAATAATAATAATAATAATAATGACATTTGTTAAGTGCTTAATGTGTACAAAACACTATTCTAAGCGCTGGGGGGATACAAGGTGATGAGGTTGTCCCACGTGGGGCTCACAGTCTTCATCCCCATTTTACAGATGAGGGAGCTGAGGCACAGAGAAGTTAAGTGACTTTCCCAAAGTCACACAGCTGACAAGCGGCGGAGCAGGGATTTGAACCCATGACCTCTGACTCCCAAGCCCGTGCTCTTTCCATTGAGCCACGCTGCTTCTCTGGTACATGCAAATATTACTATTATTATTATTCTCCTTCTCCAGAATAGGCAGGAAGCTACATCAAGAGAGTTTACCACTATTGAGCAGCTGAATGGAATTTGCCCTCTGTGATGAGAGCCCTCTGTTGTGCCTTGGAGAAAAAATAAAACCCACGAGTGAGAAACCTGGTAAATTAAACATGGAAAGAGGAGAAAAACACTTGAGCTGCTAATTCCTAGAAACAAAAATTCTGAGGAGTTAGTTTGATTCAGGGGTTTCTAAATCATCTGCCAAAAATAGGCACATAATATTTATTCATTCATTCAATCGTATTTATTGAGCACTTACTGTGGAAAGAGGGGAAAAAGCCTGATGCGGTGATACCAGCTACTCAGAGGACTGGCCGTTTTGCTGTACTTTAATCCTCCTAAGAAAGAAACTAATTAAATGTGGCTGGACTAAAATGATTATATGGCTATTATCTGCTCACTCTGAGAAAGCAAGAACCACAAGGTCCAAAACGCAGCAACTAGTGTGCTTAATTGTCTTCTATAAGGAATGCCTTTTGCTTTGCCTAGTGCTCGATCAAAAAACATTAAGTGTTAATGTTCACTGTATAATCTATCTGGCCAGTTAACTAGTTTAATCCATCACCCGCAATGTGAAAAAATAAAAGCAGGTTAGTAGTGACAAGTTAATAGTGGAGGGAGGAAATAAAATAGTGAAACACACTTTGATTGATGATCCAGAACTATCTGTTGCCAGTATGGATGGACTTTATCTAGGTTTATATAGTAGCCAATCAAAGCAAAATAGATCCCGTGATTTAAACCTTCGAACTATCTCTTCTCAGTCCCAAATATAAGAGGCTAGATGAGTAACTCATTCTGATTCAGCGAAGTCAATTAATTGATGATGAAAATTTTCAAAAATGCCAAAACCAAAAGAAGTCCCTTTAAGGAGACCGAGCAGATTAATCCCATGGAGTCCTTCGTAAGGTTACACCAGTTCTCTGTGACTGTTTGGGAGAAGGCCCAGATTTTGGAGCCCATAGCAGGAGGAAGTCAGGCACAATGGGCTACCGAAACTGCACTGCTCAGAATGCGGTCCCTGGAACTCGCTTGGCTGAATCTGAGCCCAGCCACAGGATTGTGCTGCCCTTGCAGCCTCTGAGTGACCTTTGAGTGGGTAGTGGGAAGAGAACAACCAAATCCCAGGATGAGAGAGCTTCGCCACTTGCCTGCTGTGGGCCCTTGGCCAAGTCACCTATCCTCTCTGGACCACAGTTTCCTCATCTATTAAATCGGGGGAAGATGCCTGCTTTCCCTACCTGTTACACTGGGAGTCCTGTGTGCGACAGAGACTCTGTATGTTCCGATTATCTTGCATCTTCCCCATTGCTTAGCATAATGCTTTGGCACATAATATGTGTTTAATAAATGTCATAATAATTGTTAAGAATGTTGCTTTAGTATAGATGTGTTTGTGTGTGTGTGTGTGTGTGTGTGTGTGTGTGTGTGTGTGTGTGTGTTCTGTATCTATGTGTCTCCATGAGTCTTACCTTTCTGGAGTTTCTATATGAAACCTTTCAGATGTGGGGCTAAGTGGGGGGCCGGGGGGCGGCCACGCGAGTCTTCGCACCCAGCAGGGGAAGCAGTGCCACACCTGAAAGATGGGAGAAATGCTACTCCTCTTGCCAGTGGGTACAGAGGAGGCAGGCGAGCCCCCCGGGGCCCATGAAAAAGAAAGCAGCACTGCTCCCACGCTGCCACGTTCAGCAACTTCCAGCTGGAGGAGCTGGAAGAGGAGCTTTTGCCAGTAAGTCCCTGAATGTCTTGGCCAGGTAGCCAGCTCCCCGATTCCGCCCTGTGCCCAGCCCCGGGCACCCCCATCACCCATGGGCCAGGGTTAAGGAGATAGGGCTCCCGAGAGAGTTGCCCCAGTTTCTGGCCAGGCAGCTCTGGGCATTTCTGAGCCTACTGGTATCACCCGATCGTACCATGGCTCCCACCATTTAGGGACCAGGGGTTATGGCAGGGTCCAACTCGAGTAAGCAGAAAGAGGCAGCTCCTGACTTGGTCACGGTAGGGCTTATTGTGGGGCCTTCATGGCCCTTTCTCTCCCCCTGACCCTCCCCCAACACACAATTACACCTTAGCATGATTTCCTGGGCTACAGTCCCTAAAGACCCCACATGAATTCAACTCTGAGTATGAGGCGTGGGGAGGGAGACAGGGAAGGAAGAAACAGCCCAAAGGATCACAAATGCCAGATTTGTGGATGCCTATTTACTGAGTATAACGTTCAAATACATTCAGTTCTCCTATAGCAAACACAGGGATTAAATTCTTGATGAAGTGTGCATGAAGAAAAAATGTAAATTACAGTATACATACCGTGACTGAGGCCATGCACATGTAACACAACCATTTCTTCCAACGTTGCATCCTGTTCTATCCAACTAGGCATATGCTGTCAGGAGAATGTTCTTTAATTCCCTAATCATGTTCTATCTAAATTTGCTGGGAAAATACATGTTGTGGAAGAACTAAGTGCATATAAAGAATAAAATGGGGTGGAGAGTGGATTTAGAACCAAAATACACAATGTAACACTGTGCTACTCTGCAAAAAGCAATATTTCAAAGTCAGGGGTCTAAAATTCACTGTACATTGTTTGCCACTTTTCTAAGCATTCTATTGTAAACTCTACCCAGAACACACATATAATTTCACATTATACTAATATGACAGATTAAACGACTACCACACAGAGAAAATGCAGATAGCTTGACTTATTGAAAGCTTCATGATTTTTCCATCCTGCTACGCCATGTTTGACATAAGTTTATTGAATATATGGCATATCTTGCATAAACCTGCAGAGAACTAACAGTATTTTAATGCTGTTTTCCAATATATGTCCTGTTAATGGAATGTGTGAATTATCGACACATTTTCTTCGACACTTCACTATATAATTCTTGGGAAAAGACAAACTATTGGTTTAACTATTAATGAGCATAGATTAAACTTGTGTGTCGAAGTAGGGCTTACTCTTCTAGTCCAGGGAGCAGAATAATCTGCAAAATAGAGCACAGGTTGAGACCTAAACAAGCATAAATTCTAGTCCAGACTCCACTATTCTCTCCCTGGGCTAATTGGCTCTCTCTGTGCTTCCATGGCTCTTGGACTCCTGCCCAGCTGGTTGTGAGGGTAAAAACAGGGGCACCGACTCCACTAGAGCAAAAGGGGTGATCACGTTCTCTCTGTAGAAATTGGGAAATGAGGACTAAAGCAATCAAAAGCTACCTTTGCCCTTTCCACTTTCTGAGTACAATAGGCCATCTACCCCACTCCACCTGGATGGTTGGGGATGGGGGATGAACCAGAAATGAACGAAGCAGCAAGATGGCAGCTCTAATTTCAGTTATCGACAATAACAACTTAAAAAATACTGATAATGGCATATGTTAAGTACTTCCTATGTGTCAAACACTCTACTAAGCACTGGGTAGATACAAGTTAATCAGGGCAGACACAGTTCCTGTCCCACATGGGGCTTACCGTCTAAGTAACTTAATTTAATTTAATTGTATGCTATGTATTAAGTAGTTACTATGTGTCACACACTTTACTAGGCACTGGTGTAGGTACAAGATAAGCGCAGTGGATACAGTTCCTGGACCATTGGGGCTCACAGCCTAAGTAAGAGGGAGAACAGATATTTAATCCCCATTTTATAGATGAGGAAACTGAGGCCCAAAGAAGTTAAGTGATGTGCCCAATATCACACAGCAGGCAGGTAACAGAGCCAGAATTAAAACCCAGAACCTTTGAGTCTCAGGCCCATGCTCTTTTTCTTAGGCTATGCTGCTTCCCTGCATCTGATTCACCTCTGTTGTCATACAGATGGCTTAATTTGCCTGTTGAGCCTCAGATACAGGGCAGAGGCTTTTTACCACATCTAGAACCCGCCCCCACCCCATCAACTCTGGCCTCTGGTTCCTGCCTCATATCCTCAACCACAGCTCAAGAGCCTGCAGTGACAGGAAGGAAAGAGGGAGGAGGGACCAGACCAATTCTCCTCAGTCAGTCACTCGATCGTACCTACTGAGCGCTTACTGTTTATTCATTCATTCAGTCGTATTTATTGAGTGCTTACTGTGTGCAGAGCACTGTTCTAAGCACTGGGGAGGTTACAAGGTGATCAGGTTGTCCCACGGGGGACTCATAGCCTTAATCCCCATTTTACAGATGAGGTCACTCTGGCCCAGAGAAGTTAAGTGACTTGCCCAAAGTCACACGGCTGACAATTGACAAAGCCAGGATTTGAACCCATGACCTCTGACTCCAAAGCCTGTGCTCTTTCCACTGAGCCACGCTGAGCTTACAGTCTAGAGGACTCCTCCTTCTCCTCTAGCACCCCTTCTGCAGCTACTAGCAGTGTCCGTTCCTGCACTGGGCAGAGGGGAATTTCTGAGCCTGCTCTTTGCGTTTCCTCTCCTGGATCAGCATGAAGTCTTGCCCAGCCATGCAACACGACAGCAGGAGCCACGTCGAAGCAGGGCTTAGGGCTTCCAAATAATTTCCACTGGGACGCCTAATCCGGCACTTATTGTTTTAGCAGAATAGCCTTCCAGCTTGTTCGGGTTTATTTTCACCTCTATCCTCATGTCCCTCTGGCTGTCTTGAAACATGAGCTTGTTTCATGAGTTCAGAAGCCTAAATCCCCTTCCTATTTGCCCCAGGCTCTGCTCTGAGGAACAGCCTAAAGAAAGTGGGGAAAGCATGTGTGCACAGTATCCTATCCCCAGGACTTGTGAGGGATGTTTTTAGGGGCAGGCAGACATCTCAGGTGCCAGTTTAAAGTCAGTCAGTCAGTCGTATTTATTGAGGGCTTACTGTGTGTGGAGCACTGAATAAGCTCTTGGGCAAGTACAATATAACAGTAAACAGACACCTTCCCTGCCCACAACGAGCTTACAGGCTAGAGGGGAAGACAGACATTCAGGAAGCAGATGGATGGCACACTCGGAACTGATCAGCCAGAAATAGGGAGAACAGAAGGCCCAGGCTGGAGGAACACAACAGGTGACCCCTCTTGAGGTTTCAGGAATGCCATCAGAGCCCCCGACCTCTGGGTGGACAGCCCAGGCTCCACACTGGGCAAGAGGTGATTCTTTATTAGTGGCAGTTGGGCACAGGGTGAGGGAAAGTGCAGGGTGGCACTCACTGCCACTGTTTCTGTGTCTCGCTTTCTTGCCTCCCAGTCTCTCGACACCTCTTCTGCCCACCATATTCAAAATCATTGGCCCTGTCTTCTAGGGCAGGTGGTCCCAGATGGAAGTGGAGGAAAGCCTGGTAATTTTACCTTTTCATGAAGTGAGAATTTGAATTCCAATCCTCCTTTCATGCCCTTCTCATCGAACCACCAGGGAGAATCAAACTTAACCACCTTATCACTTAGCACTTTTCAACTCAGTCTGGACCAAGCCAGGTAAAGCCAAGTCAGCCCCGTACCCATCAAGAATCGGAAACAGGCCTGTGGTCCAAGCTTAGGGAGACTTAAAGGTCCCTGATTGCAGATTTTGTAAAAGCGACAGAGACGCAATAGGCCTTTGTTTCCACTAAAAGGGAATGTATTACCCACATTTTGGAGGTGGATGTATTCTTACATGTCACCCCACTTTTGCAGCCAAGACCAGAGAAAAATGACAAGTCATACACTGCTAAAAGGAATGCTTACAAAGTGCCCCCCAAAGTAGCAAGTTTTGCTTTTGCTTTGTTGTCTGTCTCCCCCTTCTAGACTGTGAGCCCATTATTGGGTAGGGACTGTCTCCATCTGTAGCCAAATTTTACTTTCCAATTTGTACTGTACAATGCTCTGCACACAGTAAGTGCTCAATAAATATGATTGAATGAATGAATGAATGAACAAGGTCTTCCTGGCTGCCAGGGGATAGAGTAACGTCTTACAATAACTTGAAAGCGTCCAAAGAAATCAATCAAAGGCTCAATTTAAAAGACGCTGGGGCTTTATTTATATTTACATTTATTGTATTAATGTATTTATATTTAGCTTGCTCCCATTATTTATATCCACCTGGAAATCTGAGACAATTCCAAGTGATTCGAAAATGCAGTTATCTTCTCAGTGAGAAAGCAGGTGAAAGATCAGAAGGTGCCAAAACAAAAGGGGAAAGCTCTTGCAAGCAGCCTCCCCAGGCACCTCTGTAAACCGACCCCAAAGATGCACTTAATAATAATAATAATAATGGCATTTAAGTGCTTACTATGTGCAAAGCACTGTTCTAAGCACTGGGGGGATACAAGGTGATCAGGTTGTCCCACGTGGGGCTCACAGTCTTCATCCCCACTTTACAGATGAGGTAACTGAGGCTCAGAGAAGTTAAGTGACTTGCCCAAGGTCACACAGCAGACATGTGCCAGAGCTGGGATTAGAACCCACAACCTCTGGCTCCCAAGGCCAGGCTCTTTCCACTGAGCCATGCTGCTTAATGCTCTCACTGAGTCCCTCTATATCCCGCTACAATTTTCAACTCTTGATGACTTCTCCAACAGCCTGCTAATTTCGTCCCCATCACCCCCAACGAGTTCCCACACCTCAAATAATCATTATAATTGTGGTATTTGCTAAGTGCAAGCACTGTGCTAAGCGCTGGGGTAGATACATGATAAAGAGATTGAACGAAGTCCCTGCCTCTCTAGGGGCTCACAGTCTAAGGGGGAGGGGGACTAGGTATTTCATCCCCATTTTAGAGATGAGGAAACCGAGTTACAGAGAAGTTAAGTGACTTGTCCAAGGCCACACACCAAGCAAGTGTTGGAACTAGAACACTAGGGACTCTAATGAATCTCCCAACCCACAACAAGCTGCCCCTACCTTTTCCCATATTTCCCCTTCCCAGAGCCTAAGGCCTCTCAATTTTCTCCAGCTGAAACTTGGGTGCTTCTGCTATTTCTTCTCCTCTCTTCCTTACTGTTCTTCTTTTTTGAACCACTCCCCCTCTGTATCCTTTTGTCTTCTTTCATCTATCTTGTTGGGTCCTGGGAGAAGCAGCAGGGTTAAAGAAGATAGAAAAAAGAAGGGGGTAGTAGAAAGAGCACAAGACTGGGAGTGAGATGATCCAGGTTCTGATCCCACTTATGCAACTGACCTTCTGCGTGACCTCAGAAAAGTCAAACAACCTCTCTGAGCACCAATTTCCTCATCTGTAAATAGGCATAATTATCTGCCCTCCCCACCTCTTAAACCCAGAGCCCCATGTGAGACAGTGACTATGTCCAAGTTGATTACCTGTATCTGAACTTTACAAGCACCTAATTCAGAGCACCCCATCAAATGGTTACTCAATCAATCAATCAATTGTACTTATTGAGGACTTACTGTGTGGAGAGCACTGTACTAAGTATTTGGGAGAATACAATATAACAATATAACAGAGTTGGTAGACAGGTGTTCCCCGCCCACAATCAGCTTAAAGTCTTGACACTATTACTATTACTTCTACCACATCAGCACTTTCCATAGTGCATCGGTACCTCAAAAACACTTGATAAGCATCATTAAAAAAAAAAGATCAAAAACCACAGCAGGGGAAAGGTGAGAGCTGCAGGGTAGAAGTTCCCCCACCATGAATGACTGGAGTTGCGATGACTGCAGGATTTTCATCTAATTGCATTTGATTTTCCGAGATTCCAATTAATGTTAAATTATATAAGTGATTAATTTATATTAATGTCTATCTCCCCCTCAAGACTGTAAGCTCACTGTGCGCAGGGAATGCAACTGCCAACTCTGTTATATTGTACTCTCCCAAACACTTAGTACAGCACCCTGCATGTATTAGGCACTCAATAAGTACCATTGATGATGACAATGTCAGGTGGGGATTTTTGTCTTGTGACATGTCACCAAATGCTCTAGACCCACCCACCAGGCTGAGGGGGAGGGTATTGTCAGAGGATCCCTCTATGACTTCTTCATTTCCCGTCACCTACCAGCATTGGAGTGAATGCCATGTTAAATGTGATGGTCCTGTTCAGTTTTCATAGTGAATGGAAACACACAACATATTGTTGCCCAGGGTATTCCAGGAAAATACTACTGAAAGGAATTCCTAGCTGAACAGCATTACACACACATAAAGATAATCTCTTGGTTTGAACTGCAAGTGCTAAGTAAAGAATATATTATTTGTGAGTTTGCTTCTAAAATTCACCATCTGCCCCCCCCCCCCCCAAGCTTTTTGCTCAACAATAGCATCTCCATTCTTGTTTGTGGCATGCCAAGATCATCTGTCTGTCACCAGCTTTATCTAACAATCCACAGCTAAGCCATAAATTCTTGAGTTGATCAATATACATTAGCGTTTCCGCTCTCATCACCATTCAAAAAATAAATAAGATCCGGAGAGAAGTCATATTAAATGTTTAATAACCATCAAATATCCTCTAGACTGTAAGCTCGTTGTGGGGAGGTAATGTAGACACTCTGTTGCATTGTACTCTACCAAGCACTTAGTACAGTGCTCTACATACAGTAAGCACTCAATAAATACCATTGATGATGATAAACATTACCATAATTTTTGAACTAGGGACATTTAAAGAGGTAAAAAATCATCTGTACTATTTTAAAGCTTACATTCAATTATTATATGCTGCCAGTTTGCCTAGAACTAACTCCATCAGTGATTTTCTCAAATTATTTCTGAGGAACACCTCAGGACCTCAGAAGAAGGGGAAAATACTTGGTTGTTTCTCTCAAGGTGCAAGCATTTTGAAAATGAGGATTTCCTAGTTTTCAAACACACCTTTTCTGGGATCACTACCAATCAATCAGTGGCATTTAATGATGCTTCCTGTGTACAGAGCACTCTATTAAGCACTTGGGAGAGTACCAAAAAGTTAGTAGAAATGGTCCCTACCCTCAAAGACCTTACAACCTAGTGGGGGACACTGATATCGTAATTACAGGTAGGAGAAGCAATAGATTGGTAGCGAGAGTGGGTTCATCATCATCATCAATCGTATTTATTGAGTGCTTAGTGTGCAGAGCACTGTACTAAGCGCTTGGGACGTACAAGTTGGCAGCATATTGAGACAGTCCCTACCCAACAGTGGGCTCACAGTCTAAAAGGGGGAGACAGAGAACAAAACCAATCATACTAACAAAATAAAATAAATAGAATAGATATGTACTTAAGTGCTCAGCGGGCAGCAAGTACTCAGGAAGTACTTGGGAAGCAATGTTGTCTAGTGGATAGAGCATGGACCTGGGAAACAAAGGACCTGGATTCTAATTCCGCCTCTGCCACTTTGCTGTGTCACCTTGGGCAAGTCACTTCATTTCTCTGTGCCTCATCCACCTCATCTGTAACATGGGGATTAAAACTGTGACCTCCATGTATGACAGGGACTGTGTCCAATCCAATTTGCTTGTTTCTACCCCAATGCTTAGCACAGTGCCTGGCACACAGTAAGCATTTAACAAATACCACAATTATTATCATTATAATTATTATCATTACTCAATACATACCATGGACTGATTAATTGACTATGAACTCAGGTGCATGAAGGATGCAGTAAGGAGGGCAAATAGGAAGGGGAGATGAGAGATTAGTCAGGGAAGGCTTCCTGGAAGAGATGTGATTTTAGTAGAGCTTTGAAAATGGGAAATACCTGTGATATATGTTAAGTGCTTACTATCTGCCAACTTCTTCCTTTCTGTGGTAAGTGCTGGGATAGAAACAACAGAAGCGAATCACCACACTAAAGTAAAATTAGGCAGGATGGGGGCAGGACAGAAAGAGATGGGAGGAGAAGGAGAGAGGCAGAAAGAAAGGGAGACACACAGAGAGAGACTATAAGGAAGAAGGAGCATGAAGAGAGGAGAGGGAAGTGAGAGAGGAAAGGGAGAATTGCAAACTCTCTGTGATGTTGCTGCTGCTTCCGTGGTGGCAGTGGCTTTACTGGCGTTGGCCATGGCTGAACTGACCTGCCCTAGCAAGTAGGTGGAAATGGAAGTAGACGCTGTGGCAGCATAGCCTTAGATGGGCCAGTTTGGCAGGAGCCCTACCACCAGAGGCCTCAGCCGCCCCCACGGCTGAACTGGCCCATCCATTAGACTTTCCAGTGTAGCCAGAGTGGCATCATTCCAAGCTGCATGGGAAACTCCCATTAGCAGCCCCAAAATGAGCCTATTCAGCCAAGGTAATGATGGCACCAGCGGCGGCAGCAACAGAAAATAATCCTAGTATTTATTAAGTGCTTATAAGAAGTGCCAAGCACTGAACTAGAATGATCAGATCAGACACAGTCACTGTCTCACTCAGGGTTCACAACCGAAGAGGGAGGGAGTGCAAAGAGAGGGACTGCAAGAGTCCCCCCCTCTAGACTGTGAGCTCATTGTGGGCAGGGATTGTCTCTCTTCATTGATGCATTGTCCTTTCTCAAGCACTTAGTACAGTGCTCTGCACACAGTAAGTGCTCAATAAATATGATTGAATGAATGAATGAATGAATGCAAACGATTACACAGAAGGCCAAAGACAGAGCTGGGATTAGAACGCAGGTCTCCTGTCTCCCAAAACCTAAGTTCTTTTCACTAGGCCACATTGCTTCCCTTGAAGAAGCTGGGTGGGAGGGAGAGCCCCTTCCTGCCAACCAGGCTGACTGTAGGCCTTTCGAGTGGTGAGGCTGTCCCCCCACCCCCCGAAAAAAAATCTCACTACTTGCTGGGCCCCAGTGACCACCCTCTCCCAATGGATAGGAAGCAAAGCTGAAAACATGATTGACATATAGTATTTGTTCTCCCCAAATTGCCTACAGCTCATTAGGCCTGGTCAAACCCATACATCTTCTCTTGACAGTTGAAGAACTTTTCTTTCCTTGGCCAGGGTACAATTATTGTGCGGCAGTCACAGTTCCAGGGTGCAGATGCGGGCTGAGGGAGGAGGTGATCTGACCGAAAGGAAAAGGGAAATTGGGGGAAACAGCCTACAACCAAAGTCAGGGAGAGCAACAGCTTCCAGAAAGTCACGGCCAATTCCCAGAGAAATGGAGCAAGCTTCTTAATTGATTTTATAGGACAAGTAACAAAGCATCTCTCGCAGCATATAAGTACTGAGCAGTGAAAAGCCTAAGGACATGGTCCTTTCAGTCTAAGGTCATGCTCTAAAGTAAAGCCCCCTTAAGAACTGTGTTTCCCTGGGCTACAATCTTGACAGACTCCTCTACTGTGGGCCAGCCAGGTAGCGGGAAAATATCCAGCTTTGCTCCGGAAGAGTTTGTGCTTCCACATCCAAGATGTCCTTGGCTCCGGAAGAATCAGGTTGAAGTGGTCCTTAGGGCAGATTCTCGGAGTTACATTCCGGCAGGAGCGAGAGCCAGCAGGGATGAGGCAGAGCCAGGTACTCACACAGAGGCAGAACTCAGTCAGCTGTCCTCGGCTGGAAGCCCAGACGAAAACCGGGGAGGTCCAGAGAGGGAGGCACACTCCTCAAGTCTCTTTGTGGGAAAAGAGGGGGATGAGGTTTGGAGAAGACAGAAATGAGATCACTTGGGAAAATTCAATGTGCCTGACTTTGAACCTTTTAAGAACACCACAGTACAGTTTAGGGCCCAACTTCACAGCCCTTTCCCGTTGCTCTTGGCCTTTAAACTGTTTACTGTGCAGCCATCTGTGGTGGAAACCAGTTAAAGCCTTTTACGAGCCCCTAAACTTCTGATTTCACTAATTTCTCCCTCCTACTCATTAAGACTTGAGTCAACAAAATCTAGTCTTTTAGGAGGGAGAGGGAGTGTGCTAGTAGGTGTGTGTGAGTGCCCACATGAAATGGTACATTTAACAGAAAGAGCCCACAAAAATCTCAGTACGTGTCTCTTGGTTTGTAGACAACACCGAAACCCATATACATTTTTTTATGCGGTAGATATTTCGAAAAACCTATTGACAACAGTAGTATTCCAATCACACAAGTGACCTTTAATACTAAAACAAGGTTTTGCTCGAGTGCTCTAATTACACCTGCCATAAACTGGTTGCTCATTAGGATCCACCATGCCTTTCCGAAGAGGAGAGCAAGGATGGGGCATAACTAGCTTCCCTATACCATCAGGATGGACATTATCCTTATATTGGAAATGAATTTACAGGTCATCCAGCTGTATTCAGTGAGCATGAAGAACTCCTTCCTGAAGTTGGGGGTTAAACAAGTCCTTAAATATGTATCTGGCAGCATGGCTCAGTGGAAGGAGCATGGGCTTTGGAGTCAGAGGTCATGGGTTCAAATCCCGGCTCTGCCAATTGTCAGCTGTGTGACTTTGGGCAAGTCACTTAATTTCTCTGTGCCTCAGTTACCTCATCTGTAAAAATGGGGATTAAGCCTGTGAGCCCCCCGTGGGGCAACCGGATCACCTTGTAACCTCCCCAGCGCTTAGAACAGTGCTTTGCACAGAGTAAGCACTTAATAAATGCCATCATTATACAAGCGCTTAGTACGGGGCTCTGCACACAGTAAGCACTCAATAAATACGATTGAATCTGGCACAGATGAGGCTGAAGTACAGGCCCTTAGGCTGCGCCTACCCTATGGGTCGGGGTAGAAGTATGCAAGGCCAAAACAAAGGCAGGAAGTGGTAAGCGGAGAAGAGTTTGAAGTTCAAAAACCAGAACCCAACTTTAGAATGATAATGTAGAGCCAATAGAGCCTGGACGGGGGACATTCAGCCAGAAGGAAACCAAAGTCATCTAGTAACCTTGAACATAGAAGTCCTCTATGCAAGGAACAGTTTCAACAGTGCCACCAGGCTGCTGAAAGCTGCAACCGAATTTTACTACCTGTGAAACTCAATGCCCAATTGGGAGCTGATAGAAAAGAGAAGAAAACCACCAAAAGGGTCAATCCTCTCTCTGGAGATTGACAGATTAACGTGACATCAATCTCCGGACTCGACGGAGGGGCTTCCCCAAACTTCACCAGCACAGCCGGGTAAACGTGGAAGCATATGGGAGTAAAAGAGAGCAAGGGTACGTGAAGTTTTCTGTGTTTGAATGTCTATAAAGTGTGTGTGTGTGTGTGTGCATGTGTGAGCACATGCACATCAACAGAAGCGGGTGAGTGGATATGCTACTTATCCCAGAGTGTTGTGAGGAAGAGTATTATTTGTGAAGCACTTTCAGTCAGAGAACACAGAAGATGATTATTCTTCATTCAGTGGGGGACTCACTGAGGAGTGAATGTGAGTGTGGGTGCAACTGGAGTTGTGTGGGTAGATTTATGACACTATGTGTAAGTGTGGATGATTGGGACTTTCCAAACCCCTATTAAGAAAGGATCTTGATTCAAGCAAACAATACGGAACCTGTGTTTCATTACCTCTGATGACCAGCCTTTCAGCTACCCGCCAAAACTCAGCCAATTGACCCCCGTTTCCACCCAAAAGAGATTACCATAATCAGGATATGTTCGAATCCTCCCCAAAGAGAGGGAGGTGTCTGGTAATGACCAGATGTGTGCTCGCTTGGAACATTCTGCATAAGCCTTCCCAAGCAGTCCTAGAAGTGACATTTCTCCCTCTATAAAAGCAGTTTCCACAGCTGTGTGTAGGCCAGATTTCCAAGGGTGGCCTCTGTAATAAATCAATCAATCGTATTTATTGAGCACTTACTGTGTGCAGAGCACTGTACTAAGCGCTTGGGAAGTACAAGTTGGCAACATATAGAGACAGTCTCTACCCAACAGTGGGCTCACAGTCTAAAAGGGGGAGACAGAGAACAGAACCAAACATACTAACAAGTACCAAATATCTGAACTTGAGCATAGCCAGAACGCACTAAAAATAGAATAATACCTTGAACTTGTAGAGCATTTTTGCTTTTCCAGACTGCTTTCACAGTAATTATCTCATTTTTAAACCTCATAAGATCCCTGTGAAGTAAGGAGAGACAGGCATTATTATTCCCATTTTAGAGAGAGGCA
Source organism: Tachyglossus aculeatus (assembly GCF_015852505.1). Lineage (NCBI taxonomy): Eukaryota > Metazoa > Chordata > Mammalia > Monotremata > Tachyglossidae > Tachyglossus > Tachyglossus aculeatus. The sequence goes on along the minus strand of NC_052098.1, from coordinate 19,968,060 downwards.
CAAATGGGTTAAGTGGATGGAACAAGGTCACAGAGCAGGCTAATGTAGAGCTGGGAAGGAAAATTTCAGGGGCAACCTGCATCTGCATCTTTAAGCCCCACTTCAGCCCCTGGTTCATGGGGAAAGGAGCTCACTTAGTCGAAAGGAAGAAAGTCTTTGGGACCTAAAAGGCAAAGTTTCCTGATTCTGTGGTTTTTTGTTCTCTTTTCTCTGAGGCTCCTCTGATTACACTGCTCCTCAGGGACATCAGCATTTACCTGCTTGTTCCCAATTAACCCCCAGCCACCGGTTCCTCTTGTTTCCCAAACTCATAGACTTCCTGCTCCACCCTACCTCACCCCAACAGCAACTGACACACACCAGAGCTCATCATCACTAGTCATTGTACCATTTCTAGCCTCACCAATCATAACCGCCAAATCTGCCTTCTCACCTGCATGCCCCCCTCACCAAAACTGTTCTCTCCCTAAATAGAGACTTCCAATCTCTGGGCTCCCTCTACTTATCCCAGGCCATCATTTCCCACTTGGATTCCCTACCTCCCCTCCCATCTCTATACACAAATCCTTCCTCTCAGTACCACACTCTTCACCAAACTCAACTCCCTTGCCCCTCCCTCAGTCTCTGGATCACCTGATGCTTCCTCTGCTTCTGCACTAGGCAGAAATCTGGGCCACAGGCTGAATTTGAACACTTCAGAGTCATCCTTGCTTGCCCTAATCTTGAGAAGCAGTGTGGCTTATTGGAAAGAGCACTAGGCCTGGGAGTCAGAGGACGTGAATTCTAATCCCAGCTTCTCTGTGCCTCAGTTCCCTCATATGCAAAATGGGAATTCAATACCTGTTCTCCCCCCTACTTAAAACTATGAACCCCATGTGGGACTTGATTATCATGTATTTACCCCAGAACTTGGTATAGTGCTTGGTACATAAGAAGCACTTCACAAATACCAGTTATTCATTATTATGCTCCTCTCTTTTCCCCTATGCAACATGAGTAACTTCTTCACTTGATATTCACCCCACCCTCAGCCCCACAGCACTTACATACATGTCCTTATTCTCTCCCTTTTCCCAAATCGGTAATTTATTTTAGTGTCCATCTCCCCCTCTAGCCTGCAAGCTCCTTCTGGGTAAGGAATGTGTCTACCCCCTCTGCTGCAATGAACTCTCCCAAGCACTTAGTACAGTGCTCTGTACACAGTAAGTGCTCAGTAAATACCATGGATTGATTGTTTCTTCCTCATCAACTCCAATGCCCTCCTGAAGCCCACAGTGCTCCATTTTCGTCCCTCTCTATAAATGTGTCACTTTGCTGACAAAATCAAAACCATCAGGCATGGTATAGTGGCAAGAGCACGGGCTTGGGAGTCAGACGACACGGGTTCTAATTCCAGCTCTGCCACTTGTCTGCTGTGTGACCCTGGGCAAGTCACTTAACTTCTCTGGTCTTCACTTACCACATCTGTAAAATGGGGATTAAGATGGTGAGCCCCACGTGGGACAATCTGATTATCTTGTATCTACTCCAGTACTTAGAACAGTGCTTGACACATAGTAAGCACTTAATAAATACTATTATTATTGTTATTATTATTATCAGGCATGAGGTCCCCAAAGCCTCCCCCTCACCATTCCAACTCCACCTCACCCACATATCTGCTCTCATCCTTCCCATTCACCTCTTGAGAGGAAATCTCCTGCCTGCTTTAAAAATCTACCCCATCTACCTGTGTGATTCTGACTCCATCTCATCTCCAAGGAACACCTGCACCTACTCTTCTTCCCTCACTCTGATGGCTCCTCCTTCTCTACCTTCAAACATGCTCAGGTCACCTCTAACCTAAAAAAACACTGAATTTTTCTCCACACTCTATCATCTGATATCCCTGTTCCCATTCCTGGCCAAACTCAATAATAATAATAATAAGTAATAATAATAATAATGGTATTTGTTAAGTGCTTACTTTGTGTGAAGCACTGTTCTAAGCATCGGGGGGATACAAGGTGATCAGGTTGTCCCAAGTGGGGCTCACGGTCTCCATCCCCATTTTACAGATGAGGTAACTGAGGCACAGAGAAGTGAAGTGGCTTGCCCAAGGTCACACAGCTGACAAGTGGTGGAGCTGGAATTCAAACCCATGACCTCTGACCCCCAAGCCCGCACTCTTTCCACTGAGCCATGTTGCTTCTCTTTGTGTATAGCTTCTGCCTCCACTTCCTCCCCTCCAATTCATTCACGCATTCACTCAAACGTATTTATTGAGCACTTACTGTGTTCAGAGCACTGTACTAAGCGCTTGGAAAGTACAATTCAGCAATAGAGACAGCACATCTTGACCCTCAATAATCTGGTTTCTGCCCTCTTTACTCCACTGAATCTGCATTCTCCGAAGTCACCAATGAACTTCTTGCCAAATCTAATGCATCCCACTCTAACCTAATCCTCTTCTACCTCTTCAGTTCCTGTACCATGGCAAACCACTCGCTTATTGTGGAAATACTTGCTTTTCATGGTTTAGTGGAAAGCTCACAGGCCTGGGAGTCAGAGGACCTGGGTTCTAATCCCGGCTCTGCAATTGCTTACTGTGTGACCTTGGGCAAATTACTTAACTTCTCTGTGCCTCATTTCCTCAACTGTAAAATAGGGATTAAATTCCTGCTCTTCCTCCGACAGACCGTGAGCCCAATGCGGGACAGAGACTGTGTTCAAGCTACCCAGCGCTTAACAAATTCCATTTAAAAATATATAAAAATAGATCCTCTCAACTTAACTTCCCTGTCACTGTTGAAAATACTGTGATCATCCCCATTTCAGAAGTCCACAACTTTGGCATTATCCTTGACTCCTTCCTTCATTTGAAGACCCATACTCAGCCTGTGGTTAAATCTTGTTGACATTTCCACCACAATATTTCAAGGATCGACCCCTTCCTCTCCAACCAAACCGATCAGCTGGCTCAGGTCCTCGTAATATCCCAGCGTGACTACTGCGTCAGTCTCCTCACTGGTCCCCCAGCCTCTAGTATCCACAGTCCAGACTTCAGCCTGCTGCCTGGATCATTTGTCTAAAAGGTCATTCTGCCCCTGTCTTCCCACTCCTTACAAATCTTCGATGGCTCCCCTATTTCTCCCCACACTCCTGATCACTGGCATCTAAGCCTTCAATCAGCTCTCTCCCTCCTATTTATCCGCTCTTCTCCCACTACACCTTAGTTTCATTCCTCTCAAGCTAACCTGCTCACTGTCCCTCGCTCTCATCTTTCATATCTCTGACCCCTTGCTCACACCCTTCCCCATCAAATCCACCAGACCGCAGCTGTCCCCATTTCAGAGCCTTTCTGAAATCACATCTCCTCCAGGATGCTCTCCCCGATTAACTCCTCTTCTCCCCAGGTTTAATCTCCCCAACTCTCACCTCATCACTTCTGCACCAACTTCAGCCTCCTAACCTTCCGTAGCAGTTTTGTATTTATCTACTTACATGCCCTGTCTCTTTAAGCACTTGCTCATGGATGTACCCAATTTGCCTTTTCCCTCTCATCTACAGATTCTATTAGTGTCTGTCTCTCCCACTAAACTGTAAGCTCCTTGAGAGCAGGGATTGTCTGCCAACTCTGTAGTACTTTTCCATGCACTGAGTACAGTTTTCTGCCCACACACCATAGGAGCTCAATAAATACGGTTGCTTGAATGAGAAATGAAGCCGTGACAACGAGGGTTTGCCGCTGCTTCCGTCTTTCACTTCCTCCACCAGAAAGGCATAATGTGACTTTGTTGACCACAGTCCCTCTCTCTCTCCCTCCCTCCTAGGTCAGTCACTCTACCCTAAGAATGCTCTGCTCTCTGGATGGGGAAAGAAGTGATGACCACGTTCCCTGATCTACCAGGAACTTTTCTGTAAGGCTCCGAGTGGCTGTGATCCACGATGTGCGCTGCCCTCAGTGTACTGGGGTAAATCCCTTCATTCCAGAAAGAAGGAAGAAATAATTTAGCACCATGGGGATGCTTTGGGTTCTTCACTGATGTCAGAGGACACTCTGATCTGAAAAGCAGAGTTAATCTACGTTTTTCAGGAACTCTGCTGCGCCCTGCTGTCTCGAGGAAATCTTTGCACAAGTATTGTGGAAAGAGCCACTGTCCCAACCTGGAGTCCGCCCTTCATGTCTCTGGCATACTTGAGGGCTCTCATTTAACATTCACTTCATGCTCGTCTCATGACATTTACAGAGCAGACTCCTCTCACCTAAAGCAACGCCCTTGCAAAAGCACCCACTGTTCTCCTTCAAAGACACACCACATAAGAAAGAATCCTAATCCCCCAAGCATATTTGGCTATTGTACCTTGGCCAGAACAGTATCAAATAGCGGAATATTAGAGCATGAGGTTTCTTTGGTTGTTTTTTTTTAACAACAACAACAATAACAAAAAAGATCAGACAGAATGAGCCTGTCATCCACACTAGCATTATGAGGTGACAGTGACTTACAAGAAGAAAAACGTATAGTAAGCGCCAAATTGTCTTTTATTCTTAAATCTAATTATATGGTGAGGTTCTTTTTACTGATCCGTTTGTTTACAAAAATACTGAGCATGCATCACACAAACTAAATAATTCCCCCATATCTTTTACTCCAAAATTTGCAGTTAATTAAACTAATTTGTCTGGGTTTTTTGTGGGTTGGAAACTCTTACTGTCATCCTTTCCAATCACTACTTATTTAAATTTCATCCTTGGCCAGTTTCATGATAATGTTTATCTGCTCCAGAGGATTTGAAATGAGGGTAATACACTGTGATCCCATTTACTTTCTTTCTTAAAGCTGGAAAGAAGCAAGCATCAACTGGCCAGTTAGAGAACCCAATTTCCCTTGTAGGTTATTTGCTTAAGATAGCTGGGGGCTAATTTAATTCTGGAGCTGCTTATTTACTGGTTCTGTTAGGGATTCCCTGCAGTTAAATGTGAACTGTGCATAGAGATTCTAGAGAGCAAATCTCTGTGAAAGGTCTCCCCTTCCAGGATCGAGTTAAATGAATTTTCAGAAGGCAAAACTTGGCAGAACTTTCCGTAACAGAAATTCAGTTTCTTCCAGTTCCCAAGCAGAAAGTACATTCCAAAATGTCTGTCTATTTTCTTTCTGGAGCATAAAGCAAATAGTTGCTTCATGTGCAGAAAAACACACGCAAAATATAAACCAGCTATTCCTTATCCACCTGCATTTTGTTTGGTTCGCTCCTTCTGAAATCCCCAGTTCCCAATCCATGCCGTGGTAAAATATCTCCTTCCCTGAATTATTTACACTCTCTGTTTGTCTTAGATTAATGTTCTGAAATCAGTCATATTTATTGAGCACTTACTAAGTGCAGAGCACTGTAATAAACACTTAAGAGAGTACAATAGTACTGAAAACTACCTGTCAGCCTGGCAATATGACCATAAAACCGCTCGACTCACTGTGATCCGTCTTGAGGGATTGGTGGTCCCGCTGAGGTCTAAGGAACGCTGACTGAGAGTGAACCTGCTCTAGCAGCTGTGGAACTCCCTCGGGGCCAGCCTGTGGTGGGAAGGGAAGAGAAGGGAGGAGTGCGGGTGTCATGAGTCCCACTGCAATATTCCCCTGGGCTGACACCCCAAGAAAAGCTAAGGGCCTGGGGAGTAGCCATCAGCTCCAGTGTTTTGATGCTGATCCCTTCAGAATCCCTGTGAAAGGCCCCCGTGCGTGGAAGAACATTCTCTGGTCTCTCGGCATTTCTCTTCCTAAATCCCAATCGCAGCAGAAGGGATTCACAACCTGTCGTAACTCCTGCCCTCCTCCAGCTATGAATCCAGACACAGCTGGGACATAAATGGGTGATTCAATTAGACAGTGCTTGAAGCTCTTAATTGTTTTAAGCCCTTGTGTCTGTGGTCAGCGAACTAAGAAAGTTGGTCTCTGCCCTTTCACACCAAAGCAGCAGCAGGATGACCAAAAGTGGATGACCAAAAAGTGGATGACCAAAAAGTGTAATCAGTCTCTCCCAAGGCAACCAGAGAGAGCACCTAGAGGGCAGGTGGGACCCAGGAGCCAGCCTGGATTTCATCAGCTGCATTCACTTCCAGCAGATGCCCACCCTGTACAGCAAAGACCTTGGAGGGCCTTCCAAATGAAAAGGAATTGTTTTCCTTTTTCCACAGTTTGACTGGAATGGCTGTCGTTTCTTTTGTATGAAGATCTCACTATTTCCTCCAACGTGTGAGCAAAAAGGGTGACTTTATGGACAATTTGGCAAAAATATTGAATTTGGTTTGAAAATATCAGATTAGTAGAAGAATAAAATTATGGAAGACATTTGCCAAAAAAAAGCAACCCAAAAATACAACTACATGAACAGCTGCTTTGTGCTTAATGCCTTCATTCGGCAGTCTTTCTCCACTAATGTTTTTTTCCCCTCAGAGATGTCTTTTTAGGCTCTCCTCCATCCCCAACATTAAGCATTATCTGATGGTTATTAAAAAGATCCTATTGCTGCCCTTAATAAATTATTGCCTGGGAAAGTCCACAGAATAACAAAAATCTTGCTTGCATTGTATCTTGCAGGATTCTATTTTAGCTTTCTAGAGTCTGATCCACCCCCGCGCTGGACTGGGCTGTAGAAGTAACAATGTATTTAAAAAGATCAGACAATATTCAGGTTAGAATAGGAAACCATTGAGATATTTGGGCAAAATCATTTCAACACTATTATAACAGGTTCAAGGTATGGAGTGATTGGGGTAGAGATGGGGAAAGTAGAAGTTTGTGTTTGACTGCTGGTACTAAATCTAATAATAAGAATAATAATAATAACTGTGGTATTTGTTAAGGGCTTAATATGCTTCAACCATTGTACTAAATGCTGGCGTAGATGCAATTGAATCAGGTCAGACACAGTCCCTGTTCCACATGGGGCTCAAAATCTAAATAAGAGGGAGAACAGGTATTGAATCCCCATTTTACAGATGAGGAGGCACAGAGAAGTTAAGCGACTTGCTCCAAGTTACACAGTAGGTAAGCGACAGAGCCGGGATTAGGACCCAGGTCCTCTGACTCCCAGGAGGAAGAGTGAAAAGTGCATACATTGTTGAGTGAATGCTTCTGTAATGGGACATATAAGTTAATATATGCAGAAGTGGTACAGGTAGTTATGAGTACACAAATAGCACTTACGGACTTATTTATAGCCATTCTTGGCACTTTTGTCAATATTAGACTTTGTCTCTTCTCCACTTGGTTGTAAATCTCGCGGCACACAGCCGCTCTGTGGCTCAATTAGGAGTGAAAATGAACCAGAATGGGGGGAAAAGAACTGCTGGACTGGGCTACCTCACGATGAAAATGATTTTGCCATCTACTGGTGGTCTATTTTCGTGGAAACAGCAGCGCCTCTGCTCATGTGGGCCTTGTCCAGTGAGTTGCATGGTGCCCAGCCTCACCCCCAAGCTCCTGTCCCAACTGTCTCCTGCTCACCCGCCTCCATCTGTCCCTGTCACCATGCCCATGGCTCGGGCTGGGAAGGGCAGATAGGGCTACAGTGGGAATTGGGGCTGGGCTCCACGCCAGCCTCTATCATGAGAAGCGGCATGGCTTAGTGGATAGAGCACGGGCCTGGGAGTTAGAAGGTCATGGGTTCAAATCCTGGCTCTGCCAATTGTCAGCTGTGTGACTTTGAGCAAGTCACAACTTCTCTGGGCCTCAGTTACCTCATCTGTAAAATGGGGATTAGGGCTGTGAGCCCCAAGGGAAACCTGATCACCTTGTATCCTCCCCAGCGCTCAGAACAGCGCTTTGCACATAGTAAGTGCTTAACAAATGCCATTATTATTATTATTATTATATTCTAATCCCACCCCCACCACTTGTCTGCTATGTGACCTAAGGCAAGTCACTTCACTTCTCTGGGCCTCAGTTACCTCATCTATAAAATGGGAATTGAGACTCTGAACCCCAGGTGGGATAGGGGCTGTGTCCAACCCAATTTGCTTGTATCCACCCCAGAGCTTAGTACAGTGCCTGGCACACAGTATGCACTTGACAAAATACCATAATAATAATGGTATTATTATTATTATTATTATATTTATTATTATTATTATTATTACTAGAAGGGACCAATGCTAAACTTGTCACAGGACTCGATTCAGCTGCACTTGTGGACAGATTTCAGCATGGGTGGTGATGGTGACTCGAGCTTCTGAGGAGCACTTGGGCTGAGGCCAGGAGTGGATGAGCTGGCTGGAGGAATCCTACAGCCGGACTGGAAAGTGGTGGAGTGGGGTTAGATGGGAGAGGTGAGAGGGGGGAGCAGCTGAGGGGGAGTCTTTCTGTTTTGGCCAAAGGCAGCACAGAATTGGGGGGGCATAGAAAAGGTAGGGGCTCCCTGTCACCTCCGTCTGACTCAGTTCCCACCTTCTCTGCTCCCTCCCTCCTTTGTATCCTGGCAATCAGCCCAGCTGCTTCTGGAACCCAGGCATGCACAGGAATGGTAGAGCTGCAAGTCACTGAGAAGGAGCAGAAAGGAGGCAGAAGAGTGGAAGGGGCAGGGAGGGAATTGATATAGTGAATGGATGTAACATGAGGAGCAGAGTGCCCTAATAGAGTATAGGCCTGAGAATCAGAGGACCTGGGTTCTAATCCTGACCCCACCACTTGCCTGCTATGTGACATTGGGCCAATCACTTAACTTTTCTGTGCAACAGATCCCTCATTTCTAAAATGTGGATTCAATACCTGTTCTCTCTCCTCCTCAGGCTGTGAGCCTCATATGGGACAGGGACTGCCTCTGACATGATTACCTTGGAACATAGTAGTAGGTGCTTAAATGCAATAATAAAAATATTAATAGCAACATCAGTTAGCACTTTAGCAAGTAAGGATGAATTTAAGGAGACCAAAAAGCAGAGTTAACTTGCTTCATCACAAACAGACCAATTGCAGACCAACATCTGTTGTGTACCGAGGACTAAACTCATAAGTTGGGAGAGTGTCTCAGATACCCAGTCTCTACCTCTGATCACCTCAAGATCATACTTTGCCAATGCACAAATAGACCCTCATGGCATTCAGTGCTTTAAATACCAGGATGTAAGGCAAGAATGAATATCTACTTCCAGTCCCGGGTCCAGTTTAGGGCTTGGAAGTTAGCTCCCTCCCTGCAGGGATAGAGGCCTCCACTTGCTCTGTTTTCTCCCCTCTGCCCAATTTTTGTAGGAATGCCCACCAACCTCTTTGAGGCCTGGCCACTTACCACGTTTCACACCCAGGAAGCCGTATCTAGCTCTGCCAGAAGTATTTGTTATACATATGGGTATGGGCAACAGGATCAAATTTAGGGGTATAGGTTCCAAGTCCACTCATGGCAGGGACTACAGGCTGGAGCTGGTGTGTGTGTGGGGGGGGGATCACTGGGATTGGACTGCACCTTTTCCGAGCTGTCTTCTCACCCATTCCAATGTGTAAGCCATCATGGTCTAGAGGAAAGGGCACTGGGGTGGAAACACTGATCTAGATTTCTAGCCCTGGCTCCTTCACTAACTTCCTGTGGTCTCTCTTTGTGTTTAGTTCATCTGTACAATGGGGCTAATTGTCCTGTCACCCTCCACAGACAATCTGAAAACACTTTGGAAAATAAAAATGCTGGAGAAAGTCAAGGGCACTTGGTTGAGAATAGAAAAAAGTTCGAACAGATGGAGCAACTGGGACACCCTTTGGCCTAGGGGGCAGCCAGCAGCTGATAGCACTCTCTGCTTGCTCCCTCAGGTCCAGGACCATGCTTCCTGTAAGGGGAGTCAGGAAGGGCTGGGGCTAATGCAGGGGGATGGCCACAAAAGGCTCGGGTTGGGAAAGTGTGTGAGAACTGGCTTTTGTTTTGCTTCTGCAACTAAAAGCCTCTGGGCTTTGTTAGCCTATGGGCTCTGTATCACCAATAAGTTAATCAAGATCATATTTTCCCAATGGCTGAATAGACACTCATGGTACTCAATGCTTAAATAAAGATATTCTCAATCCCTGGCTGACAGGGTTTTCCATAATTAAAGAAAATCAGAATTTTATTCAGATTCAACATTTCCCATTTGTAATTATCCTCTTGAAGTCCCTTTGTAATTATTCTTTTTTTTATGATCCTTTGCATTAGCATATTCAATCTAAATTGTTTAATTAGATGATAGTTTACTCAAATTACAGATGACTAAATTTCCTATATCACACTTCAGAAAGAGAGCTTTTGAGCTGTGAGACATTAAGGGAACATACAAAAAAAATAAAAGGATGGAAAACAAGGATTGTACCCCCTCAGCCACCAGGATGAAGACTGACCATTTTAAAGTCCCCGTTCCATTCATATCACATGGCAGAAACCAGTGGAGACCTCCCTGATGGTCCTGGGGCAGCCACCTTCCCAAAAATTCCAATTCACACCAACCTCAAAGTTCAGTACCTCTCCTTGTTTTGTGGGTGACAGCAGAGAAGGCTGAGCATTCAGAAAAGTTGCAATTTTATTTTTCAATAAAGACAGTTTTGTTTTGTTTTGTCAGTCTGCCATAAACATATTAGGCTCCATGGAGCTGACTTCTACTAGAATCATTCTAGTCTGATGTGGGAAACCGGAGGTTTATGTGAATAATGAATTAGTCAGTGAAAATGTAGGCATGAGAAATTGCTACTGGGTTGTGGGTAAAGGAGAGGATCTTCTCACTCGTAATTCCCATTCATTCTCCTCCCTTGCAAATACCTGGACTGTTGATGGCCATCATTTTGAATCTGAAGTATAGAAGTGTGGAGATTTAAGGGACACTTTAATATGGAGACACAATTTCAATCTGCTAAAACTTTTGTTCAAAGTAATTCTGTCAGCATGATTATTACTTAGCTTTTCCTTAGCTATTTTCTATTGCGTTTCCAAAGATGTTTTGCCATTTTAGTAATTTATATTTGCAATAAGCCCAGGAAGGAGATTGGGACCGTTAGCCTCATTTTTCAGATAAGATAACAGAAGCACAGAGAAGCTAAATCAGAAGAGTTCACCAGGATTACTTGGGGAAATGCAGGACCCTCTAGTTTTTCCCCCTCCTTTGAGTACCCTTCCTCTGTGCCCTGCTCCAGCTCCCCTTCAGAGTAGGAGAGAGGGGTGCACAAACCCTCTCCGCACTGCTTCTGGTTCCAGAGTGAGTGGCAAAAAATATATATTTTACCAGAACAGAAAGCAGTTGTTGCAGGGGGGCTGAGGCATTTGAAACTGCCACCACCATAGCAGTAGTGGTTATAAATGTCCAGCTGTTCCAGTAAGAAGTGGCTGCATGAGGAGTCATATTTAAAACCATGGTAGCAAGTAGGCCACCCTCTCAGGGTCACACCTGGAGAGTTTCCAGTACTCTACCAGTCTCGACTACAGGAGGGAGAATCAAGCAGAGGCATACCCATTCTTTTCCTAGCTTGGCCAGTGGCTAACGAGTGGAAGGCAATCTGATACAAGTCAAGACTCCCTTGGGCTGGGCAGCAGCAGCATAGGAGAGAGTCGAGGGCGGAGACTCAAGTTTACTGCACAGAAGGAGGCAATGGTAAACCACTTTTGCATTTTTACCAAGAAAACTATGGATATAACCATAACAATTGCTGATGGAGGCAGGGTTTCTGGAAGAGATGTGTCCATGGTGTTGCTAAAGGTTGGGTCAGTTCTGGGACCCCCTTATTCTCCATCTGCACCAATTTCTATGGCTTCAACTACCATCCTGTTGCAGATGATTCCCAAATCTACCTCTCCAGCACTGATCTCTCGCTTTCTCTGCGGTCTCACATTTCCTCCTGCCTTCAAGGACATTTCTACTTAGATGTCCAGCCAATACCTCAAACTTAACATGTCCAAAACAGAACTCCTCATCTTTCCACCCAAACCCTTTCCTCCCATGACTTTCCCCATCACCGTTGCCAACACCGTCATCCTCCCTGTCTCACGAGACCGCAATCTTGGCATTATTCTCAACTCATCTCTCTCTTTCAATCTATATATCCGATCAGTCACAAAATCCTGTCACTTCTACCTTCACAACATCTCTAGAATTATCTTTCCTCTCCATCCACACTGCCATCATGCTAGTCCAAGCACTTAGCATGGCCTCCCTGCCTCCTTGCTGACCTCCCTGTCTCCAGCCTTTCCCCTCTCCAGTCCATGCTTCATTATGCTGCCTTATTTTTCAAGAAATCGTTCCATGTATGTCTCTTTAATCCTCAAAAACCTCCGGTGGTTGCCCATCCACTTCCACAAACAAACTCCTCACCATTGACTTTGAGGCATTCAATCATTTCTCTCCCTCCTACCTAACCTCCATCTCTCACTACAACGCAACCCACACACTTTGCTCCTCTAACGCCAACTTACTGTACCTCAAACTCATCTGTCTCATCATCGACCCCTTACTCATGTCCTCCCTCCAGCTTGGAAATGCCTCCCCCTTCATATCTGATAGGCCATCACTCTCCCCATCTTCAAAGCCCTACTAAAAATCATATCTCCTCCAGCACACTCTTTGTGGGGAGGGATTGTGTCTTCTTACTCTTTTGTATTCTCCCAAGTGCTTAGTACAATGCTCTGCACACATTAATAATTAATAATATTAATTAATAATTAATAAATATTACTGATTGATTTCTGCAGGTTGGTGGTACCATGAGGCATCCCAAAGAAAAGCACCCCAAAAAGGCCATAGGGAAATTTTCCAGTCTTCCACACCCCCTGATAGTCCCTCTGCTGGCTATGGAAGTGGAACCAGAGAGGGAGGGTGGCAGAGGCACTCCAGAGACCTCTTCCTTTCTCAGAGAACATAGGTCCCCCAGAGTGCCACCAGTTTTGCTGTATTTTCAGGGCAATAGACTTGGCATTTGCTGCATATATTCACTGGACCGATACGGTGCCTTTACAGATCAAGAAAAGTTTCAGAAAACACACTCCCTCCTTCTTCCTTGTGAGGAGGACTAGTCAACCGAACGCCCACCCAGGCCTCTTATCCCTCTGCTCCACTAGAATAGTCACTAGACAAGACAGTTATTTATTCCTGCCCCTACCGCCTGCCCAGAGGAGCCCTCTCTCTCCACCCCTGGAAAGCACAGGGTTATTGAAATGCCCCCCAGTTGTGCTCTAATGAATTCCTCAGTGTGACAGAAAACAAGGCCTACTGCCTAGGTGACAAACTGGTGCATCATCCAACTCTTTCAAAAAGAGGTGTTTCTATGTCCTAATTTTGTCATCGTTCACCCTCTTCATCGCTTGGAGTTAGCTCTCCTCTCTGGCATCAACCCAGGTGGCAGCTGCAAAGGAGGCAGCCAGGCACCCCAACAGAGGAGAGGTTTCTCCTAAGATGACGATCCCAGGGGACACTGAATGCGCTTCTCTGAGTGGATTAAGCAAAATTCCTCTTGACCTCAGCTGCTGTTCCAGGAGCTCTCAGTTCATTTCTGTCTCTTTGGACAACCTCACTCTCTGCAGGCTGGCAATAGGGGTGGCTGAACTGAGGTTACTGGGAACTGTTTAGAGAAATTTGAATTCTTCTCTCTCCAAAATAATCCAACAGTCTAAGTAAATCAAAATACATAAAGCTGAGAGGAGATGACTGGGGAGGAATAACTTTTGCTCTAAGTAATTTGGTATGGGTTTAGAAAGCTGAAGCCCCACCCAGAGAGAGTTGGAGGAAAAGACGATTTGGAATGTTTTTCTATAGCATTGAGGAGAAGACATAATAGATTGGAAACAACTGCAGGAAGCCCATCCCTGGGAGATAGTTCACCTTTTGTTAAAAGTGACCTGTGTTATTCAGTTGATCGTCATGGAAAGCAGGCACAGCATCCTTTGTCCTTGAAAATCTCCCAGCCCTTTCCAAATGGGTAGAGCCCTGGACTAGTTGCCAGAAGATCAATCAATCTGTGGCATTTATTGAGCACTTACTGTGTACAGAACACTGTACAAAGTTATTGGGAGAGTGTGATACAACAACAATCCCTGCCTGCAGGAACTAATAGCCTAGAAGACATGAGTTCTAGCCCCAGCTTCCCAGCTTTTTTACCATCTGACCTTGAGAAAGTCACTTGTCTGGGATTCAGTTTCTTAATCTGTCTTCTCCCCTGCCCTGCCATCCCAGAGAAATGTACAAACTCATTGATAGTACTTTTTACGGTGTTTGTTAAGCGCTTACTATGTGTCAAGCACTATTCAAAGCTCTGGGGTAGATACAATTAATCAGGGTGGACGAAATCCCTGCCTCATATGGGACTCACAGTCTAATTAGGAGGGAGAACAGGTTTTGAATCCCCATTTTACAGCTGAGCAAACTGAGGCACAAGGAAGTTAAGTGACTTTCCCAAGGTTACACAGCAGACAATTGGCAGAGCTGAGACTAGAATTCAGGTCCTCTGACTCCCAGACTGGTGTTTTGTCCACTAGGCCATGCTGCCTCTTGTGAAGAAAATTGCTCTCCTAATCCAAGGTACCACCCACTACATTGGTGGAAGGACAATGGCGTGATGACCCAATCACCTAAAGGTGCTATTCCTCTGGTCCTCCCCTCCCTCTCACAGCCCAGGGGGAGCAGAAGGTGTGTATGTATAGGTACACATGCACACATACACTTCTGCCTTGGCGGCTGCTTCCAGCAAAAACAGGACCACAGTCTAGGTCCCACTGAGACCTTAAATCTGCCTTTGAGAACTGAGTTTGGGGTGGGGGCGGGAGACGGTGCGAGCGAGTGCCAACCCGGCCATTCTTAAGGCTGTTTTCTCCTCCTCCCCACCCTCACAAGAGACTCTCAGTTCATCTCCTCCCTGCCCCACTCCAGCCCGGAGCACCCCAGCTGCTGCAGAAGTAAAGAGGGAGAGAGGGATGACAGAGAGAAGAAGGAGCGAGTTGCTCACCATTGATTCCTTCATCCTGGAAAAAGTACAATTTTAGGGCTTGGGACGGTGTGGGTAGAAGCAGCGATCTTGGTTCCTGAGAGGCTGGGCAGATGATGAAGTAGCCAGTGGCTGAGGGCCCCGACTGGAGCAGTGTTGATGGTGATGGGGAGGAGTTGTTTATACAATTCACACAGCACAACCCTGCATTCCACAAACAATACTACACCCCCAGAATCCAGTCCACCTTCCCTAGCAATGATCAAGCCCACATGTCCCTTCACCAGTATACAATCCCCTTAGATACACTCCCCTGTGCACCCCACATACCCCACCTGGACCCACACTGGCTTGCTCTTTCCTCCACAGTTTTCTCCTCCACCTAACTTTCCCATCACAGCTGACACACCACCAGCCTCTCCATCTCTGAAACCCACAAGCATGGCATTCTCCTTAACTCTTCCTTAATAATAATTGTGGCATTTGTTAAGCAAATACTATGTGCCAGGCACTGTAATAAGCACTGAGGTGGATACAAGTGAATTAGGTTGGGTACAATCCCTGTCCCATGCAGGGCTCACAGTCTCACAGTCTTTCTGGTTCAACGTTCTTGGTCAGGTCATTGCTCTGTCCTCCACAGCATTTTCAGAATCTGTCCCTTCCTCTCCATCTTAAACGATCACTACTCTGGTCCAGGCACTTTTCATAGGCCATCTTGACCACTACAGCCGTCTCCTCATTGCACTCCCTGCTTCCAGTCTCTCTCCTCTCACTCTGCTGTCTGGATCATTTATCTTAAATGCTGTTATGCACTCATTTACCCTTCTTTAAAACACAAAATGATTACCCATTCCTCTCTGCATCAAGCAGAAACGCCTGACCACTGGCTTTTAAGCCCTCAATCAGCTCTCCTCCTCCTATACACGCATGCTGTTCTCCCACTACACTGTTGCTGTAAGCTCATCCTCTAGACTGTAAGCACATTGTGGGCAGGAAATGTGTCTGTTTATTGTTATATTGTGCTCTCCCAAGTGCTAGGTATAGTGTCCCAAGCTGCACACACTAAGTGCTAAATAAATATGATTGAAATACTTTTTGTTCCTATCTAACCTACTCTCACTGTTCCTTGCTCTTGTCTCTCCTACAATTAACCTCTTAGCTCAAGCCCTCCTCCCTCCTTGGAATGCCCTCCCCCTTTCAAATTTGACGGACCACAGCTCTCTTTCTTTTCAAAGCCCTTCTGAAATTGCATCCTCTCAAAGGGGCCTTCCCTGATTAATTTCTAATCTCCCCTATTTATATTCCCCCTACTGCCTGTTCAGCTCTTCTGCTCCACCTAACCACTCTCAGAGCACTTGAGCATAACTTACATATCCTATCACTTAAGCACTGACTCATGTATATATATGCTCACTTTTCCTTCTTCTTCCCATCTGTAAATTATTTTAGTGCTTGCCTCCTTTGTTAGACTATAAGCTCCTTGAGGGCAGAGATCATGTTGTATATATGCTCACTTTTCCTTCTTCCCATCTGTAAATTATTTTAGTGCTTGCCTCCTTTGTTAGACTATAAGCTCCTTGAGGGCAAAGATCATGTCTACTAACTATTGCACTCTCCCAAGCACTTAGTACAGGTGCTCTGCATACAGTAGGTGTTCAATAAATACTACTGATTGATTGCTGATGGTCAACAAACTGCACAACCCTGTCCTTAGCATAGTTTCTAGCCTCATCAGGGCCAAATCTGCTACTTTTGAGGAAAAAAAAAGTGCTTTGATTCCTACCATTCATTCATTCATTCAATTGTATTTATTGAGAGCTTACTGTGTGCAGAGCACTGTACTAAGCGCTTGGGAAGTACAAGTTGGCAACATATAGAGACGGTCCCTACCCAACAACGGGCTCACAGTCTAGAAGGGGGAGACAGACAACAAAACAAAACATGTGGTTAGGTGTCAAGTCATCAGAATAAATAGAAGTAAAGCTAGATGCACATCACTGACAAAATAAATAGAATAGTAAATATGTACAAGTAAAATAAATAGAGTAATAAATCCGTACAAACATATATACAGGTGCTGTGGGGAGGGCAAGGAGGTAGGACAGGGGGATGGGAAGGGGGAGAGGAAAAAGGGGGCTCAGTTTGGGAGGGCCTCCTGGAGGAGGTGAGCTCTCAGTAGGGCTTTGAAGGGAGAAAGAGAGCTAGCTTGGCGGATGTGCAGAGGGAGGGCATTCCAGGCCAGGGGAAGGACGGGGGCTGGGGGTCGACGGCCGGACAGGTGAGAACAAGGCACAGTGAGAGGGTTAGCGTCAGAGGAGCGGAGGGTGCGGACTGGGTTGTAAAAGGAGAGAAGGGAGGTGAGGTAGGAGGACCCACGCTAGTATTTATCACTTTATTGTGGTGATATTCTGGGCCCTTCTGCCTTAATTCCACCCACAACCAAACCTAATCTCTCTCCCTTATCATTTTGCAGTTCACCTGAAGTCTTGTCACTTCCTAATCTCTTGCTGGAATGCCACCTAGTAACTAGATGTAACCACTCTCTACCCCCAAGACAATCTACCCCCCATAAGACAGCCATCAGCAGGCTGGGAGGTTTGATCTGTAGAGATGCCAGTGAAAGGGCTCAGCGCTCTCTTTTCCTTGCCCTGGCTACAGAAAGCCTCTACTGGGAAGAGATTGGTTTAGGTGCTGCTGGTGGGGATGGTTTCTGGCTGAGCAACCTGTGTAATAGGCTCCGTAGCTCATCTTCCGTAGCAGGATTCCACAGTCTGCTCTGACTTAGATCAGCTGTTGTTTTCCAATTTGGTTAGGGACCACCTGCTGTCTGAGCTAATTTAATAGATGCGATATGGCACTGGTGGGGGCCAAAGAGTTAGCAAGCACAGGGAGGAGTCCGAGACCAAGGGAGTTAGGAAAGTTAATGCTGCCCTAACAACACATCTCAGGCATTAAATAAAATAAGCACGCAGATTACAAGCCCCGGAGATTCTTTTGCTAACAACCAATTAGCAAACATGCTCCTTCAGGGAAAAGTCTTCTCTCATTTGGGTCCTGCCCATAAAGTGATCCATAACTGGAGGGACAAAGGCTGAACCCGCTACTGCTACCCTTGTTGCCCATTCATTCCTGCCTGGTGACCCTCAAGGGATGAACGCCTGGCAGAAAAAAATTCTCTCCTCAGGGTGGCAGAACAGCTGCCCCTTCGTTCTCCCCCAGCACAAAAGCACCCAGAGAAGTTAGGTGACTTGTGCAGAGTCCCGCTTAGATTGTGAGCCCTGGGTGAGGCAAGGGAGAATTGAAATGGGAACAGCTTAGAATAATGCAAAGTCAGTTTGCATTCAAGTCAGGGCCCATGACCTGTCCAACTATACTCTTGGCAGATACCAATTTCCACCTATATTCTCTCTTCCAGCATCCCACCGCATCCCCCACCCCTTACACCAGCCCTCCTCAGTTGACTCCCATCCAACTCCTCTCCACTGATCGTGCCATCCCCTCCCCTCTGCATCCCCATCCTCCTGTCTCAGCACCACCCCTCAACCCCATCACCCCATGCTGGCCCCTGTCAGTTCACTCCCACCCAACCCCACGACTCATGCCACCCCACCCCTGCCCCACAGCCTCAGTCAAGGATGGCCTGTGGAAACTCTGCTCCATCATAGGAAAACTTCCCTTTATCCTTGATCTCTTCCAGACCCAATCACAGCTCCTCTTTGCTATCATCAAAACCTGGCTCTCTCCAGATGACAAGGTTTCCCCTGCCACTCTCACTAGAGGGGAGTCCATCTTCTCCTACTCCCCAAGACTCACTGAGAAAGAAGGAGGAGTGGGCTTTCCTACCACCCCATCTCTCCCATCCCTTTCTTTCCCTTCTTTTAGTAATTATGGTATTTGTTAAGTGCTTACTATGTGCCAAGCACCGGTCTAAGCGCTGGAGGTTTACACTAACTGTCTCCACCACCCACTCCAGTGAAGAGTCATGGTCATCTACTGCCCCCCAGACCTTCCTGCAATCTTCTGAACCATTTCAATCTCTTTTGCACTTCTCTCTTTTCTCCATACCTACACTGATCCTCGGGAACTTCAACATCGACGTGAATGTTCCCGTTGACCTTCCCATTGCCTGCTTCCT
The DNA here is from genome assembly GCF_015852505.1 of Tachyglossus aculeatus. Taxonomy (NCBI): domain Eukaryota; kingdom Metazoa; phylum Chordata; class Mammalia; order Monotremata; family Tachyglossidae; genus Tachyglossus; species Tachyglossus aculeatus. The sequence goes on along the minus strand of NC_052098.1, from coordinate 19,949,031 downwards.
CGACTCCTCAACTCCAGCGACCTCCTGCTCCATCCCATCTCACCCACTCAACTTGGCCACATGCTAGAGTTTATCATCTCTAATCGCTATACCCTCTCCAATTTCATTAACTCTGAAATCTGACTCTGACCATGGTCACCTGACCTGCATTTCCTCTCAAACACCCCCCATCCCTGCAAAACCCTCCCACACCAAGACCTCCCATCTTCTGACCCCCTTCAATTTTCCAAAGCCATCATGCCCCATTTGGTCTCCTTACCCAACCTACCTTCTGTTGATGCACAAATCGATGCCCTCAATGCCGCCCTTTCACCTAAACTCAATTCCCTCACTCCCCTGTCCTTCCACTAATCTCATATCACCAACCCACAGCCCTGACTCACCTCCATAATCCTCTTCCTCCACTCTTGTGCATGAGCTGTGAAGTGCTGCCGGTGGAAATCCAGACACCAAGCTGACCTCATACTTCTCAAATTCATTCTATCCACCTCCACATCAAACAGAAACTCTTCACCATTGGCCTTAAAGCATCAGCTATGCACTCGGTTGTGTTCCCCTATAGCACTCTGATACTCACCCCAGCCCCACAGCACTTGTGTAAATGTCCTTATAGGCTAGCATTTTCCATATCTGTAATTCATTTTAATGTAGACTGTAATTCAATCGTATTTATTCAATCATATTTATTGAGCATTTACTGTTTGCAGAGCCCTGTACTAAGCCCTTGGGAGAGAACAATATAGACAGAAATTAAAATAAATTGGGGATATGTACATAAGTGCTGAGGGGCTGAGGATGGGGTGAATAAATCCAAGTGCAAGGGTGACTCAGAAGGGACTGTAAGCTTCTTGCGGGAGGGATCATGTCTTCCAACTCTTTATGTTGTACTTTCCCAAGTTCTTAGTGCAGTGTTTTGTACACAGTAAGTACTCAATAAATACCACAGTTTAATAATCAACCCAAAAGATGCTTTCAATTTTGTGTGAATTCTCTTCATTTATGCTCTTGGTACTATTTGTATGTATTTTTGAAAATTGCAGTTTGTGGAATACAACATATTTTCCTTCTTGTTGCTAGGGTATTTTGATGCTATTTATCTGTAGTCTTGTTCTTTTTAACCATAATTCCTTGAATTTTGATATATTTGAATGTATAATGTAATAATTGTGATATTTGCCACGTGTTCAATAATTGTGATAGTTGCCAAGTATTTACTATGTGCCAACCACTTGTTGCTTGTTGCCAACTTGTACTTCCCAAGCGCTTAGTACAGTGTTCTGCACACAGTAAGTGCTCAATAAATACGATTGAATGAATGAACCACTGCACTAAGCACTGGGGTACACGAGTGGTACACAGTCTCTATCCCACATGGGGCTTCACAGACTTAGGAGAAGGGAAGACAGGTATTTAATCACCATTTTACAGGTGAGGAAACTGAGACACAGAGAAGTTAAGTGACTTACCCAAGGTCACACATTATGAAACTCATTTCCAAACCAATTTCTCTCCTCTATCCCTGCCACATATTTTCCATCTTTGGTCTTTTTAAGAGTCCATGTCTATTTTCCTAACTTCTTCCTAAAACATCCATCAATTTCAAAAGCAACCTTCACCCGCATGGATGTTCTCTAAGGCAGCAGAAGAGAGCTCATAGGTCAAATTACAGGGTTACCACTACCATTTTCTCTTTAAGATGTGTCACCACAAACTGCCCTTTTTTGAAAGTTGAGAACAACAGTGCTCTGCACAAAGTAAATGCTCAATAAATACCATTGATTAATTGAATTGTAAATCCAATTCACCACTGGATTGAAATGTAAATACAATCTGGATCGCAACGGTTTGCTTTGACCTGTGCTCTTTGATACAAGCTGTATTCTGCTTAGGCTACATATGTATGCAATAAATGTCCATAAACCATTCTCCTTGCAAAACAAAAAGAGTAATATAAAGAAAATGAACCCAAGCAGCTGAGAAGCAGCATGGCCTGGTGAATAGAGCACCTGGGTTCTAATCCTGACCCTGCCACTTGTCTGCTGTGTGACCTTGGGCAAGTCACTTAACTTCTCTGTGCCTCAATTACCTCATCTATAAACTGGGGATTAAGGCTGTGAGCCCCATGTGGGACATGACCGTGTCTAAGATGATTAGCTTGTATCTACCCCAGCGCTTAGTACAGTGCCTGGCATATAGTGAGCAACTATCAAATACCATTAAAAGAAAAAAGCACTGAACTAGTGAAATGCAGGTAAGGATATGTGTGAGTTTATCTCTCATCTTCCCAAGCAATCAATAATATTTGTTTAGTACTTACTGTGCCCAGAGTACTGTACTAAGTACTTGGAGAGTAAAACACAGTTGAGTCGTAGACATGATTCCTGCTCAAGAGGAGCTTATAGTCTAGTGGGGAGGCCCACATTAAAATCAATTACACATAGGAGAAGCAGCAGAGTATAGGTATACGTACATAAGTGCTCTGGGGCTAGAGTGAATATCAAAGTGCTTAAGGGATACAGACCCAAGTGCATAGGCGATGCAGAAAGAAATCAGTCAATCATATTTACTGAGTGCTTACTGTGTGCAGAGCACTTGTACTAAGTGCTTGGGAGAGTACAAAATGACAGACATATTCCCTACCCACAACAAGCTTGCAATCTAGAGGGGGAGACAAACATTAATCTGAGTAAATAAATTAGAGGAAGGGTAACAAGGGTGGGGAGATGAGAAGTTCATCAAGGAAGGCTTCCTGGAAGAGACATAAGGATAAAATACTTAGACCATAAAATTGTTCTTTAAGGTCACCCCTCTCCTGCATTTCCTTTGAAGTCATATCATCTGCCTGTACCACCCACTCCAGAGACTAATCTCGGTCGTCTATAGTCCCCTGACCCTTCCTGTGACTTTCTGAACCATTTTGATGCTGTTCTCACATTCCTTTTCTCTTTCTCCAGCTGGACATTGATCCTTGGAGATGTCAATATCCACGTGGATGTTCACTATGACCCTTCAGCTGCCCATTCCCTCTCATTCTTTAGCTCCACTGACCTCCTGCCCCACCCCACCTACCCACCCACCAACTTGGACATGCACTCCATCACATAGAGTGTTGCTGAATGTTGATGAATTGTACTTTCCATGTGCTCAGTACAGTGCTCTGCACTCAGTAAGCATTCAATAAATACGATTGAATGAATGAATCATCTCCTTGGATGTCCCGCCAACACCTCAAACTTAGAACTTCTCATTTTCCCACCTAAACCCTGTCCTCCCCCTGACTTTCCCATCATGTAGACAACACCATCATCCTCCCTGTCTCACAATCCCATAACCTCGGCATTATCCTCAAGTCATTTCTCGCATTTAACCCACAGAGTCACTCTGTCATCAAATTCTGACAGTGAGGAGTTGTGTGGCCTAGTGGAAACAGCATGGTCCTGGGAGTCAGAAGATCTGGGTTCTAATCCCGGTTCCCACGACCTCCGCATCAAACAGAAACTCCTTCCCATGAACTTTAAAGCACTCAATCAGCTCACCCCCTCCTACCTTACCTCGCCGATTTCCTACTACAGCCCAGTCCACACACTTCACTTCCTCTAATGCTAGTCTATTCATCGTGCCCCCATTATGCCTATCTCACTGCTGATTTTCATTTCCCCTGCTCCCTCTCTCTTCTGTGTCACCAATGCCTTTGGATCTGTACCTTTTAAGCACTTGATATTCACCCCACACTCAGCCCCAAGGCATTTATGTACATATCCATTATTTATTTGTATTAATGGCTGTCTCCCCCTCAAGACTGTAAGCTACTTGTGGGCAGGAAACGTATCTACCAACTCCACTGCATTGTGCTCTCCCAAGCACTTAGTACAGTGTTGGGCACACAGTCAGCACTCGATAAATACCATTGATTGATTGATTGATTGAATGATTGTCACTGACCTCTTGCTCACCCTCCCTTCTGCTTTAAACTCCCTTCCCCTTCATATCTGGCAGACAACCACTTTCACCATCTTCAAAGCCCTTCTAAATTCTGCTGTCTGCTGTGTGGCCCTAGGCAAGTCACTTAACTTCTCTGTGCTAGTTGTGGGCAGGTAATGTGTCTGTTGTATTGTTGTACTGTCCTCTCCCAGGTGCTTAGTATGGTGGTCTGCAAATACCACTGAATGACTGACTGAACCTCAGTTACCACATCTGTAAAGCCACTTAAGACTGTGAGCCCCATGTGGGACAGGGCCTGTGTCCAGCCTGATTATCTTATATCCCAGAGCTTAGTACAGTCCCTGGCATATAGTAAGCACTTAACAAACACCACTAAAAAAAAAAATCACACCTCCTCCAAGAGGTCTTCCATGCTTAATCTTTCAGCTCCCCACCGTATTTTTCCCCTAGCTGCTACTAAGAAGCAGTATGGCTTAGAGGAAAGAGCACGGGCTTGAGAGTCAGAGGACATCGTTTCTAATCCCAGCTCTGCCATTTGTCTGCTGTGAGACCTTGGGCAAATCACTTAATAATAATAAATAATGATGGCATTTGTTAAGCGCTTACTATGTGCCAAGCACTGTTCTATGCACTAGGGTAGATACAAGGTAATCAGGTTGTTCCACGTCGGGCTCAGAGTCTTAATCCCCATTTTACAGATGAGGTAATTGAGGCACAGAGATGTTAAGAGATTTGTCCAAAGTCACACAGCTGATAAGTGGCAGAGCTGGGATTAGAACCCATGACCTCTGACTCCCAAACCCGTGTTCTTTTCACTAAGATAGCTGCTTCTCTTAATAATAATGACGGTATTTGTTAAGTGCTTACTATGTGCCAAACACTGTTCTAAGCGCTGGGGGGGGATACAAGGTAATCAAGTTGTCCCACGTGGTGCTCACAGTCTTAATCCCCATTTTGCCGATGAGGGAATTGAGGCACAGAGAAGCTAAGTGACTTGCCCAAAGTCACAAAGTTGACAGTTGGCAGAGAAGGGATTAGAACCCATGACCTCTGACTTCCAAACCCAGGCTCTTTCCACGAGCCACGCAATTTCTCTGTGCCTCAAATCCCTCACCTGTAAAATGGGGATTAAAGACTTTGAGCCCCACGTGGGACAACCTGATTACCTCGTATCTACCCCAGCGCTTAGAACAGTGCTTGGTACATAGTAAGCGTCTAACAAATGCCATTATCATCATCATGAAGTGCTTCTGCATCACGTAAGGACTTGGGTAGCCCTTTAAAAATCTATTGCTTCCTCCTTCCTGTAATTTATTTTAGTATTTGTCTCCCTTACCGGATTGTAACCCCCTTGAGGGCAGGAATATCCTAACTCCATTATATTCTCCCAAGTGCCTAGCACTGTGCTCTGCACAGAGTAAGTGGTCAGTAAATACTATTAATTCATTTATATTCTTACCCACTTTGAATAGGATAATGTGGGGCAGGTTCAAAGCCAAAGCATTTTCCGCTCATGAGCACCTCCTTAAATGGTGTCAGAGTACTACCTTTCCAGCCCCGGGTTGACAAGGGGAACTTAATGAGGTGATAACAAGGAGAAAATGTACAAATCTGTTCTTGGCCTGACCCAAAGTGCGCTGTTCCAAATAAGAAAGGAGAGCCTGGGAGTACAACTTTGTAGATGGGATTTTAGCCGTGCTTAGAGAGGTGATGTAAATATTGAAATTTCGGCCTTCTGGGAGACAGGTGCTCTGATTATCCTGATGATGATGATGAAGGAGATGACAAAGATGGAGGAGGGATAAGGTGTAGAGAGATGTGCTTGCGAAACTCATTAGATAACATCAGTCAGAATCATCACTTTGCACCAGGAGTTTTATCACTAGACAGTTTATGGCTGATGCTTTCCGCTCAGCAACACTGGCAGGAAGGCTGGGGAGACAACAGGTAAAAGCTGTCTACATGATCTTGTAGGTATGGGTGGGAGGGGCAAAGGTGTGTAATAATACTGGTATTTGTGCTTAACTGCACTGAACTGTACTAAGCTCTGGAGTGGATACAAGCAAATCATGTTGGACACAGTACCTGTCCCATGTGGGGCTCACAATCTCAATTCCCATTTTACAGATGAGGTAACGGAGGCACAGAGAAGTAAAGTGACTTGTCCAAGGTCACACAGTAGACACGTGGTGGAACTGGGATAAGAACTCACGACCTTCTCACTCCCAGGCCCATTTTCTATCCATTATGCATATGTATGTGTGTGTGTGTGTGTGTGTGTGTGTGTGTGTGTGTGTGTGTGTAAACAAGCTTATTTATGTGCAAGCATGCACAGCTGTCCTTCATAGTCAGTGATGATTCAAGTGATGGTGAGATTCTAATAATAATAATAATTGTGGTATTAACCCTATGAGCTGAAAAAAGCTGAAAAGCCCCAGCAACCCCCAGGATTCATTCCATTTTATTTTTTTTTTATTTTTATGATGGCATTTATTAAGCACTTACTAAGTGCAAAGCACTGTTCTAAGCGCTGGGGAAGTTACAAGGTGATCAGGTTGTCCCACAGGGGGCTCACAGTCTTCATCCCCATTTTACAGATGAGGGAACTGAGGCCCAGAGAAGCTAAGTGACTTGCCAAAAGTCACACAGCTGACAATTGGCGGAGCTGGGATTTGAACCCATGACCTCTGACGCCAAAGCCCGTGCTCTTTCCACGAAGCCACACTGCTTCCTCTGCATTATAGTTATGCAAACCCCAAGCCAAGGCCTTCCTTGACTAAACCCTCATTCCGTCATTCTTTCATTCAATCATATTTATTGATCACTTACAGTATACAGAGCACTGTACTAAGCACTTGGGAGAGTACACTACAACAATAACCAGACACATTCCCTGCCCACAACGAGCTCTTCAGGGACTTCCTTCTGTGCACTTAGATTTTCACCCTTTCTTCACCCCTCTCTCAGCCCCATATCACTTATGCACATATTTGTAATTTATTCATATTAGTATCTGTATCCCTCTCTAGACTGTAAACTCCTTGTGGGTAGGGAATATGTCTACCAGCTCTGTTATATTGTACTTTCCCAAGCACTTAGTACAGTGCTCTAGATTGATTGATCTATGCAAGTAAATAAAGATGGTTCTTTGACTTACTGATTTTTTTGCCATTTACAGTGCCCTGTAGCAATTTTTGAGCCTGCCTCTTGGCTGGAGAAAATCAACTTCCACTAGCAAAGAACAGGTGCTTTAAAGCCTTTCTCCTAAAGGGCTCTGTGGATGAATCACAACTGGGGTGAAGGAATGGGCTGGGCCTGACCAACCCTTCCTTCTTGGGAATTCCTTTTTCAACCTCACCTTTATTTCAAGGACCAGAGTTCTTCTGAGGGTAGTGATACATCACTTCTCTGGTTGCTTCAGTAGGTATCTCTGGGCCATAGTCAGCTTGATATGACATTTAGTCAACCTGGAGTGGCACTGTCATGGTGAGTCTCACTCACAAGTGAGTTTGGAAGACGATTTACCCCCAACTTACAATCGAGGAATATTTTCTCTGATCCAGAATTATTCCCCAAACAACAATAGCTGACAGCTATATTTCCCATGAAAGTCTCCTGTTCTAAAGGGACTAAGTTCCAAAAAAATGTTATTTGGAAAATTCCAAGCCATGTTGGCTACCACCTGTGTGAAAGACAACAGCTTCCTGAGCCAAATCTTTCTCTGTTTACGAGTCTCTTCCTAGAAGAAAATATTCAAAGAAACTTCTCTCTGGCATTCTTTTTCTCTCTCTTTCCCCCCTCCCTCTTCCCCAACCATCTTCCCTCCCTTTTGCACGCTCCCTTTTTCTATCCCCTCCCTCTCCCTCTCTCAGTATGCCTCTACTAGAGCCAGCTTGAGCAAGGTAAGTGGTTGCCTCAGGGTGCCACAGGGTTGGGCAGCTTGTTCTGGGCCCTTCTCAAAATTGGCCATTGTGTATGTTTTTTCAATAATGGTCAGGCCTGTGTGTCAGGCATCAAGGTCAGAGACCAGATGGAAGGATAATCTTCCCCAGAAACGTTTAGAACATTCTGGGAGGAGGCTGGTCCTTGCTCCCTGGGGCAGAGCTGAGATCTCCTGAGAGCAGAGCTAAGATGGTGAGAGAGTTGAAGCTTGCCATTCGTTAGGAGGTGTGCTGAGGCTTGTCTGCTCCTCTGAAACTCAGCAGATGAGCTCTTCATGCAGAAATGGGTCGGGGGGATCAGTAATTTTAGCCCTAGCTCAAGGGCATATGGCTAAGTAGGCCCAATTTTGATCTCCCAAGAGAAAAGCCTCCATGGAAATTAATGCCCTGCCCTTTTCAAAGATGGCAGTAGGACAGAAGTGATCCATTAACAGGGTTTAACTGACTGCAAGCTCTTTGTGGGCAGGAAATGTGTCCACTAGCTCTGCTGAATTGTACTCTCCAAAGTGCTTAGCACAGCGCTCTGCACACAGTAAGTACTCCATAAATGCCATCGATTGAGTTATTGATTGAGCAGCTCAGAGTGCTTGGTTGACGGATGACTGCAGGAGCAGGAGTGGCAGAAGAGAAATGCTCCTCTGCAAAACGTTGCATGTGACATCATTACATTACAGGTGAAGCATCCTATAATGGTCAGCATGTTACATTGTGTACACAGTGTGATGTCTACATGTGGTGTGACATCATGACACCATGTAAAATGTGGTCCCCCATCAGGGGAGCTGAATGCCTGAAGCGTAACCCATTACCTATAGGCAAGGTCCCTTTCTGTTCTCGATCTACACTCACTCCCTTGGTGACCTCATTCGCTCCCACGGCTTTAACTATCATCTCTACGCTGATGACACCCAGATCTACATCTCTGCCCCTGCTCTCTCCCCCTCTCTCCAGGCTCGCATCTCCTCCTGCCTTCAGGACATCTCCATCTGGATGTCTGCCCGCCACCTAACACTCAACATGTCCAAGATTGAACTCCTTGTCTTCCCTCCCAAACCCTGCCCTCTCCCTGACTTTCCCATCTCTGTTGACGGCACTACCATCCTTTCCGTCTCACAAGCCTGCAAACTTGGTGTCATCCTCGACTCCGCTCTCTCATTCACCCCTCACATCCAAGCCATCACCAAAACCTGCCGGTCTCAGCTCCGCAACATCGCCAAGATCCGCCCTTTCCTCTCCATCCAAACCGCTACCCTGCTCGTTCAAGCTCTCATCCTATCCCGCCTGGACTACTGTATCAGCCTTCTCCCTAATCTCCCATCCTCATGTCTCTCCCCACTTCAATCCATACTTCATGCTGCTGCCCGGATTGTCTTTGTCCAGAAACGCTCTGGGCATGTTACTCCCCTACTCAAAAATCTCCAGTGGCTACCAATCAATCTGCGCATCAGTAAGAAACTCCTCACCCTGGGCTTCAAGGCTGTCCATCACCTTGCCCCCTCCTACCTCACCTCCCTTCTCTCCTTCTACAGCCCACCCCGCAACCTCTGCTCCTCCACCGTTAATCTCCTCACCGTGCCTCGTTCTCGCCTGTCCCACCATCGACCCCCGGCCCACTTCCTCCCCCGGGCCTGGAATGCCCTCCCTCTGTCCGTCCACCAAGCTAGCTCTCTTCCTCCCTTCAAGGCCCTACTGAGAGCTCATCTCCTCCAGGAGGCCTTCCCAGACTGAGCCCCTTCCTTCCTCTCCCCCTCATCCCCCTCTCCATCCCCCTCATCTTACCTCCTTCCCTTCCCCACAGCACCTGTATATATGTATATATGTTTGTGCATATTTATTACTCTATTTATTTTACTTGTACATATCTATTCTATTTATTTTATTTTGTTAGTATATTTGGTTTTGTTCTCTGTCTCCCCCTTCTAGACTGTGAGCCCACTGTTGGGTAGGGACTGTCTCTATATGTTGCCAACTTGTACTTCCCAAGCGCTTAGTACAGTGCTCTGCACACAGTAAGCGCTCAATAAATACAATTGATTGATTGATTGACTGATTAAATTCTCTGGGCCTCAGTTTCCGCATCTGTAAAATGGGGATTCAACATCTGTTCTTCCTCCCCTTATACTGTGAGCTGCATGTGGGACAGGGACAGTGATTAACTTGGTATGTTAGTACAGTGCTTGGCACACAGTAAGTGCCTAACAAATACCAATATAATCATAATTGTTATTATTTTGTTGATGATAAAACCAGCTCTGGTTTCTGCCTGTCTTTTCTCTGGGTCAACCACTTGAAAGAATACAGTCCTAGCACTGTATCAGTAGTAACATTGGCTATTGTTTTTAATTCTCAGTGATTGGGAAGGGAAGGGGAGGAAAGAGAAGGAAGGAAGGAAGGAAGGAAGGAAGGAAGAAGGGAGGGAAGGGAAGGAACTAGGATGGCCACCGCAAGTTGGCAAGCATTACAGCCCCAATTTACAGTTCGTGCCTGGTACACATAGGCCTGAAACCCAGGCCTACTGCAATCTACTTATCGACTACACTTGCTCCCCTTTGTGACACTGAACTTGCATAATCCTTCAAAGCTTGGCCTGTAGGCAATAGGGTATATCTTTCCTCATAATAATATTTAAGTCTCCTGGGAAGAAACCCTGCAGTCAACTTCAGCATGCCAGAACCTTTCCAACTTTGACACCGTGCTTTCCCAGTGCATAAATAATAAGCCCCAACTCCTCGCAAAAGCCATAACTTTAATAAGAAACAGGTCATGCATCAGTCGCTGGTGAGGCCTACACTCACGCACTCTATCACTAATACCTCATAAAGGCATAGGGAGATTGCCAGCAAGAGCCTCATTCCAATTTCTCCAAAAGAAACCCAGGGCGTCCAACTGCGCCTGCAATCGTGTCCGTGTGCGTGTGATGTTTCTCAGTTGCCATGGGCGCCCGCCCGACCTACAGAGAATTAACTGGAACATAATGGTCCAGACATCAGCGCTGTAAACTGTAGGGCCTCAAAACGGCAGAGTAACAGAGCCCGGTGGAATAGATGAAGCCAAAGGGACAGACTAGCCCAGAGGTTGAATAGCAATAGCAGCATGAGTTCCTGGTGTCCAAGCTGATGAGTTCCTCTCTAATAGATGGAAAAACCGTTTGCCTGTCATTTAGGCAATGGACATATTCAGATCCCGTTAAACATAATAATTACCCTGCAAATGGATAGCCAACAACAAATGTCGGGAAATTACAGAAGATGTCTCTTTATGAAGCTTTTTACAACTTGTCTCCGGCCTCCTCCATCCCTCCCTCTTCTTCCCCTCCCCCAGTCCTTTCCTCCTCACAATCAGTTTTTAGGATAATTGTGCCTCTCTTTGCAGAAAATGATGACTGTACTTATGTATTGCCCTGTAGAAAGTGAAACGGCATGCCTCAGTGAATTCTATCATCATTTCACCCCCTAATGAGAGAGATTGTTTGCAGGCAGATGAAATTAAATTGTAAGCTCTATTGACTTCAACAACAGGTGCCATTTGTGCAAACCCAAAGGGAACCATTGAATTGTCAAAAAGATTTAACTCTTCCTGACAGGGTGGCCTCTGACAATAGCCTCTTGTTACAATTCCCAGGCCCAGGCTCGGCCCCAGCCCAAACCCAAGGCAACCTTTCCTGGATGGCAGTTCAAGTGAAAATGTTGCTGAAGCAGGGAAATGATCCTGGCCTGGAGAGACGGCCTCCGGCCCCTTGTCAGCATGGCCTCTCGGTACCTGGGAAGGAAGGCACTAAGCAGCTGATGCTGTAGCAGCATCTTTAGAGATGGGAAAGGCTTGCCAGTAGCCCTTTGTAAAAGTCTTCACGCCCTTAGTGAAGTCAATTAAGAGGAGAAGAATTTGGTTCAGTTCTTTTCAGTTGGCTGACAGAGTAATAGTCATTTGCACTTCTTTGTGCTACTTTTCAAGCTGGGGCCTTCAGGTGCATTATAAACAGGAATCTACCTAGATCCTGAACCAACCCAAGAGGTAGCAAAGGGATCCCTCCACACCCTAAGTTAAGGCAGCCACTTTCCAGGGAGATGGTCACAGCCCTTAAAGAGTCGCTGGCAATCAACCCAGCTAGAGTGGTGCAGAGGGGAAGAAGAAAGGGGAGTGGAAAAGGAAGAGCAAGAGAAAAAAATGCCACAGCCTATTGAAGCTCAGGGAAACTGGAGTGAAGGGGAATGGAATTTCCTAGGTTCCATTTGGCAGAATGGCACACGTTAATCATGCTTATTAGCATAATCAGGCTTATTAGCATGGCCCCACAGGCCCAGAGCTTTGAAAGGAATGACTGCAGCGGGCAAGTGAAAATTGTAATGAAAAGGGGAGCAAGATGAATTTCACCAATGCCGCTCTTCCTGAGGCTACTGCTCCTCCTTGTGACAAGGGCCGTCATCCCCCTGACTGTGGTAATAATGGTGGGAAAGGTGGGTGGAACTTTTGCAAGGCTGAGAGAGAGAGAGAGAGAGAGAGAGAGAGAGAGAGAGGCAGGGGTTGTAGTTGCTTTTCCCAAAGTCACCCACTGATTTGAAAGCACAAGACATGGAAATGCCAGGTCTCCAGTTTGGCGCCGAAAGAGCCGCGTGCCACACAGCTAAGCAAATTAAGAGATGATCCTCCTTTTTCCTGTGACTGAATTTTATTCATGCATTTTGCCCTTACTCGGCTGCTGCCAGGCTCACACCTGTGGATTCTCTCCTTGCCAGGCCACCTGCCAGTCATCCCTATCTTATAGGGATCCTCTCCTCTCTGTTTTGGGCATAATTTGATAAGGCAGTGATGTGAAGAACAATTAACTACTTGAGTATTACATAACTTCCACAGTCTCTTTTGAGATGAAATATATGCAAATGATCCTGTCTATTATGGACCTGGTAAAGTTCTTTAATTTCAACTTGAAAGAGGAGATTTGGAGACAGCATGATGTATTTGATCCAATGAAATAATCCAACTAACTTTGTATCATTTTGGTGGCAATTTATCTTCTCTGCCTGGAGCATAAAGAGATTTCAGCACCGCAATAATGGATTTATGTCGTTTCTCCCAAATCTGTTGCTTTCGGTTTAAAAATGCTATTCCAACATGGGGCCTCTTTTCAGCAGGGAGGGGTTACAGGCATGTAACAGCTCAAGGGATTCTCAGAGATGAAGCTTAAAACAGTCCTTTGGTGAATAGAGTGACAAGGTTACAAGCCTCTGCTCTCTTCCATAGAGATACTCTCTCCCTTCCCGTACAAAAAGAAAAAAAGGAAAAAGGAGGTGGGAGAGGAGGAGAAGAAAAAGGAGGAGGAAGAGGAGGAATTGAAAAGGAGAAAAGGAAACTTAGGGCCCACATAGGCACATGCTGCAAAAAACATGGCTTTATAATCCGGCTATATGCTGTCAGCCTGCAGGCTCATCACAAAAAAACAGATTATTTTCCCCAGTTTCTCATCACTCTGGTGGAGGCTGAGCACACACATCTCTGATCCCTGGGCTCTGCCCACACAATATACCACTGGCAACTTTGCCTGCCTCCCTGCTGCCTTGCAGAGACAGGCACCTCCAGTCAAGATACAGGAGAGCAAGTGGATGGTATGGTACCTGGTGGGATAATGCCTATTTTATTCTGATAAGGAGGAAAATGTGTTAATAAATGCCTGTGACATTTAATGATGTTGCTTTCATTGTGAACACATCATTGCCCTGATATTGAATCCATTCATTTTAGTAATAGACACCAGAGCCGTGGAACTCTCCATTTCAGTAAATAAATATATAAAGACAATAGTGACTTATTTTGTGGGCTGGGAGAAGGGGGACTGTGACCCTTCATGCATGTGTTTGCATCTTATGAGCTTTGTTCTTCTGTGTGCCCTTCCATTCATCTCCCTGGAAATCTAATTTAGCTCTTGTAGGTTTGTCTGCCAGTTTTCTAATTTTCTGATCAAACCGCATATTACTCTTTGTCAGACTGCTTATTCAGGAAGAAATGTTAAACTCTTAAACCTATTGCTGATGTTTTCAATCCAGCTGCAGACAGTTTGGCTTCAATCTTTCCCCAGACCCCTCTCCAAAGATGGCTGCTGCGTATTTCCATCATTATTGCCCGGGCTTAGACTGGGGAGAAAAGAGGAGAAAACATGCAAAATTATTTGAGAAGATGAGTGAAAATCAAGGCAAAAGTACCTGACCATCGTGAGTCATTGTGAGATTTTTAAAAATCTCGCTGCTATTTTGCTATCCCTAGGGGTTCACACTCTTTCATTGTCACCTTTCTCATGATTCATTCATTCATTCAATCGTATTTATTGAGCACTGTACTAAACGCTTGGGAAGTACAAGTTGGTAACATATAGAGACGGTCCCTACCCAGCAACGGGCTCACAGTATAGAAGAAATCAGTTCATGATCAAACAATGTCAACTGCATTAGTCACAGTGCAAGAGTCCACTCAGAAACAGCAAGCTGAAGTCACCCTGACAGCTGGAGAGAATCAATCTGACCGCTCAGCTCTATGCTCCGTTCCCCAGTCCTGTCTTCTCCTCATCAAACGGTAGATTAAGAAGGAAGCCAGTTGAGTCTTGGTCGTTCTAAGACTTTAGACTGTGAGCCCAGTGAGGGACAGGGACTGTGTCTGTCATGATAAACTCACATCTACAGTGCTCTGCACACAGTAAGCACTCAATAAATATGATTGAATGAATGAATGAATCTACCCCTGAACTGTGTACGGTGTTTGACACATAGTAAGCCTTTAACTTACTATTATTATTTTTATTATTATTATTGTCATTATTATCATTGGGAAGTTATACTGGATAATTTAGGAGTTTTGCAGGAGGTTTAGTAAGACCCTCATCTACATGAAAGTGCGTGAGTTCTACACTAAAATACTTCTAATAATATCAAAGGAAGGCAACACACGGTCTTTTAAATGCAGAAACACTTCTCCTCTTTTCTCGTCTTTTCTCCCCACTTCTGAAATAATAATATTCAATCCCGAATAAACAGACTATAATAAGTGCTTTCTACCTGCTAGGCTGTTTTATCGAGACAACCTGGTTTACTGGGGAGACCCCAACATTAGTATCTGACACCATGTCAGATGCGGGGGGCAAAAAGGGTGTCTGGGGGTTGAGATTTGGGGGATGAGAATTTAAGCAAAGAGCTGGAGAAGGGTTAAGGGCTTGTCCACCACACTCAGGGATTATTTATTTATCAGGATGTTTCCTGATCTTCGTCTCCAACCATCAAGAAGCAGTGTGGTCTAGTGGATAGAACACAGGCCTGGGAATCAGGAGGACCTGGGGTCTAATCCCGGCTCTGCCACTTGTCAGATGTGTGACCTTGACCAAGTCATTTAACTTCTCTGCACCTCTATCACCTCATCTGTAAAAGGGGGATTAATAATCTGAGCCCCATGTGGGATATTGACTGTATCTAAACTGATTAGCTTCTATCTGCCCCATTGCTTAGTACAGTGCCTGGCAAATAGTAAGTACTTAACAAAAAATACTATTTAAAAAAAAATCTCACAGGCTGTAGATCAGAAGATCTGAATGATTCAAATCAATCAGCCAATCAGTGGGATTTATTGAGTGCTTCTTCTGTGCAGAGCACCTTACTAAGCCCTTGGGAGAGTTCAACAGGGTAAGTAGACACCATTCTTGCCCTCAAGGAGCTAACAGTCCTCAGCAATTGGAGGCCTTACCTGAGTTAATAGCCACTGCTATCCAGAGAATCACGGGCCCCTTGTCAGTGGGGCACTTTGACCAGGTGGGAATGCATCCGTTTCCAGATCGAGAACTTCCAAATGACAAAGCATCTTGAAGCTGTGATTCCATCATCGAACCAACTGCTTGATTTACAGACCCTCTTTTTAAGTGTCTCTTTCAAATCAGTACACATCCATGTTCCCAGGGTAATTTGGGGCCGGAGAGCATTGCCATTTGTCCCACACATACAGGATTGTCCTGTTTTGACCCAACATTCTGTCGAGAGGATGTTTAATCTTTCTATTTGTGAATGACAGAAACCCTGCCTCTCTGCTGGAGTAGAGGGTGGGTGAAACTTGACAGCACCTGGTGCCCTATATTCTCAAAACTGAGATCTGAGCTCGTTGTGGGTAGGGATTGTCTCTCTTTATTGCTGTATTGTACTTCACCAAGCGCTTAGTTCAGTGCTCTGTACACAGTGTGCACTCAATAAACACGATTGAATGAATGAATGAATAAATCTGGCAACCTTATGGTGGAAAACTGTCCCTCACTTGCCAACAGGAGGATCTTTGACTCCTGGCTTAGCATTCCACCCCCAAGATGATGATATCTCTTTGTTCTCCTGAGTTTTAATAAGCCTGCTTGTTACAGGCAAGGAATACACCTGCTAATTCTGTTGTATTGTACATTCCCAAATGCTTAGTATAATGCTCTGCACATAGTAAGCTCTCAATAAATATTATTGGTTGATTGATTAATTGATTGATTCTTTTAGGGAAGCAGCATCGAGCCTGGGAGTCAGAAGATCTAGTTCTAATTCCCACTCCACCGCTTGTGACCTTGGGTAAGTCACAATTTCTCAGTACCTCAGTATCCCCATCTGTAAAATAGGATTAGATCCTATTTTCTTCTACTCAGACTGTGGGACAGGGACTGTGTCCAACCTGAATATCTCATATCTACTCCAGCACTTAGTAGAGTGCTTGGCACATAGTAAGTTCTTAATAAATGCCATAATTAATTTGAGATCACAAGCCAGAACAAAGAGAAGGGAGAACTCTCATTCCAAATTTAGGGGTAAAGGGGCAGTGAATTTCAGCAAAATGGTGTCTCCACCCCCGCCCTTGCAGAGTCCAGGTGGGCACCAAATTGTAGCACCTATGGAGGTGTTGGCCCAGTAACATTTTAGGATTGGAGCTGTCTTATGCTTTCTCATCTTGGCTCTTCTGAGTGGGTGAATTTCTTTTTTTTGGCATGTGGGTCGGACTGACACGGAAGTTCCTCTGATGAGAGTCCAGTAGGAAAAATGATCTAGTCGAGAGGGTGCTACAGCAAAAATGTTTTCCAAGTCCCAAGGGAGTTTTGGTGTGGCACACACCACAGGGGAAAGATGGAAAAGAATTTACATCTTAATTTGGATTGTTTGATGTCAGCTCTCTAAGAGGTAGAATGAAAACTGGACCAGGCTGTGGTGGGGAGAGGAGGGGAACAAAAAACCCCAAAAAACAACGACAAAAAAACCCACACCAAAACCCCTCTGCCCCTTCTTTTTCCCTAGGGAAGCTCATGTTGGAGCAAACAGCAGAAACCTTACCATTGAAGAGTACACCTTTTGTTTTGTTTTTAAGAGCTGCAATTTTCCATTAATCCTGCCAAGAACCTGCCAACTACTATAGTGTTAATTGAGGGTGCTTTCATGTAGCACAATGAGAGATGTGGCAAGAGAGGGAGAGGATGAAAGAGCGACAGATAGAGGGAGAGTGGAGAAAGAAAAAGCGATCCAAATGCCTTTTGCTTCTGCAACCAATTGTAATGGGTTGTTACCCTGGTCTTTTCGTTGTTGCTGATCTCCCTTGGTTGCTCCGAGTCATCTGGCTTCCACCCTGACTCATTACGTTTCCTTTGCTGCATCATTTGCTCCTGAGGAGAAAACAATGTATGCGCTCCACAACAAGCTGCCATAAGCCCCATGAGAAAGGTATCGGCGCCCTGGAGTTCTGCCAAGGTCTGTCACTGAATCCCAGCTCCACAGCTCCACAAGCTCCACAGGGCAAGAACAACATGGACCTGAGCCCTCCTTCGGGCTAATGACCCCTGTCCAGGCCTCGGGATGCTTGCTTCTTTGCTAACATTTTCATTCCAAAGATAATAAGCTCCCAGGGTGCAGGAAGGGGATTTTGGAAGCTCCAGAATTCTGGAGGAGGACGAGGAGGCTGAAATGCTGGGGTGAGAAAGCAGATGAAGCAGACCAGCTCTCCCCTTTCGCTTTCTGCATGGCCTGTCTGTCCATTTATCCCCCATTACCAGCTGACATTCAGGACCTCTATCACTGCCATTGCACAGCTAGTTTAACAGGAGAGCCAAGCAAGTCACCACCATCACCCTGAAGCTTATCAGGGCCTTTTCCAGCCAGAGGAGCCTGAAAGGGGGTTGGATGTTGGCCACCCTGTGTGGAGCACAGCGCTGGGCAGACCACGGTCTGATATGTTCTAAACACACACTGACAACATGGCCAACATAAGAAAAAGTGGTCTCCAAGCCACCGAGGCGGCTCCTGGAAAACAAAGGAACCTGCAAGGATCTCTGCAGCAATATTTTGGCAGCCCTGTTGGACTCAGGAGCCTCTACCCCAACCTTCAATCCAACCAGCGAATGGGCATTTTTATATGGTATCTGTTAAGCATTTACCCTGTGCTAGTCACTGTACTAAATGCTGGGATAGATACAAGCTTATCAGGTGGGACATAGTCCCTGTCCCACGTGGAGATCATAGTCCTAATCCTCATTTTACAGATGAGGGGACTGAGACACGGGGAAGTAAAGTGACTTGCCCAAGGTCACACAGTAGACAAGTGGCAGAATCAGGATTAGAACCCAGGTCCTTCTGACTCCCAGGCTTGTGTTCAAGTGGCAAGGCAGAATCGACAACAAACAAAGTCCTGAGGCGAAGTCAGTCTCCTGGTACTGAAGCGATGCTCACGCCAATGCCACTTCACTGGGCGGGACATGTGACAGTCCCTACTTAATCCTTCACTGCTGTAATCCTAACCTGTCCCTTTGCTCAAGTCCCCACAATCCACACAGTTAGTTTCTCCTCATCACTGTCACGGATGCAGATGATCCCGCAATTACCCCAGGACTCCTTCTAGCTTTGTACCATTAAATCTCATCTTCAAAGTCCCTCTTCCTTAACCTTCAGTTGGCCACTTCACTTCTAAATTCTTAGACCCTAAGGACTTCTCAGCTCAGCTGTGGGCATTCCTCATTTCAACTGAACTCCTGGCTTCCTTCCCCTGCTCTCTGTCCTGTAGGGTCTGGGCTGCTGGGGGGTTCTGACTCTCAAGCTCCCTTCACTATGTGTGAGAGATCATTAACCCAAAGTGCCTGAAAGTTTCCATTTGTGCTTCTTCAGTTCTCAGCGCACATACAGTATGGCATATAAGTTTTGCAAACGTTAGCAAAAGTTAGGCATAGTCTCAGAGTGGAAAAGTATACCCTTAAAAGAGCAAAATGTAATTAAATTCTTGGAGATAATTTGGATTAGTAATGTTAAACTCATACAAATACCATTAGAAAATGATCTGATACCCAAAGATCAATTATTGATAAAACAGAAAAAGACGACACAAATCCAAATTGAGGACAAGTGTTTGGCCGTGAAACTGCTGCAATTACACCGGGAACATGAATATCAGAATGCCATGGAGTGTAGGACCATCACTGAGAATGTCTCACTTCCACAGTACCATCAGGCATTTGCTTTTTCTTCTGATCTTTTAGTTAAATAACTCCAGACCTCGTTAAGTGAACTGGAAATCCCAGATCAGTGGGTCCTTCATCATCAGATCTGTTATGCATGGCAAAGGCCATGCAAAAATTGAGTAGAGTCCTGTCCTGCCCAGCCACTTCCAACCTGCAGGAACCTGCAGCAGAGTTGAGGGTCAGGTTGGGTGATTACTGCTAAGGGTGTGAATGTAGTAAAGTGAGAAGAGAGGAAACACCTGCAATTAGAGGGTAGGAGGCAGAAGAACAGCGTGGCTCAATGGAAAGAGCACAAGCTTGGGAGTCAGAGGTCATGGGTTCAAATCCCAGCTCCGCCAATTATCAGCTGTGTGACTTTGGACAAGTCACTTCACTTCTCTGTGCCTCAGTTACCTCATCTGTAAAATGGGGATGAAGGCTGCGAGCCCCATGTGGGGCAACCTGCTCACCTTGTATCCTCCCCAGCGCATGGAACAGTGCTTTGCACACAGTAAGCACTTAACAAATGCCATCATTATTATTATTATTAAGTGAGGCAGGGGCAGGCGGGCGACGGACGGGGCTGCCAGGTGGAGGGGGCGGCCCGCGCCGAGACTCACATGCCGATCGCCACAGATCGGGCCCTCCGGCCCTCCCGAAAAGGCCTCCCTGACCTGCATAGATCGGCCTCCCCGGCCTTCACAGACCGGCCTCTCTGGCCCTCACAAACTGCCATCCCTGATCTTCAAGGCCCTACTGAGAGCTCACCTCCTCCAGGAGGCCTTCCCAGACTGAGCCCCTTCCTTCCTCTCCCCCTCGTCCCCCTCTCCATCCCCCCATCTTACCTCCTTCCCTTCCCCACAGCACCTGTATATATGTATGTACATATTTATTACTCTATTTATTTATTTATTTATTTTACTTGTATATATCTATTCTATTTATTTTATTTTGTTAGTATGTTTGGTTTTGTCTCCCCCTTTTAGACTGTGAGCCCACTGTTGGGTAGGGACTGTCTCTATATGTTGCCAATTTGTACTTCCCAAGCACTTAGTACAGTGCTTTGCACACAATAAGCGCTCAATAAATACGATTGATTGATTCACAAATCGGCCTCCCTGGCCCTCACAGACTGGCCTCTCCAACCCCCACAAATCAGCCTTCCCAGCCCCCTCAGACCGGCCTCTCTGACCCCCACAAATTGGCCTCCCCACCCCCACAGACTTCCCGTTGGGAGCTGCCTGGGTCTGAGCAGATACTGATGATAGATAAATGGCAGGGTGGAGTCTCTCTTTGTCTCTGTCTCTCGGTCTGTGTCTGTCTCTGTCTCTACCTTTGTGTCTCTGTCTGCCTCTGCCTCTCTCAGCCCAGGTCCATCTCTGTCTCTGTCTCGATTTGTCTCTGTATTTTTGTGTCTGTCTCTGTTCTGTCTCAGTCTGTGTCCGTGAGCCCGTTCATTCATTCATTCAATCGTATTTATTGAGCGCTTACTGTGTGCAGAGCACTGTACTAAGCGCTTGGGAAGTACAAGTTGGCAACATACAGAGATGGTCCCTACCCGACAGCGGGCTCACAGTCTCTATAGACTTCATTCATTCTAATGCATTCATTAGTGCACTAATTCACCAGTTCACTAATGCATTCTAGTGCATTCATTCAAATGAATATATTAGAGGAAGAGCCAGCAAAAGAGACTGAGAAGAAGTGGCCAGAGAGATGGGAAGAGAACCAGGAGAGGATAGTGTTTCCAGGAGAAGGGGTGGTCCACAGTGTTGAAGGCAGCTGAGAGATCCAGGAGGATTAGGATGGAGTAGAGTCAGTTAATCAGAGCACTGTACTAAGCACTTGAAAGAGTACAATATAACAGAGTTGGCAGACCTATTCCCTGCCCACAATGAGGTCCATTGGATTTGGCAAAGAAGAGGGGTCCAACTTGACGCTGTCAAACAAATTCTGCTACTTGGTCAGCATACTCTTGAAGGAAGAGGTTACAGATCACAACATCACAAGACATACTGGCAAGGCCCACACAATTGTCAGCTATGTGACTTTGGGCAAGTCACTTCACTTCTCTGGGCCTCAGTTACCTCATCTGTAAAATGGGGATTAACACTGTGAGCCCCATGTGGGACAACCTGATTACCTTGTATCCCCCCAGCGCTTGGAACAGTGCTTGGCACATAGTAAGTGCTTAATAAATACTATCATTATTATTATTATCATTATTAGAAAGTTGAAACATCGGCTCTGGAAGGAAAGAGGAGTCAGCCTTAAGACAGTGATTGATGTCTACCAGGCTGCTGTTCTCATCACATTTCTATGCAGTTGCAAGGCATGAACACGAGACTGATGACATATCAAACTTGACCAGTTCTATCTGATTTTATCCTGAAGACCCAGGTCCTGCCACGCTGCAGAATCACAGGCCTCGAGGGATGATGATCAGTGCTCGGCTATGATTGTGACTAACTACTATGAATAAACAATGAAAGGATGCTCAAGATGATCTTTTATGGAGGGTTTAGTACTGGAGCACACTCCAGAGATGGTCAGGGGAAAAGGTACAGAGATTTACTACTGAAGGCCAGTCTCAAAACATGCTCCATTGACACTACTGCTCATGAACTCACTGCCCCAAGTAGAGAGGGGAACCAAGGAGTTACTCTCTTGGTTTCCTCCTCCCTCTCTTAAGTGTGGGGGCCAGTGCAGCTGGTTGTCACAGTGGGACAGAGAGATAACATCTAGGTGGGAGGGGTGGAAACGGGGTGGGAGAGAGAAAGAGGGGAGGGAGAGTGAGTGAGTGCATGCTCACGGCCTAGCTCTCAGGAAACTGCGGTAATATTGAAGTAAAGGGATGGCACGTGGGAGAAGGGGGTAGGGAGGGAAGAAAGACAAGGGACAAGCAGATAAGTCAATGACTGAGCCCGTTGTTGGGTAGGGATTGTCTCTCTCTGTTGCTGAACTGTACTTTCCAAGCGCTTAGTACAGTGCTCTGCACACAATAAGTGCTCAATAAAAATGATTGAATGAATGAATGAATGAGATTGCCCTGATAGTTTCCTGCTGCCACAACAAAGCCATAGTGCTAACTCTGTGCAAGGAAAAAGATAGCATTATTGAGGAAGATTGTGGGCTGGCGCCCACATAAAACTTTTGGATCCCAACCCACCCACATCTTGATTAGCCACATTTAGACAGATTGAGTGGGGGTCAAGCTTGAGTACTGACATTAGCAGGAGGTTTCAGGTCAGGGAGGTGTCTGGGGAAAGGCAAATTAATTGGAATGCAGTCCATTAGCAAGGAGAGAATGTTGGGGTTGATGGGTGCAGTGGAAAGGGTCTCCTGGACAGAAATTTCCGATATTTCCTCTGGGGTGCCAAGGGCCAGAAATTTGAGCTGAGAGCCCCTGGTTTGGTAGGGAGGGGTGTGTGTTGGGGGAACAGGGGGGATATTTCAACAGCTGGAACCAAAAAGAATCTTGTAATCTTGTAATCTGAAGCTTGTGTGATCCTTGGTCTTTTGCTATAAAAGACCATTCAATTTCAGCTCTACATTTTTTTACCTTCCCCTTTTCTTCTCTGCAAGTTTTGGTTACTGTCACAAAATCCAGACCCTCATTCTTCCCCTCAAATAGCTGTGGATCCTTACTCCTCACCCTATTGCTCACCTTCTTGCCCCATCAGTAGCCTCTGCTGACCCTGAGGATTCCCTCATTGGGACCTTTAAGGCCCCTTTGAGATCCAATGACACAAGGCTTAGAAAACAAGCCAGTGGTCTAGTTCTTTATTGCTAGGCTGACTGGTGTCCCCGAGCCCTCATTTGTGACAACAATCCCACTCCTTCCACCCCCTTCCCCCCCGATCCCCACCCTCTATCCCCAGACCTGATGACTTTTCCAGAGAGCAGTTTTCTGCATTCGTCACTCCTACTTCTCTTCCAATGGGAAACACGCAAGCCAGGCCTTCTCCTTCAGCTCATCTCAATCTCCCCAGTTTTCTTTGTCCTCCTCTGTCTTTCAGTTGCTTTCCATTTCCCAAAGCAGGGGCAAAGAACTGGTGATTCTTAATATATCCAGGTCTCCTATTCAGGGAAGGAGAGGAAAACAGGAGCAAGAGGCCGAGAGATTTTGTCCTTTGGAAAATCGAGTCAACCACAATTACCATCCTATTCATTTTCTAAACCATTTACATGGGATGCTAATTGCATAAAACAACTAATTTTGCTCATTAGAGTTCAATTAAATTCATCTGAAAGTCGGGATAATGGCATTGTTGTAGTACAGCCATATTAAAGATGAAACATAATCTCTCGACTATTTTCTTTTGACAGACTAAAGTTGAGCTGCTAATGAGCTAGGAATACAAGCACCCTTTATGCCATGGCAACAAAGGTTGAAAATTTATGAACAGAAGTTTTTTTATTATGATTATTATAAACAGCCATTTCCTTTGTGCCAAAAATACACAGGCGTGATTATGAGGGCTTTGACTCATTATGGCCCTTTCTATACAAAAAAAAAGTTGCCGAATAAACAGCTCCATAATCATATCACAGTGAAGTCATTCATTGACAGGCGACAGGAGGTGACGCAAAAACCTCACTCTTCAGCATTCTTTGTTCAGGGAGATATTTCCATTTCTGGGCCTGCTGACAGGGAAGGTACTGATGGCGGGCTAGCTTTGGAGGTTGACCTTGGCTATTTCAGGGCCACTGGGCAGCATCTGTGCCCACCCAGCTTGCCTTTGCATTTTTAGGCATTCAGGGTCGTTTGCCCTTGGGCAGTCGAAGAGGCGAGTCAAGGATGAAACGTCAGTACCAGGCAGCAAGGGAAATGACTTGGAAGGCAAAAAAAACTTTGTTTCAGAGCAACCCGAGGACAGAAGGGTTCTGGGACTCCATGTCTTCAGCAGTTGAGATAGCCATGACTTGCGCGCTGGGAACCCTGGCTCCTGTTCCGCTGAGAGGATTTGAAACGGTTTTGTCAGAATTATTTCTGATTGCATTGTACTCCCTGCGACCATTCCCCGAATCTCCAAGGGCAACCTGGGGTTTCCTTCCTCCTGTTCTCATTAATGAAAACGTTACCCACCGTTACCCACAGCAGAGAGGGCTCACGCTGTTAATGACGGGGATCGTCTGCTCCCAAATTGAGGCGAAGTCCAAGCTGAGAATTTCAAACGGCATTGGGAGCCAGCCCAAGTTTTATAT
Source organism: Tachyglossus aculeatus (assembly GCF_015852505.1). Classification (NCBI taxonomy): domain Eukaryota; kingdom Metazoa; phylum Chordata; class Mammalia; order Monotremata; family Tachyglossidae; genus Tachyglossus; species Tachyglossus aculeatus. The sequence goes on along the minus strand of NC_052098.1, from coordinate 19,924,473 downwards.
CTGGAGTTGGAACCAAGTTTCCTCCACACAAGTGACTTCAGAAAGGCAAGGGGAGCTCAGATTCATTTTCACACCTGGTCTCCTCTGGCTCCACTAGCCTTCCAGATTCCCTAACCTACCCGTGGTGCCCACGTCTGGCAGGGAAAATGTCAGGAACCAACCTGCCCCCCGGCCTCCAGCCATGAGCTACCCAAGGCAGCAGCCTTGACTGCAGCCACTTCTGACCATTTGATTAGTCTCATTTTTGTTTTGGTTTTAAAGGTCGGTGGACAAATCTTCCCATTTCATTCTCCCTCTAGTGCAGTTAAACAAAGCCACTCTTGGAGCTTACGAGCCATTGAAATGTAAGCTCTCGACCAGAGGGAAGGTGTGCCTCTCTCGCTTCTGTTGGGCTGTCCCTGGGGGTTTGTTTATCGATCATTCAATCAAAGGTATTTACTGAGCACTTACTGCATGTGGAGCACTGCACTGAGAACTTGGGAAGGCACAATACAACTGCGTTGGTAGGCACGTTCCCTGGCCACAAGGAGTTTACAGTCTAAAGTGGGAGACCGTTCAGTGCTTTGTGCTCTGGAGGCACCCAATAAATACTATCGATTGATTGACTGGTTACACAGAAGATGTAGACCCAGGGTAGACAGAGGGCACTGTAAAATAATGTTTGGGCTGCTCTACAATAAGTTCTAAAATGAGGCTTGCATTCAGCAAGCCTTGCTCTGCCTCATTACCCTTATCTATCTCCTGTCTTCTTGATCTCTTCTGCTGCTGCTTCATCTCTTTGTGCACTTCCCACTACCACCTTTATACGAATGAAAAGATATTGTTGTATTACTATTGAACTGCACACAGGGTGGAGGCTCGAGCAGGATCTGTTGATGAAACTGATCAAGAAAAAGAAACTGCAAACAATAGCAGTCAGTCTGTTCTCTCTCCCTCCCTCCAGGCTCGTATCTCCTACTGCCTTCAGGGCATCTCCATCATCTAAAACTCAGTATGACCAAGACTGAGCTCCTTATCTTCCCTCCCAAACCCTGCCCTCTCCCTGACTTTCACGTCACTGTGGACGGCACTACCATCCTTCCCATCTCACAAGCCCACAACCTTGGTGTCATCCTTGACTCCGCTCTCTCATTCATTCACCCCACACATCCAATCAGTCACCAAAACCTGCCGGTCTCACCTCCACAACATCGCCAAGATCCGCCCTTTCCTCTCCATCCAAATTGCTACCTTGCTGGTTCAGTCTCTCATCCTATCCTGACTGGATTACTGCATCAGCCTTCTTTCTGACCTCCCATCCTCCTGTCTCTCTCCACTTCAGTTTATACTTCACTCTGCTGCCCAGATTATTTTTGTACAGAAACGCTCTGGGCATGTCACTCCCCTCCTCAAAAATCTCCAGTGGTTGCCTATCAACCTTCGAATCAAGAAAAAACTCCTCACTCTTGGCTTCAAGGCTCTGCATCACCTTGCCCCCCTCCTACTTCACCTCCCTTCTATCCTTCTACATCCCAGCCCACACACTCCGCTCCTCTGCCGCTAACCTCCTCACTGTGCCTCATTCTCTCCTGTCCCGCCGTCGACCCCTGACCCATGTCCTACCTCTGGCCTGGAATGCCCTCCCTCCACACATCCGCCAAACTAGCTCTCTTCCTCCCTTCAAAGCCCTACTGAGAGCTCGCCTCCTCCAGGAGGCCTTCCCAGACTAAGCCCCCCCTTCCTCTCCTCCTCCTCCTCCCCTCATCGCCCCCCCCCGCCCTATCCCCTTCCCCTTCCCCACAGCACTTGTATATCTTTGTACATATTTATTACTCTATTTTATTAATGATGTGGATATAGCTATAATTCTATTTATTCTAATGGTATTGATGCCTGTCTACTTGTTTTGTTCTGTTATCTGTTTCCCCCTTCTAGACTGTGAGCCCGTTGTTGGGTAGGGACTGTCTCTATATGTTGACGATTTGTACTTCCCAAGTGCTTAGTACAGTGCTCTGCACACAGTAAGCGCTCAATAAATATGAATGAATGAATGAATGAATGATGGAGTTTTGTGACAGAGGGAGCATCAGGACCAAAGAGACAAGCAGCATGAAGAAGCATGAACTAGTGGAAAGAGGACGGGCCTGGGTGTTAGGGGACCTGGATTCTAATCCCAGCTCCACCACTTGCCTGCTGTGTGACCATGGGCAAGTCACAACTTCTCTGGGGCTCAGTTTCCTCATATGTAAAATGGGGACTCAATGCCTGTTCTCCCTCCCTTTTAAACTGTGAGCCCCATGCGGGACAGAGACTGTGTCGGACCCGATTATCTTGTATTTACCCCAGCACTTATTCTGGTGCTTGACAGAGTAAGTGCTGAACTATTCTCACAATTATGATTATTACTATGACAAGCTCTCGCCCACAAATCACCACCAGGCAGCTATGCTTTTCCGTGGTTTACCTCTGTGCCGACGTGGGATCAGTGAGCAAGAGGCCACAGATGCCATACTATTCCTAGAAGTCAGGTAGCTCCAATGGCAAAAGAAGCCAAAAGCAAACTAAGCCTTTGGTTCTCCTTGGGAAATATGGGGTCCTTGCTGAGGGAGCATGGGAAATACAGCTTGACCACAGCAGGTACTGGCAGAGAGCTAGGCTGAGACCAGCATCTAAATCCAAAATTGCCTCAGTACTGTGCCTTCCTTTGGCTGGCTAGCTGCCTGCCCTCTCAGATGGGGACACACAATAGATACCCCCTGAATAGTGAAGAATTAGCCTTGTTGACCACTAATAACTGTTCCCTCCTGGGGCCTCTTTCTCTCTCTCGGCAGCTCTTGTGTCTTTTTCTGTAAAAGCTAGAAGAAATCAATGATTTTGTTGGGCAGTAACTGTCCCCCTGGGAGGGCTCTCAATTGGCTTCACGATGTCTCTTTGAAACATTGGTAATGACAATCCCTTTTGTTTGGGAAGCTTCTTCTTCTCTCCCCTCCTTTATGTTTCCCTAGCCCTCCCAGATGCCTGCCCTCCCGCTCCTCTAAGGTTAATGTGAGCAAAACTCTCTTCCAGCCTTTCAGAGACAGTCAAAGACGTCTGTAAAATGGCCACTATCCCTAGATCACCTAGCTCCTCCAATCCTAGATGTCAGCCAGCCAGCCAGCCAGCCTGCTAACTGTTTTCCCTGGGCTTCTCCCCTCTGCCCGTCAGGAGGGGGCTGAAGGAGAAAGCCCCCAATTTTCAAATGCACTTTTGTCCTCCTCTGTCTATCAGCCTGCCGAGACAGAGACTTAGGGTCCCATAAATCTTGAAAAGATTAGCAATCAGTCAAAAGAGCTGTGTCAGCTAGAGCAGCGGAGAGAGGCTGTGCTTGACCTTTATTCAACAGGAAGGAGATTGTGCTGCAGGAATGCTTGACTGCATTAGAACTGGGTAATATGCTGCGCTGGGTTACTGCACTTCCTATCTCTTACTGGAACACCAAGTCTGATAATCAGTTAAATGTTGCTTTACAGTAATTTCATTCATGATCATAAAGTGCTGTGGAGAGGGATGATGCAATACAAGCAATAGAAAGCAAGTCTGCTGCCTCTAGTTCCACAATCTGTGGGCTTTTTTGCGATAATAAGGAGATGATCTGGCAGCTGCACCAGGCTCCCTTCTTTCTTAACCCCTTTTGTCAGTCCCTTCTCCTGGGCAACCCTACGAGGAAAGTAGGAGAAATCCCAGCAGTCTGCTAGCCTGCACAGACTCATCTATCCTGCTCAAGCTTCAGGAAGCATCAATTTCTCTTCCTAGTCCAGTAGTAGGAGTAAGCAGTAATAGTTGTAGTAGCATTTATTGAGCATCCACTGGATGCAGTACATATGATCCTTGGTAGATATGATCCTTGCCCTCAAGGAGCTTACAATCTAGAACAAAATAAGCACGGGACATTTTCCCAGTCCATGAGGAGCTTAGTCTCTAGGGGTAGAGACAGACATAAAAGTATTGGCAAATAGAGTACTCAAAAGAAATAATTGAAAGCACAAATGAAAAAGCACATATACGTAAGTGTTGAGGACAGGTATAAGGAGCCAAGTACATAAAGTGCTAGCCATGGGTGATGGATTTGCATGACTTGGAAAGCTGGGAATTAATCAAGGAAGGCATGTCGGAGGAGGCGGGCTGTCAGGAGAGCTTTGAATATGGGGAGAACTGTGGTAGGTTGGATATGGGGAGGGAAGGAGGTCCAAAGCTGAGGACAAATGTGTTTGAGGGAACTGAAGCAGGAGAATCTTGAGAGAGGTACAATTAGAAGATGAGCATCAGGGGAATAGAGAGTGAGTTGGGGAGTAGCAGGTAAAGAGAACAGACATGCTAAGATGGGGTGATCTGCTAGGCAACCCTGAAGCTAATTGTGAAGAGTTTTTGCTTGATGTAGAGGGACATAGGAAGCCAGTGGAGGGTTTTGAGGAGTGGAGAGATGTGTGGTGAGCACTGCTTCCGGAAGATGATCTGGGCAGCAGTGTGCAGTATATATTGGAGGGGAGGGAGAGGCTGGAGGCATGGAGACCAACGAGGAAGTTGATACCCCAGCTGAGCCATGATAAGACCAGAGCTTGACCCAAAGTACTAGTTTTTTGAGTGAAGAGGAAGGGGTACATCCGGGAGACAAGTAGGAAGAGCTGACAGAATTTGACAGTAGGCTCAATGCAAAGTTGAAGGACAGCAAGGAGTTATGGATGATGCTGAGGTTGGGGACTTCTGGGACAGGGAGGATGGTGTCATAGGCAACCTAGAGATCAATGAGGATTAGGACCGGGTAGAATCCGAGTAGGATTTGGCTATAAGCCCATTGGATTTGTCTGTCTTTATCCAGGAAGCAACAGTTGAATAATGTAAGGGGCAGTTTCCCCCTGACTGCCTCATTTTTCTCCATCCTCTTTGGAATACTTATCCAGCCACTGACTGTGGTTATGGCACCTTCTTTTCTTATGTTCTTATAAGACTCTAGACTGTAAGCTTGTTATGGGCAGGAAACGTGTCTACTAACTTTATTGTACTGTACTCTTCCAAGTGCTTAGTACAGTGCTCTGCACACTGTAAGCACTTAATAAATACCATGATTTAATTGATTGATGTGCTGCTCAGTCTCCTTCATGAGCTCTCTCTCACCCTATGGAAATTAAGGAAATGTTACAAAATTTCAAGGAAGTCACTATAAAATCCATGAAGAAAGAGAGCAAAACTGACCACAGAAATTGCAGCAGGAATCTCACTATTCTCCACTGCTGGCAAGAGCTGAGCTAGAGTCCTCTTGGACTGATAACTGAAAAACAGCATTTACCACTTCCTTTCAGAACCACACAGAGCTTTTTGATTACAGCATTCATTCATTCAATTGAATTTACTGAGCACTTACTGTTTGCAGATAACTGTACTAAGTGCTTGGGAAAGTACAGTGTAACAATAAAAAGTGACAATCCCTGCCCACAATGAGCTCACAGTCTAGAGGGGGAAAGATAGGCATCAGTACAAATAAACAGTCATCAATACAAATAAATAAATTTACAGATATATACATAAGTGCTGTGGGGCCGGGAGGGGGGAAGAGAAAAAGGAGCAAGTCAGGGCAACACAGAAGGGAGTGGGAGAAGAGGAAAAGTGGGGCTTAGTTTGGGAAGCCCTCTTGGAGGAGATGTGCCTTCAGTAAGGCTTTGAAGGTGGGGAGAGTAATTGTCTGGTGGATTTGAGGAGGGAGGGCATTCCAGGCCAGAGGCAGGACGTGGGACAGGGCTGGGCGGAAAGACATGTGAGAGCAAGGTACAATGTGAAGGCTAGCACCAGAGGAGCGAAGTGTGCGGGCTGGGTTGTAGAAGGAGAGAAGCAAGGTGAGGTAGGAGCGGGCAAGGTGATGGAGTGCTTTAAAGCCAATGGTGAGGAGTTTTTGTTTGATACAGAGGTGGACAGGCAACCACTGGAGACTTTTGAGGAGGGAGGTGATGTGCCCTGAACGTTTCTGTAGAAAGATGATCTGGGCAGCGGAGTGAAGTATGGACTGGAGTGGGGAGAGGCAGGAGGTCGGTAAGTAAGAAAGGAGGCTGATGCAGTAATCAAGGCGGAATAGGATGAATGGTTGTATTAACGTTATTGTATTAACAGCAGCCACAGCAGATGTGTCTTTGCTGCATATCAGACTCAGGGGCAATTAAGACTTCTATGGGATGTTTGTAGGAGTTTCAAAAACATTTGATACTATCAATAAACCTGAGCCCCCCCTCCCCACCCCTTTTCCTCAGCTCTCCCTCCCCTCCCTGTCTCCCGGACTCGCTCCCTTTGCTCTACCCCCCTCCCTGCCTCATTGCGCTTATGTATATATGTGCATATCTATAATTCTATTGACATTGATGCCTGTTTACTTGTTTTGATGTCTGTCTCCCCCCTTTTAGACTGTAAGCCCAGTGTGGGCAGGGATTGTCTCTCTTTGTTGCTGAATTGTACTTTCCAAGCGCTTAGTACAGTGCTCTGCACACAGGGTAGCGCTCAATAAATGCGATTGAATGAATGAATCTTGAACCCTGATTAAAAAAGTTTGGCTGCCCTTAAAAGTTATTTTGGATAATAATATTACTCCGTGATATTATGACAGCCTGAGTGAGAATTGGAAGTGCTTGCCAGACCCTTCTCCCATCATCAATGGCGTAAAAGATGACTAAATACTACAACCAGGCCTGTTCAACCTGTTCTCCACAGCCATGTTCGAGAATGCAAAAGGGATCCAAATGCTGGAGCTAGAATTCAATTCCACTCCTCTGGGAATCTCATTCAACTCAATAGTCTGAGAGCATCATCCAAAGTATTTGGATCACTCATACAAGGAGCTCACACACATTGATGACTGTGCTCTGAGAGCACGCTTAGAAGCCAAGCAGATGATCGCAAGCTACTCAGTGCCAGCAAAGGGCAAAGCATTGATATTTAGTCCAAGAAAGATAGAGATTATGTACTAGCACTGCACTGGGAAATCTCTACACTAAACTGAGTACCTGTGTGGTTTCATGGAAATCAATCGTATTTATTGAGCGCTTACTGTGTGCAGAGCACTGTACTAAGCGCTTGGGAAGTACAAGTCGGTAACACATAGAGACAGTCCCTACCCAGCAGCGGGCTCACAGTCTAGAAGGGGGAGACAGAGAACAAAACCAAACTTACTAACAAAATAAAATAAATAGAATAGATATGTACAAGTAAGATGAACTGTGGAAAGAACACAGACCCAGGAGTCAGAGGAGCTGGGTTCTAAATCTGGGTTCTAATCATGGCTCTCCCACTTGCCTGACATGTGACTGTGGGCAAGTCCTTCAACTTCTCTGGACCCTGGTTTCAAAGTGGGGATTCAATACGTGTTCTCCCTCCTACTTAGACTGTGAGCCCCATATGGGACATGGACTGTATCCAACCTATCTTGTATCTACCCCAGTGCTTCATATGGTGCTTGGCACACAGTATGTGCTTAACAAATACCATCAATTACTATTAATTGTTATTATTAACATAAGTTGACAAAGGGGCAATTACCGTCATACTATATAAGCTGCTTGTGGGCAAGGTACATGTCTACCAATTGCTACACTGTACCCTCCTAAGCGTTTAGTACAGTGCTCTGCACACAGTAAATGCTCAGTAAGTATCACTGACTGGTTGATAACTGGATTAAATATTATCCAATGATGCCGGAAAGGAACCAGGGGGTAGAAAAATGAATACACTCCAGCTTGCACCTATCGTTCATCTCAAGCCAACCTACTCCCTTGATTACTGTATCAGCCTCCTTGCTGACTTCCCTGCTTCCTCTCTCTCCCCACTCCAGTCCATACTTCACTCTGCTGCCCAGATCACTTTTCTACAAAAAAGTTCAGGCCATATTTCCCCACTTCTCAAGACCCTCCAATGGTTGCCCATCCACTTCCACATCAAACAGAAACTCCCTACCATTGGCTTTAAAGCATTCAATCACCTTGCCCCCTCCTACCTCACCTCACTACTCTCTTACTACAAGACAGCCTGCACACTTCACTCCTCTAATGCCAACCTTCTCACTGTACCTCGATCTGGTTTATCTCGCCACCGACCTCTCACCCACATCCTGCCTCTGGCTTGGAACGTCCTCCCTCTTCATATCCGACAGACAATTACTCTCCCCACGTTCAAAGCCTTATTGAGGGCACAGCTCCTCCAAGAGGTCTTCCCTGACTAAGCTCTCCTTTCCTCTTCCACTCCCTTCTCTGTCACCTTGACTTGCTCCCTTTATTCATCACCCCCCCCGCCCAGCCCCACAGCACTTGAGTACATGTCTGTAATTTAATTTATTTATATTAATGTCTGTCTCCCCCACTGGACTGTAAGCTCATTGTGGGCAGGGAATATTTCTGCTATATTATTGTGTTGTGCTCTCCCAATGGCTTAGTATAGTGTTCTGTACACAGTAAGCGCTCAATAAATATGATTGACACTGATTGACTCTGTGCTTCGTTTTCATCACTCCCACCACTGGCTTCTTGCTCACTCCCTCCCCCTTCACATCTGGCATACCACTGCTTTCCCCATCTTCAAAACCCTTCTGAAGTTGCATCTTCTCCTTGAAGTCTTCCCTGATTAATCTTATTATCTCTCCACGCATGCACTCAGGTACTCACACACCCCTATTGTACTAACCCTGTTGCTCTCCACTACTTGTAATTTATTTTGGTGTCTGTCTTCCCCAGACAGACACTCCCTGAGGGCAGGGGACATTTCTACTAACAACACAGCACTCTCCTTAGTATTCAGTCTGGGCAGAGTAAGCATCTAACAAACACCATTGATTGATTGATCTGATGAGATCCAATCCATGGATAAGTGTGGCTGAAAAGATCAATGCTTGACTCAGACTCCCACACTGTGAGCACTTGAAAACAACTCCTAGTTCACCTACTGGGGTTAGTACTCTCATTCAGGAAAATCGATTGGGAGACTGCCTGCAAAATATCACTAACAAAATGAAACAAGATAAGAGCCCATGGCTGTTTTTGAACCTGCCTCTCAGTACCCCAACATTACCCAAACCTCTACTCAAAGAGAACAACCCCTGTTGTGATTGTTGCATTCCAGGCTGGTCTGTCTGCTGCTTTTGTCTCCCAGGGTTGCTGTGTCTGTCCACATCTATATCACACTGTTTGAGACCGTGTTTCACTATGTTTTTAGAACAACTGTTTGTGCCTATCTGTTTGCACATGGCCTCTTTCAGCTCACCCATAGAGCAATTTAGGTCTCATGGAATGATCAATCCCTGCATCAGAGTAGCCAGAGGTGTTGCTGCTTGATTATCTAACAATCTGACTTTAAGGCAACATTGGACTATGGCATTTGGTTATTGTAGTAGAGCCGTTTGACGCTAGACCTGGATTAAACACAGGCCACGATGGTGGTCTCTCTCAAAGCTTTCGATCTCCATTGGCACTTCAGTTTTTGAGAATGTAGAAAGGTGCTCCTAGTATTTTTTATGGTATTTGTTAAGTGCTTACTACGTGTCAGGCACTGTACTCAGCACCGGGGTTGAAACAAGCTAATCAGGTTGTACACAGTCCATGTCCTACACGGGGCTTACAGAATTAACCCCCATTTTACAGATGAGGTAACTGAGGCCCAGAGTAGTTAATTGTCCAAGGCTACAATAGACATGCAGCAGAGCTGGGATTAGAACCCAGGTGCTTCTGACCCCCGGGCCCATGCTCTAACACTAGGCCACGCAGCTCCTCGTATGTCTAACATGTCTCAGAACAACAGATTTTTATATAATTCTTAGATTCTTATACATATATATATATATTCTTATGTATTCTAGATTGTGAGCCCGCTGTTGGGTAGGGACCGTCTCTATATGTTGCCAACTTGTACTTCCCAAGCGCTTAGTACAGTGCTCTGCACACAGTAAGCGTTCATCATCAATCATCATCAATCGTATTTATTGAGCACTTACTGTGTGCAGAGCACTGTACTAAGCGCTTGGGAAGTACAATTTGGCAACATATAGAGACAGTCCCTATCCAATAGTGGGCTCACAGTCTAAAAGGGGGAGACAGAGAACAAAACCAAACATACTAACAAAATAAAATAAATAGAATAGATATGTACAAGTAAAATACAAGCGCTCAATAAATACGATTGAATGAATGAATGAATATAAGAGCTTCTCTCTGAAAGTCAGGTGAACTGATCTGAGTAAGGGGTTGAAATCCCCAGGAACATCTTCTCTATTCTGAATTTCTGTAAATGGAAAAGGCTTTTTTGTGTGTGTAAAATTGGAACTTGTATTTGACAGTTGTTTCATATAATGAGGTGAGGTTGCCTCAGGTTCAGTGGCCTAACCTCACGTCTGTTGTTCAAGTTCTTCAGTTGATTTATAGAATCTGCAATGCCGATCATTTCACCTCAGATCCCCTTTTTCTACAGGCAAAAACAAGAAGCCCATCATACTTTGCAGTGGATAAAACACCAATGATTATTCATTAGACCTCCAGGAGCTTTCTAGTAATACCGTCTTCCCATTATGGGCTAGATCCACGTTGGGTGGGAAGCACGGCAGGATGGCAATGGCACTCACTTCAACAAAGCTCCAGAGGCACCTCCACATCAGAATCAAGTGAAACCTTCCCTGGGTATGACAGGGCTCCGATTCAAACTGGTATAATAGAAAGGTACACTGTTAATTGAGGAGTCTTCTGGATTTCACTCATCAGGTTAAAAACACATCCTTTAATAAGGCAAATGGGATCCATACAATTTTGCTTTGATTTCAGACACCTAAAGAAGTGCAGTGTTTTGAAATATGCCAGACAGATTTTACTAAACCTTACAACCTCAAGAGAAAGGGTTTGCAATTAGAATTACATTAGAATTGTCACAGCTAAGCAATTTGTTTAAGACTAGCGGGACTTTAACCGATTTCATGGTAGAAAAAAGCAGTCAGTGTAACGCAAAGAAATTAAAATTCCAATTGAGGTGTCATACAGTAAGTGAAAAGCGTTAGCAGTCCAGTCATAGAGCTAATAAGCACTTCACAGAGAATGCAGTGAAACAGAGAGGCACATTTCTCAACAGCCAAAGAGTGCGTATATCCCCATTGCTGTTTTCCTATGGCTGTATACAGCTGTATGCTGTTATGAGAACATTTGTTTAGCACAGCCATGAAAAACAGCTGTATTCAAGATTAAATTGGACTCTGTTCATTTTCTTCCTGTGGCAGCCAATCAGAAATCCTGCTGACAAGCAAACATGTACAGAATGGATGATCCCATTTTGATTAAACCCTCTTAATGCTTTTCACAGGCCTATTTTCCCGGTAAATAGTTGGGAGATTCAGTTTAATTTGGTTCAGCATCTGGTAGAATCAAAGTCAAAGGACGGAGGAAAAATGGGGATGCTTACAAAGTTAGTGGAAGAATGGAATATCGTGTGCTTTGCTAACGGTTGGAAATAATGCCATTAATACTGCTTGCATTTGTATGGCGCTTCTTGTCACAGCACTTTATGGACAGTCTCTGTGCTCTGTCTGTTTCAAGGAGATGAGGCATTTCCCCCTGCATCAGGATAAATTGGCTTAAGCTAGCCTGCCTTCACAACCAGTTCCATTTTGTTTGGTAGCCAAGGAGAGGAAGAGGCAGGCAATGTGGGGAAGGAGACAAGCTGACACTTTTGAAAGCCACTTGATCCCTGGTGATTTGTCCAAGGTTTTTGAGGAAACCAATGTAGTCCTGAAGCTTAGCCCCCACACTTTAATTCCATCATGACTCCCACCCCCGTCCCCTCTCCGCAGCTTATTTTTCATTTGGAGAGAACCAGAGACAACCACTCATATCAGAAGATGGGGAACCGTGAACAAATGTTATGCTTTTAAATTTTAAACACCAGCAAACTGCAGTCTGTTGGAAAAGTACGGTCCTATTTCATATTAATTCAAAACTAGCCAATGCATTTAACCTTCAATTTTATAAACAAAATAACTTCGTATTTTACAAATAACCATTTAAAATGGGTACTATGAAAAATATGTTTACAAGAGCATCAAAATCTGATGCTTTTCATATTCAAAAGCACCAGACAATTCAGAAAAATCCTTCCTTACCAAAAGTTACCAGTTACAAATAACAATTCAAAATGGATATTATGAAAAATATTGAAAAGAACCTTCAAAAACTTATGAGTTCTTTTATTAAAAAACACCATACAATTCAGAAATATTCTCCCCTACCAAAACTTACCAGTTACAGATAACCATTTAAAATGGGTATTACGAAAAAGTAATAAAATATATGCCATTTACATGAAAAAACACCATACAGTTCATGAGTATTCTTCTTTACCAAAACCGCTCAGAGTCCATAGTTCTTTCTTCCTCAAATTAAGGACAGTAGTTATGATGATGATGGTATTTGTTAAGCTCTTACTATGTGCCAAGCACTGTTCTAAGCACTGGCTCAAAAATCGTTAAAGTTCTTAACTAGGAAAATCATTTGAGTATGAATATATCTTAAAATACATGCGGTGTCTATTTTAAAACACTTCTAATAAGTATTCCACTTGCAACAAAGTGAATTCCTTCTCTGACCGAAAAACATACCATACTCCCTTGCTATTAAGACTTTTGGCCCCCCCAGGGTGTGGGCGGAGAAGGTCAGCATTGAATCTTACAAATCAGACCTTTTCTCTAGTGCTTTCCCCAAGGTTTTAGGTAGGTGCCTTTAGTCCTCTCACCCAGGAAAATAGATTCAGAGCCTGCAAAGTTAACACTCACGAACCGAAACAAGATCAGGAATAGATTGAAAGTGAAGTGCCTTTTTTCACCTTAGGAAAATCCAAACAAAATTCCTAAACATGCCTGAAATGAAACATTTTCCCAGTAAAACCTTTAATCTTAACTAACTGTCATTAAAGGATTTGCCAAGACAACTAAAACATTTATTTATTTTTTTAACGGTACACAGCATTGGGTTCTGTCACCCTCTTTCTTACTTTCTGGGATTGGTTTGTTCTAAGGTCGTTTCTGGTACTTTTTCTGGAATGAATCCTTCAAAAATCTGTGGTACTGACGATCAGCTACATAATCATTCTTAAACCTAGAGTGCAACTTTCTCTTCCTCTTCTCCACTTACCATAGATGGACCATTAAGCAACACTTCAAACTTCATGTAAGAGGCCGTGGACTGAAAATAGGTATTAATTTGATTGCAGATTTCATTTTCCACAAAAGATATCATTTTAGCCTCCATTCCAAACAGTATCGAAAACCACTAATTTATGTAGAAAGTCAGCAGAGAATGTCTCAACTATAATAATATAATAATAATAACGGCATTTGTTAAGTGCTTACTATGTGCAAAGCACTGTTCTAAGTGCTGGGGGGGATACAAAGTGATCAGGTTGTCCCACGTGGGGCTCACAGTCTTCATCCCCATTTTACAGATGAGGTAACTGAGGCTCAGAGAAGTGAAGTGACTTGCCCAAGGTCACACAGCAGACATGTGGCGGAGCCAGGATTAAAACCCATGACCTCTGACTCCCAAGCCCGGCCTCTTTCCACTGAGCCATGCTACTTCTCTAACTATGAAGTCATCCATGTATCAGAATGTGGGACTTTATTATTATCAGTAATAATAATGAAAATATTGGTTAAGTGCTTACTATGTGCCAAGCACTATACTAAGCGCTGGGGTAGATACAGTATGGACAGATCAGACACAGTCACTCTCCCAAAGGAGGTTCACCTTCAAAGAAGGAGGGAGAACTATATTTAGTTATTGTTATGCTTTAAGGAATGCACCTGAAGGCTACATAGCAGTTTAATGCTGTCCTCCTAATTCCTAACCTGAGAAATGAATCCAGCATCCAGTTAATGCTTCGTTTGCCTGACCTAAGATGTTACTTTCGGTATTACCCAGGTTTACAAAGGATCGAATGATGTGGCCCACTCTTTCCTGAGAGTCTGCCCCAGTCAGCGACTGAGATGGAAATTCAGCCAACGGGTCCTAGAAATACAAGGTCCATGTTGGAGAGTTTAAAAAGAATGGAGTAACCAATGAGAGGTCATAACTAGCAATTAAATAAAGTAATAATGGGATAAATGGGAGGATTGTCTCTAGTTGTGCATTGGGATGAGTGTACTCAGGAAATAAGCCATTTCTCTGGGCTCTCTAATAAATACCAGGGATTCATAGTCACTGGAGTTACTAATACCAGCATTCCACTAGGAAGAAGAGAGTGTTGTGCATGTGTGTGGATTTTTTTTTAATGAAGGGTAGCCTCTTAGTTTTGTACTTCTGGGAAGTTATCTTTTATAAATGCTGAAGGTATATCAGGCAAAAATAAAACACCCATAAAAGTGTCACCATTGTGAAGGAACAGCAAAAGTCTGCTTCTCAAATGCAATCATAAATCCAATTTATCAGGTACTACATTCGTTCAATCGTATTTATTGAGTGCTTACTGGGTGCTGAGCACTGTACTGAGAGCTTGGGAAGTACAAATTGTCAACATATATAGGCAGTCCCTACCCAACAAGGGGCTCACAGTCTAGAGTTACTTATGCACCACTGTTGTGGTTATTTTGTGAGAGAATTAAAGCTAATGGGGCTGATTAGAAAGTAGGTGGAAAATAGCCCATAACAGTCACTGAGGGGGAGTACTGATTCTTTACGTAAAATTTTCTTTTATATAAACTTATGAGTATCTTCATGTGATTGAATGCTCCCAAAGATCTCTGCTCATGAACAGTACAAGGTAGTTCATCAATGAGTTTGAAACTTACATGAAGAACCAGAACTTAAGTTTGTTTCATAGATTGAAAAGAAAATGGCTTCTCCATAACCAATCAATGCTATTTATTGAGTGCTTACTGTGTGTAGAGCGAGCACTGTACTAAGTGCTTGGGAGTGTACAATACAACAGAGTTGGGAGACAACTTCCCTGCTCACAAGGAACTTAAAGTCTAGAAGGGGAGACAGACATTGGAACAATAACAATAATAATAATAATAATAATTGTGGTATTTGTTAAGCACTTACTATGTGTCAAGCACTGTAGGGATACAAGCAAATCAGGTTTGACACAGTCCCTGTCCCACGTGGGGCTCACAGTCTCAATCCCCATTGTACAGATGAGGTAACTGAGGCCCAGAGAAGTGAAGTGACTTGCCCAAGGTCACACAGCAGACAAGTGGCAGAACCGGGATTAGAACCCATGACCTTCTGACTCTCAGGCCCATGCCCTATCCACCTCACCATGCTGCTTCTGGATATGTACATAAGTGCTGTGGAGATGAAGGTGGGGTGAATAATAATGATGGTATTTATCAAGTACTTAGAGGGTTCAGGAATTGGGGGAAAGAGGGCTTTATCAGGGAAGGCCTCTTGTAGGAGATGTGATTTTCCTAAGACTTTAAAGGTGGGGAGAGGGGTGGTCTGTCAGTTACGAAGAAGGAGGGAGTTCCAGGCCAGAGGGAGGACGTAAGTAAGGGGTCAGTGGAAAGATAGATGAGATCGAGGTATAGTGAGTAGATTGGCATTAGAGGAGTGAAGGGTGTGGGCTGGGTTGTGGTAGGAGAGTAGTGAGGTAAGTAGGAGGAGGCAAGGTGATTCAGGGCTTCAAAGCCAATGGTAGGAAGTTTCTGTTTGATGTGGAGGTGGTGGGCAACCACTGGGGAAACATGGCCTGCTAGGGAGTCGCAGAACTAAAGTAGAGAGTAGACTGCAAAGACTGTGATATTTACCAAAGGAGGAGGAAGGAATATTTGCAGCATTTAGTGAGCACATTTAATCCCTTATTGATTTATTTATCTTATATTGAGGTCACTCTGGCCGTACATGTTGGGGCCTCTGGAATTATTAACTTGGAACATTTGTGGCCAAAGCAGTTCTGCCTTCCGTCCCGTGCTCAACCGTTTAATGTAAAAGTTCTGCATCTAAGCAGATGGATGATTCCTACGGCACTGTGTTAGATATGGTATGATACTGAACGTTTGAATTAGTCGCTCACGAAACAAAACTTACAGTACCATTTTAAAATCAAGTGGGGTGTAAAGAGTTCTGGAATGATTATCATGGAACAAGGAAAAGTGAAGTCTGACTGGTTCCTCAGGGCCACAATGGATCAATTCTTTCAGAAAACTAAGGTCCTACTTAGTTCATGGCTGCACACATTGTGCATGCCTTTCCACAATGTGCTACACAGGCCAGTAGGGGTTGAAAGAGCCAAGTGGTGCCTTTTCTTCTTCTTTATCATTATTATATTATTATTGTTGGTATTAATACTTGTTAAGCGCTTCCTGTGTGCCAACCACTGGGGTAGATACAAGATAACCAGGTCCCACGTGGGGCTCACGGTCTAAGTAAGAGGGAGAACAGGATGGAATCCCCATTTTGCAGATAGGGGTACTGTAGTGCAGAGAAGTTAAGTGACTTGCCCAAAGTCACACAGCAGGTAAGTGGCAGAGCTGGGATTAGAATCCCAGTCCTCTGACTCCTAGGCCTGTGCGGAAATTTCCACTAGGCCACGCTACTTCCCCATTTCCTCCTTCTATTCCTTGCTATCCAAAGAAACAGGGCAGATGACGGGAATCGAACAACCAATGACATCATCATCATCATCAATCGTATTTATTGAGCGCTTACTGTGTGCAGAGCACTGTACTAAGCGCTTGGGAAGTACAAGTTGGCAACATATAGAGACAGTCCCTACCCAGCAGTGGGCTCACAGTCTAAAAGGGGGAGACAGAGAACAAAACCAAAGATACTAACAAAATAAAATAAATAGAATAGATATGTACAAGTAAAATAAATAGAGTAATAAATATGTACAAACATATATACATATATGACGTTATTTCTTAGGAGTTAATTAAGCTATAAATTTAATCAGTATGGCACTTTGCAATAGCTGGCATTCAGAAGGAATAAACAACACTGAGAGCACCTCACTGTACTCAGTAATACAGCACAGTCGCCCTCCACTTTTAACCGAAGACATAAGGGCCCTTAGAAATAGCCTTATTTTAAAACGGAGCAAAGACCTTTTCTTGTTGTATTTTTAGTTCCATCTTTTAAAAAAAATCCTTTTCCATGACAAAACAACTCAAATTCAATGTGGAAAGCAAAAACATTGCTTGTGGATAGAAAGGGAGGAGGGGACTACTCAACTGGAACATGTAATGAACATTGAAACCCATATATATTGCAGCAAAGTGTTTTCAATTGGCCGCTTCCCTTGGATAACCTCGCCCACGATGGGGGGGAGAGGGGTGTCCCAGGTTCACATGGTCTTTGTTCTGCTTACAAACAAAACAACGAATAAGCAATTACATTTCGATATGAGCAGGAAACTACTTTCTTATAATTAGAGATGTTAATATCCTGTACATTTCAAGCAACAAATCATATTTGTGGGAGGAGGAGGGGTATGGAATGATTTAAAAGCGGAACCCCTATAATCCAGCAATTCAAATACCAAAAAAAATTGCATTAGTATTTATCTCTCTTATGTGCCAAAGAGGTGTTCGTCAGAGATTCTGAATATTCTATTATTTGGAGGTGAGCAGACCAATTGGTATAGAAACGCATATGCATCGAAGAACAGACTGGCTGAGGAACCCTATTTTGAAAGGTACCTCTTGGAGCTGTCAAAAGAGGCAGAACAACACTGGATTTTCCTTCCAAATGCACTGCAGAGAGGAGGGAATTATGAAATTCCAATGAACGCAGGGCCAGACAATAGTGAGATGAATACACAGTGAAACTGCACACTTGACTAGTTTAGGGGCTTTCTTGGCTACTTAGCAATTCATATTTTGCTAATACTGATACTTTACTGATTGAAGCCAATTTTGCTGATTGAAATGCACACTTGACTGATCAAGCTCATACACATGGAGAGAATGTGAACTGACTGGTGTTTTGGCTTAACTGAGAGGCATATATAGGAAATGTTCTTTTGTTTACAAGCAAAAGTCTGATATGTTTCTTTCTTATTATTAATTTATATCAGCGAGAAGGTGCCATTTATCAACAGAGGCAACCATATTATTGTTTGTTTCATACGTGTGACAAGTTTCACAGACCATTTGCCTAGATGCAGATGATGCACAAGACTGGATTTAGTTGGTCTCTGTGATTCAGAGTCTCAGACAATTGCCCAAAGCTCTAGCAGACAACCCAGCTCTGGCTGTAGGGCTGAATCTGACGATGGGGTGGAGGGGACACTTTGTTCTTCATTTTTCTGGCTCTCTTATCCCTTCTTATCTTCTTTACTGCCAAAGGTTTACATGCAGCTGAGACCCTCAGAAACCCTAGCTTCTGAGTGAAAAATGAACATACCATCAACCCCTGATCTGTGCCTGTTTCCCCTTCTTGACAAAACTCTCATCAACCCTAGTAAGGGCATGAACCAAACAACAGTTGCTCTCATAAGCTCCCTCTCTAGGCTATAAGCTCAATGTGGGCAGGGAACATGTCTACGAATTCAGTTATAGTGTACTCTCCCAAGTGCTTAGTACAGTGCTCTGCACCTAGTAAGCACTCATTAAACACTTCTGAGTGAATGGGATGTGAGTGTGGTACTCACTCACATTAATGGCCTAGCACTCATCTCCAGCCACAGAGAGTGCACAGAAAATCTCCTGGCAGCTACTAAATGCCACTAGCCCACCACGAGTCAGCCGCAGAGCAGTGCTGTGAAAAGCAGCAAATGCTGTAGTGAAAAGCACTCACAGGAATATGTGCTGTGGGAACTGAGAAATGAATTTTCCCATCGTGCTTGGCAAGTGTACTGGGTTTGGATCTGGGCTCCAGAAGTAAAATGGGATGTGGAGAGGACTCAGAAGATAGTTAAAAAGATCCTGCTTATTGAAGGACTCTGTTCCATTAATAATAATAATAATAATAATAATAATAATAATAATAATAGCATTTGTTAAGCACTATGTGCAAAGCACTGTTCTAAGCGCTGGGGAGGATACAAGGTGATCAGGTTGTCCCACGTAGGGCTCACAGTCTTAATCCCCATTTTACAGATGAGGGAACTGAGGCACAGAGAAGTTCAGTGACTTGCTCAAAATCACACAGCTGACAATTGACGGAGCCGGGATTTGAACCCATGACCTCTGACTCCAAAGCCCGTGCACTTTCCACTGAGCCAAGCTGCTTCTCTGAGCCAAGCTGCTTCTCTAAGGGATCTTGAATTTCAGTTCCAAGAGCACTGTTTCCATAATCAACCAATGGTATTGACTGAGTGCCCACTGAGTTCAAAGAACTGTGCCAAGGACTTGGGAGAGTACTAAAGAAGTGACACACACATACCCTGCCCACAAGAAATTTAACAATCTCATGCTTTGACATTTGATAAAATTGCCTTTTTATATTATTTTCTTCTTCAAAGGAAGTTGTTGGTCAGTGGCCAAGGAGGTCTGACATAGCCCTCTCTTCCAGAGTAGACAGATTTGGGGCTTGGGGCTGGCAGAGGCCTGACATAGCCCTCTCTTCCAGAGTAGACAGATTTGGGGCTTGAGGCTGGCTAGGAAAGTGAAGAGGTAAATGAAATTCTGGGAAGAAACCATCTGCTGCCAAAGGTAGGAGTAACTAAAAAGAGCAGCAGCTGCAACCACTCTCTCCATCTTCAAAACCCTACTAAAATCATATCTGCTCCAGGAAGTCTACCCTGACTAATCTCTTACCCTATTGCTTCCTCTCCTGTATGACTGAAATTCATGGCCGTGAGCACTCTGATACTCACCCCACCGTTCATTCATTCATTCATTCAATAGCATTTATTGAGCGCTTACTGTGTGCAGAGCACTGTACTAAGCGCTTGGGAAGTACAAGTTGGCAACATATAGAGACAGTCCCTACCTAACAGTGGGCTCACAGTCTAGAAGGGGGAGAGAGACAACAAAACAAAACATATTAACAAAATAAAATAAATAGAATAGTAAATATGTAAAAGTAAAATAAATAGAGTAATGAATATGTACAAATATATATACAGGTGCTGTGTGGAGGGGAAGGAGGTAAGGCAGGGGGAATGGGGAAGGGGAGGAGGGGGAGAGGAAGGAGGGGGCTCAGTCTGGGAAGGCCTCCTGGAGGAGGTGAGCTCTCAGTAGGGCTTTGAAGGGAGGAAGAGAGCTAACTTGGTGGATGTGCGGAGGGAGGGCATTCCAGGCCAGGGGGAGGACACGGGCCAGGGGTCGACGGCAGGAAAGGCAAGAATGAGGCACAGTGAGGAGGTTAGCGGCAGAGGAGCGGAGGGTGTGGGCTGGGCTGTAGAAGGAAAGAAGGAAAGTTAGGTAGGAGGGGGTGAGGTGTTGGAGAGCCTTGAAGCCAAAAGTGAGGAGTTTTTGCCTGATGCACAGGTTGATTGGTAGCCACTGGAGATTTTTGAGGAGGGGAGTAACATGCCCAGAGCATTTCTGCACAAAGATGATCCGGGCAGCAGTGTGAAGTATAGATTGAAGTGGGGAGAGACAGGAGGATGGGAGATCAGAAGGAGGCTGATGCAGTAATCCAGTCAGGATAGGATGAGAGATTGAACCAGCAGGGTAGTGGTTTGGATGGAGAGGAAAGGGCGGATCTTGGTGATGTTGCGGAGGTGAGACTGGCAGGTTTTGGTGACGGATTGGATGTGAGGGGTGAACAAGAGAGCGGAGTCGAGAATGACACCAAGGTTGCGGGCTTGTGAGACAGGAAGGATGGTAGTGCTGTCAACAGTGATGGGAAAGTCAGGGAGAGGGCAGGGTTTGGGAGGAAAGATAAGGAGTTCAGTCTTGGACATACTGAGTTTTAGATGGCGGGCAGATATCCAGATGGAGATGTCTTGAAGGCAGGAGGAGACACGAGCCTGAAGGGAGGGAGAGAGAGCAGGGGCAGAGATGTAGATTTGGGTGTCATCAGCGTAGAGATGATAGTTGAAGCCGTGGGAGCGAATGAGTTCACCAAGGGAGTGAGTGTAGATAGAGAACAGAAGGGGACCAAGACCTGACACTTGAGGAACCCCTACAGTAAGGGGATGGGAGGAGGAGGAGGATCCCACAAAAGAGACTGAGAATGAATGGCCAGAGAGATAAGAGGAGAACCAGGAGAGGACAGTCTGTGAAGCCAAGGTTGGATAGCGTGTTGAGAAGGGGGTGGTCCACAGTGTTGAAAGCAGCTGAGAGGTCGAGGAGGATTAGGATAGAGTAGGAGCTGTTGGATTTGGCAAGCAGGAGGTCATTGGTGACCTTTGAGAGGGCAGTTTCGGTGGAATGTAGGGGCCCTAACACTTATATACCTGTCCTTAAACTCTGCTGCTTCCCCCACCTGGGTGTGTGTCTCCCTGTCTAGACTGCAAGCTCTTCGAGGGCAGGGATTGTGTCTACAAACTGTACTGTACTTTCCCAAGTGCTTAGTAAAGGGCTTTGCAAACAGTAAGACCTTAATAAACACCCATGATTGATGAATTCACTGGAAAGTATCTCTGTCCAGGAAAGATCTAACCTAGCTCCTCTTCCCTAATGGACACTGACCATCTAGGAAAAGTAAGGCTGGGGATTCAATAGCTGGCTCTAGATTGTAAACTCATTGTGAGCAGGGAATGTGTCTGTTATAGTGTGTTGTACTCTCCCAAGTGCTTAGTACAGTGCCCTGCACACAGTAAGTGCTCAATAAGTATAATTGATTAAGGGTGAAAGCATGAAAGACGCAGCACCTAGACTAGAAGGCTGAAGGCTAGGGCAGCCAGGCCAGAGTTCTTTGGATCATGGAGGACTACCTTTGCTGGTTGGCTGCCACTGTTGATGACACAGAGGTGGTCACAGTCTAGAACTGCTCTTTCCCAAATGAAGAACATCTCCTTCCAACTAAATAAGGTCGATTTCTTTTCTCTCTACCTGCGTGTTGGGTAGACACTAGCCATCTAGACAGGGGTTAATTTACACAAGGAGAACAAAATCTTTCACTGCATCCATAAAGACTTATATAGAAAAGGCAGTAAGGCCGACTCAAGCTTCAAATGGGAAATGAGATTTTCTTTGCGTTGTTCTCCAAAATGAAATGTTTGTTTCCCAAAAAGGTAAAAAGATAAGCTGAGATAAGCATCGGACAGATCTAATGTGCACTGGAGCCAAGACCAAGCTTAGCTTTGGAGGGTTGCCAGTGATGGGGTAAATGAGGGTTATCCCCTCCAAAGAGATCATGTACACAAGTGGAAATACCTGGCTCATTGGAGGATTTTTAAAATTCCTTTTTTGACTCACCTCCCACTTTTCATCACAGACCAATTTCCTTTAACAGACTAAAAGGCTCTGTTTACCAGAGATGTGCATTCTTCAGGACTCCCCAAGAACACTCCAGAACACTAGCTCTGTTCTGAGGAATTTTGTTGATAAGACAAACTAATATCACTCTACTATTATTACTACATGTCTTGCTGTTGGTCCAGTGAAAAGAGCACAGCTCTGGGAATCGGGAGGTCTGGGTTCTAGTCCTGGCTCCACACATAGGGGAAAGCCTTTTGGGGCTGTAATCAATGGTGAAGCTTCTGACCAAAGAACCACCTAAGGTGTTCCAAGAGTTGAACAGGCCAATCAATCAATCAACCATATTTACCGAGCACTTACTATGTGCAAAGCACTGTACTAAGCGCTTGGGAAAGTATGATACAACAGAATTAGCAGTTACATTCCCTGCACATCACGAGCTTATGGTCTAGAGGGGGAGACAGACATGAATGTGGATAACTAAGTAATTACGTATGAATCCTGAATAATAGCTGGCTCACGTGGGCTGTGAAAACTGCAGTGGTTACCAAGGCCACTGCCGGCTGGGTCAGGGTGCTACTGTCACAGCCACTTTGGCTACAAATGAATCCTGTATGTAAAAATCTGTTAAGTGGACTTTGCACTGTCTGCCCTATGTGGTGGTGATGGTAGTGGTGGTGGTGGTAAAAGCAGTAGCGTGGCCCTTGTGGAAAGAGCAAGGGCCTGAGAATCAGAGGACCTGGGTTTTAATTCCAGCTCCATCACTTACCTGCTGTGTGACCTTGGGCAAGTCGCTTAGCATCTTTGTGCCTCAGTTCCCTCATCTGCAAAGTGGGGATTCAATACCTGTTCTCCCTCCTACTTAGACTGAGAGCCCCTTGGGAGACTAGATTATCTTGTTTCCTCCCCAGTACTTAGTATAGTGCCTGGCACACAATAAGCACTTAAATACAGTTATTATTATTTTTATCATCATTGTTACTAATTGCCAGCTGCTTGCTGTGTCACCTTTGGTAGGTAACAACTTCACTGGGCTTCAGTTTGCTCAACTGTAAAGTGGGGATTAAAATAGCTGTTCTCCCTTCTACTTGGACTGTGGGCCCTATGTGGGACAGGGACTATGTCCAACCTGATTAACTCGCACCTAACCCAGTGCTTTAGAACAGTGTTTGACATATAGTAAGCATTTAATCAATACCATGAAAAAATGATATTGGTACATGAGTAGATTGTACGCTCCTTGAGGGCAGGGATCATGTCTACCAACTCTATTGTGTTGTACTCTCCCAGGCATTGAGGACATTGTTCTGCACACTGTAAGGGATCAACAAATACCAAGGACTGATTGATTGATTGATTACTTAATGACCAGAACACCAAATTCTGTGGGCATTTCTGTGTATTCTATTTAGGAGTATTACTTAACTTGCACTCCATGCCCCAGTGGGCATGGGCTGGCAGCGAGAAGAGTGTGAAGATGGCACTGCCTAAGCCACTAGCTCTCTTGTCAATTCCTCTGTGCAGGTTCTCAGTCTTGAAGTGTCAGGAGTGAGACGCATCCACCGTTCCTTACAGTTAGTAGCTCTCATCATCATTGTCCCATAACTTAACAACCCTCAATACAGCTCTGCACTATGGATTTTGACAGGTGCCAGAGGCAATAAGTATCATCTGGAAATCATTTCTAACAGAGGGTCAATACTGAAAATAGGGTGGGATGTAAAAGAATTGAAGCATTGGCCCAGTGTGGAAACAGAGTCAGCCTTTCCTGAGTTCAATCCCGGGGCAAAGGCTCTTAAGGCATCGGCTGTGCAGGCAAGTAAACTGGGATGTAGTAATACAGAAAGCTTATCCCCAAGGACAGAAATAAATTGTCAGCAAGTCCACTCTATTAATGCAAGCTGTCTCTTACGCTTATGTTAGTTTAGCGTTGCATTAGCTTTCAGGTTTTAGTGTAAATGATTAAACTTACACAATCATGTTTACAAGTGATTGTCTTAGGAAGAACAGGACCAATTTAATTACTACTAACACCTCTTCCTGAGACAAGTTTGTCATAGACAGTAGAGAGATAAATACGGAGGATGAGTGGAGGATAATGAATTAATTTATTTACTCAACAGTATTACCCTTCCAGGGAAAGTCAGAAATTTTGGAATCTCCCTGAATGGTTATTGTTGTGTCAAAAGGTTGTCAAATCGTGAGGAACTTAATGTGATATTATGGACCTTTTTAACTTTCTGCACGTCCCAAAGCATCACGGACAAAAATGAACCATAGCTAACCCTTGTCGGAACTTATCCAAACAAGAGCTTTTAATCCGCACAGGCTTAAAAGCCCATTACAGAAGCAGTGAATTTAGTTTTACTGATCACACCCACACAAAGGACATTAGTGCAAAATGACATTAAAGATTCCAACTAGCCCTTTCTCCAAGAGTTAATAAACTCGTGAAGTATTGTGGACTATTGTATTGTATGTTACCAAGTGCTTAGTTCTGCACACAGTAAGGGCTCAATATATACCATTGATTGACTGAGTGGGAATTTCTCCTGGAACTTCTACATCCTGCACAAGCCTTCTCAAGCACACCTGGATAAATCTCTCTCTAGGGAAAAAAAGAAAAAAGAAGAAAAAAGTCTCCAAACAATAATACCAAAAAGTAAATTGTCCTGGATTTACATGTTTTTCTTCCTCTAGGAGCTCTAAATATAAATGTGCTACATGCACATTGAAAAAGCCACTGGGTTTGCTACTAAAGATACTGTACCTATTTTTCACTCCAGGAATCTGTTCAGTTGGCCTCCAGGAATCTGTTCAGGATTCTGTATCAGGGAAAATTCTATGGTTCCATCAAAAAATCACAGATATTAGAAAAGGAAAAGACCTTGCAAATTCGCTAGTTCAACCTCCTGGGTAAATGGAAGATCATTCCTTAAAGAATATGACATTCTCAATTACTATTAGATATGTGAGTTTCTCCTCATAACAATTGCAAAATTTCAGTAGGGTTTTAGAATGAATTCTAGGGAGTGGGAGAAATTAATTTCATACGTATTGTGATAATCAGGCTCTTAGGAATAATATATCAGGGCACTGATTAACTAGGTAAAGTGTCAAAGGTTTTAATTTCTCTGGAAGTTTGGAATGAAAGTACTGAGTTTTGTGGTTATAATAAAGTTTCAGGAGCACTTATTAACAGGCTTTTTTCCATGTCGTTGCTGGAATTGGCAGGTTGAATGAGAAGGGGTGGAGTCTAGGCTTCTTTCTGTACCTCCAGGATCACTATCCACACCATTCTTCCACTGTCAGTGCCATCGTTTTGGGACCTCATTGCCCCCATGGCCCCTGATATCTGAAAAGAGGCATGGATGGACAGGGAAAATTGGCAGCACACACAATAAGGCAGAAGGACTGGAGCAGGTGACTTGATACTTAGAGCCAACCCCATATGGGCTGCAATACTACGGCTCAGATAGATTGAGTTGGGCCCTAGGGGAGTGGATGTGAACCTGGCATAAGGTCTTATTAGGGCCAGGTTCACTTTTGCGTAGACACAAGTTCCATTCAGTAGCCCAAAGAGAAAACTGCATTTATGTGAACACAAGGCCGAACGGCAGCTGTCATACTTGCTGGGATCCGGAGGAACCTAAAATGGGAGAAATTTGGACCACGCTATTCCCAACGGGGGCTCGATCCAACTAAACAACTTGTGGGCGAGGAATGTGCCTACCGATTCTGTACTAAGCACTTGGGAGAGTACAATATAATAGAGTTGGTAGACACAGTCCCTACCCATAATGAGCTTATAGTCTAAAGTCTAATAGTAATAAGTGCTTGAACCAGATAGTAGCTGTATGGGTAGAGAAAAAGGGGTGGAATCACCAGGTATTTTTGAGGAAAATTATCAGGTTTTAGCAGCTCACTGGCAGTGAGAACAGAATGACAGTGAGGAACAGAGGGTGATAAGCTTGTGGGTTTGAGTCACAGGGAGAATGGTGGTGGTGTCAATGGAGATGGGAAGATGAGAGGAGGGGAGGGTTTAGCCTTTACCCCCACTCCCCATAAGTATGAATTTTAATGCATTCGTGTTTATCACCTGATATTTTTCCATTCCAAGAAGGTGGCACCTTAGCCTATTAAAAAAAAAAACCAAATAAAATAAACCCACAAGACAATACACATCTAATGCTGCATTTATAGGTGAAAACTAGCTCAGTTTCATTTTGCATGATCTAAAAAGCCTGGCTTATTTATACTCAATTGTTGTTATACAATTTAGAATGTGATAACTGTTCTCAAGAATATAAAATTACTTTATGTAGTAGTTACCTCATCTACAATAAGAAAGCCCTACCTTCTATCCATTTTAAAATGGGGGAAGCTGTGTTTTCTCAGCAGATGTAGACACATGAAGCCAGTGGCATAGTTTTTGACCTTCTTATTCCTAATTCTGTACTCAATTCACTGATGAACACTGACTGCCAGAATGACCTGGAATGATAAAATAAACCTATTTTCCTCTTTTCTCAGATCTTCTTCTTCTTCACTCTGGCACATATGATGTCCCCAGTCATCATTTTAATGGCAACTAGGACTGCTAGGCATCCCGTGTGTACAGACTGTCCCTGTCCCTTATTTCATAATCTTACCCTATTTTTCCCTAAAACATCTGTTGGGAAAGGAGACACACTTGTCCACGATTTGAGTGACACAAGCCCCACCTCTCAGCAGGAGTGGAGAAGCGGTGAAGCCAGACTGCAGCTGCTATCCTGTCAAAACTGAAATCTGGAAATCCTAATGGCCTCGTTTATCAATATCTCTCCTATCTCCCAGGAAAATAAAATCAACTCCTTTAATAAAGTGTTTTGCACCTGAAATAAAACAAAGACTTTTAAAAAATGCCCAATATGCATAGTTGGTATGACATTCTATTGTGAATAACAACCTGTATTCAATTTATTGCAATATTTAAAAACTCTGCCTCCAATTAGAATACTATTCTTTCATTGATTTATGGACATAGAGTCCTCTGGGAAATAACACCAATTTACATGACATTCCCAAGTGCTCAAATATTTGAGGTTGTGATGGAGTCGAAAAATAATGCAAAATGACTTGTAAACAGGCAACTCCCAGTTGACTATCCACCTGAGGAAGCTCATGTAAGCCATGTACTCCAGAAATCATGAGGAATGCACCGGCTTATTAAATGTGCTTCAGAAATGGGTGGACATTGATAAGAGCAGGAATTAAGTGAGAATGCAAGCTACTTCTAGAGTATTCCTCTTTGAAATGTGACATATGTGCATTGGAGATTGTAATTAAACCAGAATGAGGAGCAAAATCACATAAGTTTCAAACAAAACTTCTTAGACTGTGATTACACTATTTTACCCTTCAAAAGAGATAATAAGTTCAAATTGAAGCCTAGGACTGGTTTTGTGAAAACACTGAATCAGCGTGACAATTGAGAAATAAAGAGAATGATATCAATGGATTGTTGGTTTGTTATCAATGATTGTTCATTTGGGAGTATGAAGGAGCCACTAAATGCATTTCATTTGAGTTACTGTTTGAGCTTAGGCCTTCAGAAGTGATAGGAAGAGGCATTAACTCACTGGGCCACTTAGTCTGCTTTTAAAAATAATTTCATTAATGATATATGGTAGATCAGTCAATATTCTGGCATTGTGACAGAACATTATCAATGAAAATTACCCTTGGAATATCCTTCTTTTTAGTTAAAATCAATTCATTTCATCTGAAATTTATTTTTCCAAAAATAAGCAAAAGCTTTTAACCCCTGTTTCATTTTCAGAAACAAATCCAAAGTGGTGATAGTCCCGACTTTTCCATTAACATCCCAGTTGAAATTTCAGGGAGCTTTTTTGTATCCTATTGTGGCCATGCTCTGCTTTGGCTGTGAAACTTAAGCCAGTTTGACCTGTGTCACACATCATGTAACCTTGTCGTGCATGTAAATCTCAAATGGAACTAACCACAGTGTAAAAATGCTAAATGAAAGCTAGCTATTTCTGCCATGTGCATGCTTCTTACAAGGTGCTGCACATCAGACTTCGGTCCAATTAATCACTTGTGACCACTCTCACTACTAAATGCTTGTCAACCAAACAGCATGTGGGCCTAAGTCATTCAACTTCATAAACCATTGGTATTAAACTTACCCATTATTCATCTCAACATTTTCAATTCATTTCAACTAGTTTTTCCCTATCCCTGGCACTACTGACCACTGTTTAAATATATTGGTCATTATTTTTGTTCAGTTTTCCTTAGATATCTCATTTCCCAAGCTGCTACTTTATGTGCTTGTCTAGCATGGCTTGTCTTTCACTTCTACATAAAAGGCTGTTGGCACTAGGATGAAACAATCTATTTGCATTTTTAGCTTCCAGATTTAGTTCAAGTGATAATATAATAATATACCTTCATTTTTTGTTTGTTTTTTTTCTTTTTTTGGAGAAACAGAATGAAGTCCAAACAGAAGGGGAAACACCTACAGGAAGACAGAAATGGTTTCTTGAAGATCAGACTGAAGAGAGAGAGAGAGAGAGAGAGAGAGAGAGAGAGAGGAGGAAAAACAAGAAAACTATCCGTGTCTTATCCATAACCCACAAACCCAACCCCAATTCTAGCTTTAATGATGTTTTTCGATGATTACGATTGCCAGCGGGTTGAAAAATGGGTGACTGGAATCAGGTGATGATCAGTCTTTATGTGTTTGGTTTTAGGTGATTTGTCACTTCCCCTTCCAGGAAACTAGTGGATTAAATAAATTAAGGACTTTTCCAAATCTACCAAATTTCCTCTGAAGTCATGGTTTACATATTGGGAGAGTATTGCTAATGGATGATGTTTCGGGCTAGGCCTTGGGCCCCCATTTAGAGGGAAGATGATGATAACGGTTTGGAAATTTTAAGTCCATGGCCCTCTAGAACAAGTAAATGATTTTGGTCCCTGAGGACTGAAGCAGAAATCACTTATCTACAGTCTTCATATCAAGGGATTAAGATACCTCCCTTAAGTAAAAATAGGATAAGATTTAAAAAAGAAACCCTCAAAGGAATGATTATGGAATCAAAGAACTGAAAGGGAAATTAAAAGAGCATCTAGTAGACCATGCCTGTAGGCAAAACAATGATTTAATCACCCATATAGTTGACCTTTTCCTTTTTATAGATCGCCAATATTAGAGATTACACAATCTTCTTGAGGTGCTCATTCAATGTAGCACCCTGACAAATCCAGAAGCTCTTCCTTTTGTCCAATCACAATCTCTCCTACTTTAATCTTTCCCCCTGTTTGGTCCCTTGGTCATAACTTCCAAAACCCAATCAGCTTGAGATAATTGTCCAATGAGGAAGAAAGGAGATACTGACAGATTAGGGAGGCAAAATTTTGAAAGAAAATGCATCTGACAGTAATGTCTTCGCTGCGGTTATTTAATCTATTGCATGAAACGTCAAACGTAATAGCATTTGTCTAAAATGATCATTAGGACAGATTTTCAAGTTGTGAGTTCAGGCTGCTTAGGAATATTTAGAACTTTTGATCAAGCAGTGAATTGGAGTTAGGAAGCTTATTTTTATAACCCCTTCTTGCCTGCAGAAGGTGAATCCCTAGTTAGAGATAATATGTCTCAGAATCTCTCAGGAGATCTGAGGTCTTTTACCAAGTGCAAAGTGCAGCATAACCTCTTGGAAAGAGCATTAGACTAGGAGTCAGGAGAACCGGGTTCTAGCCCCGGCTCTGTCACTTGCCCACTCTGTGACTTTGGATAAGTCATTTAACTCCTCTAGAGTGTAAACTCGTTATGGGCAGGGAATGTGTCTGCTAATTCTGTTGTACAGTACTCTCCCAAGACTAAAGGTCTCCAAAGTTGTGGTGGTGCTCAACTTCCTACGTGGCTGTGAGTCTTGCACCTACCACAGAAGCTCAACCAGTCCCTTGAGCAGAGGTCTGCTCTGACCTTAAGTCAGAGGTCATGGGTTCTAATCCCGGCTCTGCCACATGTCTGCTGTGTGCAAATCACTTAACTTCTCTGAGCCTCAGTTACCTCATCTGGAAAATGGGGATTAAGACTGTGAGCCCCACGTGGGACAACCTGATCACCTCGTATCCTCCCAGTGCTTAGAACAGTGCTCTGCACATAGTAAGCACTTAACAAATGCCATTATTATTATTATTATTATTGAGCAGTTCCACGAGTGTCAACATTAAATGACAAGGCAGGATTAGCAGAATCAATGTCCTCTAACAGTCATAATGAACCCCTGCACCTTTCCTAATATTTGTGCTTCTCTGTGGTGGCAATGAGGTGATGCTCATCAAATCACAGCTGCCCTATGCAGATGGATAATAAGCAGGGCACTCATGCAGCCATTGCATAGGGCATAAGCAAGAAGGGAGAGCAGAATAAACTTTGGAAGATATGGTTTAGACTTTAAGATCCTCTTGGGCAGGGAATGTGTCTACCAACTCTGTTGTATTGTACTTTTCCAAGTACTTAGTATGGTGCTCTGCACCATAGTGCTCAAGAAAGTGCTCAAGTAAGTGCTCAAGAAATACCATTGTTCAATTGGTTAGTTAAGACATACTTTCAAACCAGTGTATTGTCAGGAGACTACTGTAGCAGTCAGATCAATCAGCCTGTTTTTCAGCAATTAGAATAGAGGTTGCTTTCTGATCAGAGGCTTTGGGAACAATGGGCTATTGAAGGCAGTTTAGAAAGGAACAAGTGTCACAAGAAGCATAGTAAAGGATAATCTCAATGTGCAGTGTCAGAAATGCATCGTTAGTTCTTTCTCGGCATTTTTCAGACACAACCACCTGCATGGATAGGATCTCAGAGTCGATGGAATCCTCTTCAGAAGTAAAGAACAACTCACTTTCTTTCACCATTTACAGTTTTCCAACTTGGCAGCAAAATATGTAATTAAGTGCAATGTGTTGGAACAAAGCTCCTGGGAGTTTTGGAGCTTATAAGAACCAGATATCAGGAAGGACAGAGGAAAGCAGGGTTCAGAGTGAGCAGGGACAGCAGACGAGAGTTCCAGAGAAAGAAGAAAAAAAAAATCAAAACAGCTTAAAGATCATTATGTCTAATTTGTTCCAGGGAATAGTGGCTATGATGCACTAATCTGCCCCAAATTTCCTGAAAGCCACTATGGTTTATCATGAAAATTTAAAGGTTGGACTTTTGCCATTGTATTTCTAAAAGGTCCTGTTCTCTTCTCATGGCCAGTGGAAATGTAAGGGTCAGTGGTAAACAGAAAGTGGTGCTCGTCACAGAACGATGGATCTTCTCTTCACCCTTCTCATCACTTTGCTCTCAGGTCCACAATCAGTAGGAACTTATCACATTAGTGTCAGCATAATCATACTAAGGGCTCCCATGTTTCACTCCAGGAAAACAAAAGGCTCTCGTAACTCTGTGCATGTTTGAGTTCTTTCAAGTGAGGCAACTTCTATTTCAGAGAATAGTGGGAGCCCAAAATAATATTCATCAGTGACTATGTTGCATTTTCTTAGACTGACAGGTTGAGTAGCGTAGCAATACATCTTTTATTACTTCTTTGACAGCTGCAGATTGCATGCTGAGTTTAACTGAGCTGATATACACATTCTGCAGGTGTACTGTTGAGTGGAAATTTCTTGGACATTTTCTGGATTAAAAAGAAATAAAGTGCCTGGGTAGTGTAAGAAATTTCTTAGAAGTTCCAAAATTGTCTCAGTACCACTACTTATTATACTGTATCCTGTCAAATATTTTTCACCCAGTCCCGTTTGTTGCCTGGAAAGTTGACATTATTCTTGAACATAGACACACTGGAGAATATTAACCATTTCTGGTCAATGTATCTATTTGATATGTGATGGATAGCTTTCTAAAGAAAACTGAAGTGCTGTAATCATTCTGCACAAAGGGAGACATACAGACAACTAAAATTTCTTACTGGCAATTCAGAGCTGTGAGAGAATTCTGCTACCTAGACAGCTCACTTACCAGTGGCATTTACTGAGCATTTACTGTATGCAGAGTACTTTAGTAAGTGCTTGGAAGAGTACAATTCAACAGGGCTGACAGAAACATCCCCTGCCCACAACAAGCTTTCAGTCTAGAGGACGGGTTTCGAAAGATAATGAAGTTCTGGAATGTAGTCAATCTCCTGGCATCGAAACTACATTCACCTTAACACAGCTATGCTGGGTGGGCATTTGAGGGGGATGAGTGACAGCAGAATACTCAACAGCTGCTGTATGGAGAGCTGAGACTGGGAAACTGAAAGCAAGGGGGGCAGAAGAAGTGTTTTAAGGACACGGTTTTAAAAAAAAAAGCTTCAGACAGTACTGCATCCCAACTGAAAACTGGAAGTCATGTGGTAGGGATAGACCTACTTGGCAAACTGCCATCATGAAGGGAGTGGCTCTCTTTGAGCAAAAGATTCGCACAAAGAGACAAGGCAGCCAAAGAGAAAATAGTACCAGATGCTATGAAACATCAAGTATGACAAAACAAAAAAGGACAACCTTTGGGTGTGCCCAATGAGGCTGAGTTGATGGATCCCACATTGACTTTTTCATCCACACATTCATTCCCTCAATCATATTTATTGAGCACTTACTGTGTGCAGATCACTGTACTAAGCATTTGGGAAAGTACAATACAATAATAAACAGTGACATTGCCTGCCAACAATGGATGCACTCGCTGGTTGATTGTAGGCAGGGAATATGACTGTTTATTGTTATATCATACTCTCCCAAGTGCTTAGTACAGTGCTCTGCACACAGTAAGCGCTCAATTAATTCAACTGAATGAAGGAATGAACATCACTGTCAGCGGGGTCTTCTTCAAATACAAAGGACAACTAGATGTATTGTAATGAAAAGACTGTGGCTCCCTTTATTCTCACAGTAGGACTATGTTTATGATTTATAGCAAGGAAATAGCGTTGATTTGGCAAGGCCTGTTGAAGGCTTATAGAGAATACCTTCAGGTTAAAATATTGATTGGCTGGAATCACTCATTGTTTGAGAAGTGAAATAGTCCAGTGGAATTAAATGCTTCCTGAGAAAGCAGAAAGGTGTTGCTATTCTTATGAACTAGTTTGGAAAGTGAAAAGAGATTAGAGAAACAAGTTCCTCAATAGGCAGTGTCATTGCTTTCACATCAGAACTGATGAATAAGTCCTCCCAGCGGCACTAACACCTGATATGCACACTGTGCGGATTAGCAATTTTTAGTCCAGGAAGAAGGTTAAAAAAAAACATTTTCTTCTCCCAGGTACTGATGCCACAGGTATATTATCTAATGAAAACACAACGAGATTTCTCTGAGGAATGTGAAATTTGTTTGGTGTTTCCATCAAACAATTATAAGTTGTTCAACCACGATCTTAGATGCACTGAGGCATAGCCAGGCCTGATTACATTTTTTCTTAGCTCCTGATCAAACTCCCCACTCGGGTACTACACAGTTTCTCATCTCCCATAGCAAAGCTTTAAAGCAGGAACATACAAAAAGTGGGTTCCCGATAACAATCATGTCAGTTTAATATTTCAACAATTCAATTTCAAATTCCCTTGGTTTTTTAAAGTCACACTTCTGGATATTTTCAACAGTGCACATAAGAATTTAGGTAGATGACTTTGATGAACATCAGTGGAAAATCCAAGGCCCCATCCCCACCATTCTTTGATTAGCCATATTTTACTTCCCCTTCTCAATAACTAAAGCTTGACCAGGAAAAATAACATTTGTGATCCTGCATATATATAGATATGTTGAGAAGGGAGTTTTGTCACTAGAAACTGACTTAAAACAGAGGATCGCTTCACAGAAAAAAAAGTAAGAAGTAGTGACATAAGAACAATCTTTTGGGCAAGAAGCTGTGAATTCTTCTCCATTTTTCATATCTGTTTTGAATGTTCCCTAGGATAATTAAAACTGGAAAAGGCATCATCATGCATCAAGGAAAAGAACAGGGAAGGGGTACTGTCAGGTTCACCTATTTATTTAAAGCTATGATGAAGCTGAATATGTTTGTCTGGGCCATGAGAGCAGGGGAAAACCTGCGCTCTGTAATCCCTTGAAACTCTCAAAAGATTTTTCTCTACGTGTACTGTCCTTCACTGAGATGGTGCAGCAGGGTGCAGTGTGGGGGAAAAAAATTGTGTCTTCATGAAAGCAGGAATCATGTCTACAGCGTTGCTCAGTGGAAAGAGCATGGGCTTTGGAGTCAGAGGTCATGGGTTCAAATCCTGGCTCCTCCAGTTGTCAGCTCTGTGACTTTGGGCAAGTCACTTAACTTCTCTGTGCCTCAGTTACCTCATCTGTAAAATGGGGATGAAGACTGTGAGCCCCTCGTGGGACAACCTGATCACCTTTTATCCCCCCAGCACTTAGAACAGTGCTTCGCACATAGTAAGTGCTTAACAAAATGCCATCATTATTATTATTATTACCAACTCTATGGTACTCTTCCAAAGCACTTATTACAGTGCTTTGCATCCAGTAAGCGCTTAATAAATAATTGATTGAAAGTGAAAATGGAGGCTTGCCAGATCCATATATTTTGGGGGTTGGAGGGACAGGATCTCTGCTATACATTGGGAGCAGAAGCTCCTCGACCTGTTAGAATGTCAGGTCCTTGAGGGCAGGGATCTTGTCTTCCAACTGTACTGTACTCTTTCAAGCACTTAGTCTGATGTTTTGCACATAGAAAGTGTTCAGTACAAACCACTGACTGATTGATCGATCCTTCTGAGATGGAGTTCCACCCAAAGGTGAAAGGCTCCGGCTCTGGGACCGAGGCTCCACCTCCAGATGTAGGGGTGGAGCTCTGGTAAACTGCAGCACAAATTAAGCCTTGCCCAAAGGACTATGACTGGTGACTATCACAGGGTTTGCAGGTCACTCATTTTTACAGCATGTTTTGGCAATTCTAGTTAATGTCAAATTCCTCAGCCTGCAAACGAGGAAGGCACTTCACCTAAAAGTTATTTTTTCCCAACAAATCCGGTGATAACGTGGAAAAGTAAAATGTTGACTGAAACTTTTAAGAGTAACTCAAATATGAAATTTTAGTATAAATTGCAAAGAATGCACTTATCTTCCTGCCTGAGGTTATGCACTGTAAGGGTGGAGTCCTTCTTGAGGTCTTAGAAGTGTTAGCCCAGCAAAACTGAGCAAAGTAGTATTTCAAAGTCCCTAGGAGACCCAAATCCTGATAGCAGATTCGAGAAATAATATAAGACTACAATAAATACTGGTCAATATGTGTTGTTAAAGGAGCCATTAATAAATTGCTTTTCAAAGTGCAGACATAGCCTGAAAATATCAAACACAGATCTTGGGCAACAAAGATCTGCTTTTGCAGCTATTCATAATATTGCTCCCAAACACAGTCGAGGAACTATACTCCCTCTCAAAAACAAAAAGAGTTACATGGCTACAGCTAGACTAAACTGAGGTTACAGTCATGTAATTCAATCTCAACTTCAAAAGCCTTCCATTAGACATGTTCTTCTGGTGCAATATGTCTTCCAATTTGTGCAACTCCTAAAGAAACCCTTATGGCCAAGGAAAATGGGCTAGCTCCCATTAAATTTGCACATCATGTTTTCAATGATATTCCAGGAAAAGAAGAGGGGGGTGCAAATGCAAAAGGGAAACCACAATCTGCGTCATATTTAAGAAATTCAATAAGTTACACATTCTTTCCCTTGTGATTTCCAATGCTATGATAGTATTACAAAAGAAACATCCATATATATAAATAAGTTGTCAGGGTACATTTTTGAAAGTCATAGTCTCCAGTACATTTTAAAAAATTCATTACAGAACTCAAATATACACACTTTGAGGACAGAGAATGGGTGAAATTCCTATGTAAATTTCCCTAGCTCGCCACTTATTTCTCATTTAATTAAAATAATTTGGAAGATTAGTCTGGATTTGCTTAGTGAAATGGCTGATGCTAATAAGAAAAATTAAGGCCAGGAAGCCTATTAAATAATAATAATTCTTTGCAGTAGAAAATAACAAAACATGAATTGAATATTAAGTCAATAATCTCCCTTAAAAGGTCTAAAGAATTTGGCTTGCTTAACTTCACAAGGAATAAAAGAATTTAGCCACCTTAGAAACATACTCACCACAATATCTTCAGGATATGTGTCTGCACTGACGGAACCATCATCAAACACAATTTCATAAAAGGTTTGGGACATCACATCTGTGACTTTGCAGTTATAGTATCGTGTATTCTGGTGTTTTGTGATGACCATCTGCCAAATGGTGATTGCCTTGAACTTCAAGAGTGGGAAAAAAAGAAAGAGACAGGAGAATGAACGAAAATGTTCATGAAAGAAGCTATTATTTGGGGGCCAAGAGGATGACCAAAGATAGTCAAGTAAGTTGAAACAAAAGCTCCCAAGAATGAAAACAACTGGGAGTGAAGATTCTGAGGGTCTGAAATCTTATGTGGCCACACTCCCACATCTGAAATCTGACCTCATTTTAACCTTAAAATATTAGAGCAATTTTAAAATTAAGATCTTAGACAGTGGCAGAATGGCATACTTACTGGACTAGCTAAGATCTTGAAAAATCAGTGCACCCTTACACCCAAGAAAATGAGTTTGTGTTGGCAACGTTGCCTTCATTTAATATTTTGATATTGCCTCTTTTTCCCCTCCAATTGCCTCAGCTATATTTCACCAAGCTTTCAGTAGAGAAGTGTGGTCTAATGGAAAGAACATGTGTCTAGGAGTCAGGAGATCTGGGTTTTAATCTTGGCTCTGCCACTTGCTTGCTGTGTGACCTTGGCCAGGTCACTTAACTTCTCTGAACCTCAGATTCCTCATCTAAAAAATGAGGATTCAATACCTGTTCTCCCTCCTACTTAGGGGACAGAAACTGTTTCTGGCCTGATTTCCTGTGTCTACCCCATTGCTTAGTACAGTACTTGGCACATAGTAAGCACCTAATATTATTATTATTACTATTAAAGCCCAGGCTGGCTTAATATGGAAACAATATATAAGGTAGTAAATTACGAATATGCTTCAAAATAAGGTCAATGTTTCCTATTCACCCTAAGGAGATCTGATGGGCAAAACCTTTGGCTTTCAGCTCTTATTTGTGATCAATTAGTATTTTCTTTTCAGCAAATGACCGTGCTATGCCATCTGCTTGAATTCTAAAGCACTATTCCTCACTAAAGTACTATTCTGCCACTGGTAGAAATTTGTGAAGCAACATTTCAGGTGATGGTTATCATCAAATGTTGGATCAATATATTCACTGACTCCATGGCTAGCTTTGTGACAACCCCTTAGGAGATAAATATCTCACTGTCAAGGGAGTTCTGCTGCATAACAACCTTACAGTCTCACTCCAACAGGCTTCCACAATACGGCTTTTGCAAAGCCTTCCATGCAAAGCTACAGCCAGCAATGTGGAGCTGTTTGGGTTCATTTCAAGAACATCTTCTGGGAGAATATATAGACTAATGATTTACAAATCAGTTACCAATCATCCAGCTGGATTCCTGCTCACTTTCAGTTCCCACCTTTCAGCACTTCAAAGATGCCACGCCAGAATAAACATCAGGGCGAGTGAAAGGTCAGTTACTGTACATGCTTTTTCACTCCTAATAGACCAAGAGAGCATATGCCCAAAGGTGCATGTGATGCAGAAAATCGCCTCCCAGATAACACATCCCAGTGTGCCTCCCACTTACAGCTTGAGCTATACCATCTGGAAGAGTGAAATTGAGAGTTTCTCAGAAGGCTAATCAGACAAAGAGGGCACTTCTCTCAATGAGCGGGCCGTAAATCATTTCACATTGATTCCTGGGCTAGGTGAAATTTACCGAGCCTCGGCTGCAGTGATGCAGGTGAACTTTCCAAAAACAAGAGATTTTAAGGGGTATGGCACAATTTAAATGCTCTCTCTAGAAGGGTTAGGAATATTTACTTAAACAGATAGAAAGTTCAGCCTGGCATAGGTTGAGCTAATTACCCAATTTCCTACTTTTTTCCTTCAAATGACTGCAGACTTTCCATACTTATAAGACCTGAGACCTGCCAGGTGAGAAATAGATGACATTGTAGGTCCTGTCTTGTTAGGTTGGGTTGCTGAGGGGAGAACAGCGAGGCTACGGCAGTTGGCCCTGCTTCTGGGTGCATGGCTTCTGTAGCTTCCTCTTGCAGGTCTACCCTACTACCAGTTTTTCTAAGACTAAGAAGTCTTCCTACCTCTAGAGTGAAAAAGGGATGGGGCAAACTCCTTGTCAATCAATTGTATTTAATGAGTGCTTACTGTGTGCAGAGTACTATACTAAGTGCTTTATTTACAGTCTGGGGGGGATCTCAGAGAATTCATGAAGGATGAGTGAGGGTGGATCAGTATTTCATTCATTCATTCAATCATATTTATTGAGCGCTTACTGTGTGCAGAGCACTGTACTAAGCGCTTGGGAAGTACAAGTTGACAATCTTGTGATTACAGCACTTAGTAAAGTGCTCTGCACACAGTAAGTGCTCAATAAATACGACTGAATGAATGAATGAATTTATTTTTCCAGGGCAGTCTTAAAACTAAAAAGGCTGTTCACCTGAGATCCCACAATGGACAAGGTCATAGACTAAAAGTACTGAGTGTCAGAACTCTAGAAAGAGAAATGGGAAGGATGGAAATTAAGTGTAAAATTGATAGGGAAAAGGCTGTATTCCAATGACAAATATTTCCTCTTTTCCAGTCAGGGACCTAAGATCGTGAAGATTGGTTTGGCTAGTAAAATGGTCAACAAGTAAATGACCTAAACTACCTTCCTTAAAACAAAAAACATTGAAGGTCTCAAGCATGACCATTTTGAAGGGATTTTCAAAATGTTATTTTGATAAAATTCTTGATTTATTTTTGCAGGAAAAATGTATTGACAAGTAAATTCTCTAACTGATTAGACATCCTAGAAAATATTTCCTGTCAGAAAAGCCTAAGAACCCAGTGACGTTAAGAATGTCAATTCTCTGATCAGAAGAGACAGTCGTTATGCAAGGGGCTTTATCAGATTAATGAAATGGCTGTGGTATTTTGAAGATTAGTGTGAAGGCTGAGGCTGAGTGAAATTTTCTTTCACATATCCTGAGCAGAGATGAACTAACATGCAGTAAAACTATATAAAAAAAAAAATATTGGGGCAGCATTAGCACCCATGCAAGGCCTAAAATAAATCAGGGTGAACCTCAAGGATATCAAGCAGTGGTTGAATGAAATGAAAGAAATTGAATGCACTCATTTTCTCCTTTCTTGTTTGATTTTTAATCTATGTTTATGGTGAAACGTTGAATGTATTTACTGTAGGCAGAAATGCACATTTCCCCAGGCTAGTTTGTATGTGGGGAGAAGAAGGAAGTGTAAATGGTGGGGAGTGGAATTGGCAAAAGTTGGAATCAGTGGAAATTTTATGGACCAAACCAAATTCTGTCCATCCTCGGGACTTGAATCAATTAACCAGTCAGTGGTATTTATTGAGCGCTTACTGTATGCAAAGCACTGTACTACTTGGGACACTTGGGACAGTACAATACAATAAAGTTCCTAGACATGATACCTGCCTTCAAGGAGCTTACAGCCTAGAGGGGGAGACAGGCATTGAAATAAATTGCAGATAGGGGAAATGGGAAAGTATAATATGTACAGAGGGCTGTGGATGGGATGAATATCAAGTGCTTAAGGGGTATAGTTCCAAGTGCAGAGGTGACACATAAGGGAGGGGGAAGAGGGGAAATAAGGGCCTAGGCAGGCAAGGAGATGTGATTTTAGTAAGGGTTTGAACATATCGTGGCACACATAGTAAGTGTTTAACAAATACCATTATTATTATTATTATTATTATTATTATTAGCATCAATTATTACTATGGGACTATGGTATTTGTGTTGGGACAAACACAGAAACAAAATGTGATACATCTCTGTCATTTCTATTTGGGAGTCTCCTTTTGATGACTCAAAAATTAGGTCTAATAGGCAGAAAGTAGAGCCCTACTAAAAACAGTTTATACCTTTTACATTTTTTCCATTTGCTAATCATTCATTTAAGGGACTAACTACTTGAACTCAAATGTAGATTTTTGGATCAAATGTAAAATATAATGCTAAATCAATCAATTAATGGTATTTATTGAGCACTATACTAAATGCTTGGGAGCGTACAATACACCAGAGTGGGTAGATACGTTTCCTCCCATGAAAGGCATTAATATAAAAAAAAAGAAATTACGGATATGTACGTGAGTACCATGGGGCTGAGGATGAGAGTCAATATCAAGTGCTCAAAGGGTACAGATACAAGTGTGCAGATACAATGTAAAAGGGCGAGGGAGTCAAGGAAAAGAGAGCTTAATCGGGCAGGCCTCTCGGTGGAGATGTGACTCTAAAAAGGCTTTGAAGTTGAGGACACCGGTAGTCTGGCATCTATGGACAGGGAGGGAATTCCAGGCAGAGGGAGGTTATGGGCAAGGGGCCGGCAGTCAAAGGATAAGACTGAGGTACTAGGTAAACTAGCTGGCATCAGAAGCACCAAGTTTGTGGGATGGGCTGTAGTAGATCATTGAGGTTAGGTAGGAGGAGGCAAGTTGATTTTGGCTACTAAAGAGGATAGAAAATTCACGGGGCTTTATTAAATACTGGTCTTCTAGACCTGCTGTATATCATCAGAAAAACAAATAAAATGACTGGATCCCTAGGAATATCTTCTGTAAACTTCAGAAGTTTGAAGTAAGCACACTAAATAAAAGCTTGCCGATGGTATTTTTTTCTTATCATTATAGGTAAAGCCTTGGGTGTGTTGGCTTTGCGAGTTACTTTGAGATCGACAGAGATTGGCTTGCGGCATGTTCTATGTACAGCACAGTAAGCATTCATTTACCTAGGAGGTTGAAATTGAATAACCATGCCAAAGATGAAATTTAGCATTTTAAAATTACTTTCTTCCAAGAAGCCTAATGTAGAAAAAAATGGTAATTTGCCAAACTTCAACAAACTTAGTATATGTGCAATAAAGGCATGTCTTCCAAATAATTGATGTAGGGCAGCTTAAAGAATGTTCCAGTTACATTACCATCTGGAGAAGCTGTTGGACCTCAACTTGACAATGAGATAGTAAATCCCCTATTCAAAAATAATAATAATAGTAATAATAATAATAATAATTATGGTATTTGTTGAGCACTTACTATGTGCCAAGAACTCTTCTAAGCACTGGGGTAGATGCAAGGTTATCAGGTTGTCCCATGGAAGGCTCACCATCTAAATCCCCATTTTACAGATGAGGGAACTGAGGCACAGAAAAGTTAAGTGACT
This sequence comes from Tachyglossus aculeatus, assembly GCF_015852505.1. Taxonomy (NCBI): domain Eukaryota; kingdom Metazoa; phylum Chordata; class Mammalia; order Monotremata; family Tachyglossidae; genus Tachyglossus; species Tachyglossus aculeatus. The sequence continues at coordinate 19,882,805 of NC_052098.1, read as the reverse complement.
TGCCCGAAGTCACACAGCTGATAAGTGGTGAAGCCAGGATTAGAACCCATGTCCTCTGACTCCCAAGCCTGTGCTCTTTCCACTAAGCCATGATCACAGTGCACACTCACTTAATGACTCTGTTGCTAAGTTGACAAGATTTCCTGTAATAGACTGAATGGTCACCCTTATCTGCCACCTGTCTTCTGTATGACCTTGGACAAGTCACACCACTTCTTTGGGCCTCATTTATCTCATCTGAAAAACAGGGATTCAGGCTGTGAGCCCTATGTGGAACAGGGATTGCATCCAACCTGATTATCTTGTATCTGCCCCAGAGCTTAGTACAGTACCTGGCACATAGTGTTTACTTGCTTTGTTTTGTTGTCTGTCTCCCCCTTCTAGACTGTGAGTCTGTTGTTGGGTAGGGACCATCTCTATATGTTGCCGATTTGTACTTCCCAAGCACTTAGTACAGTGTTCTGCAAACAGTAATCACTCAATAAATACAATTGAATGAATGAATGAATAAATGAATGTATGAACAAGTACCAAAGGAGCAGTGTGTCCTAATGGATAGAGCACAGGCCTTGGAGTCAGAAGGTCATAGGTTCTAATCCTGGCTCCACCACTTATCTGATTGGTGACTTTGGGCAAGTCAGCTTCTCTGTGCCTCAGTTCCCTCATCTATAAAATGGGGATTAAGACTGTGAGCCCTATGTAGGACAGGGACTGTATCCAACCTGAATATCTTGTACCCACTCTAGTGCTTAGAACTGTGCCTGGCTTATAGTAAGCACTTGAGAAATACCATAATTATTATCATTATTATTAACAAAAAAATCAAGGTTCTGTCACCACCACACTCAATGGTTGTGATGGCAACATTGGCACATAGTAAGCGCTTAACGAATACCATCATCATCATCATCCTGGGAGCTCCCACCAATAGCCAGGAGGTCCATTCAATATTTATGGTGATGGTGACAATGACTGCTGCTGTTACTTCCCCCTCCACCCTTCCCCCACAGAAGAAGGAAAAGAGTATTCCTCTTCTTCAGTAACAGCAGGTGTTGCCATCACAACCACTGAGTCTGGTGGTAAGACAGAACCTTGATTTTTTTGTTAATAATAATAATAATTATGGTATTTGTTAAGTGCTTACTATGAGCCAGGCACAGTTCTAAGCGCTAGAGTGGGTACAAGATATTCAGGTTGGATACAGTCTCTGTCCTACATAGGGCTCACAATCTTAATTCCCATTTTACAGATGAGGGAACTGAGGCACAGAGAAGTTAAGTGACTTGCCCAAAGTCACACAGCTGACAAGTGGCAGAGTGGGGATTAGAACCCATGACCTCTGACTCCCAAGCCTGTGCTCTTTCCACTAAGCCACACTGCTTCTACTGCCAAAACATGCCACCCAGCCACACCAGAAAATGCTGTCCACAGTTAGCAGGGGCCAGTTGGGAGAGTCAAGTGACCTTGATGCTACCACTACTTCCTGGCTCAGATGATAGAGGAACAGGTGCTTGGCAGAAATGACAATTATTTAGCCCTAGGAAACAGACTAGGGCCTGAAGGACAGTAGAGGATGCCAGTGGCAGCAAAAGAGACAGGAGAGCAGGAGGAAAGTTTGCAATCCTCATCCCAAGTTTCCCTCTCTCCTTTCATTTTCCTCTTCTCCATTCTGCCCATTTCCCTTTCTCCTTCCCTCCTTTCTCTCCCTCTCTGTATCTCTTTCACTCTCTTGCCCATCTTTCTGTTTCCTCCCTCTCTGGCTGTGCTCCTTTGAGACCCTGACCACAGTGACAAGAAATCTGATAGATATGATTATTTAGAAAACAAAATCACATGATACTATGATCAGTGCATATACGTCCCCACCATGACAGATAGAGATGGCAGTAAATTAAGATTCCTCAAATAGCTGGGCGGACTCCTATTGGATTCAGAGTTCTTTATGATTTCTCAGATCACGATTCCAAGCCACAGAACTACAATTACCATCATTACGGATTTAGTGAAAGCTGGTCTTATCAAGGTTATTGGGGGAGGAACTTGAGAAAGTTCATGGCATCTAGATGTTCCTCCCAAAACTTAGAACATGGACATAAAAGTTAATTTTAATGCACAAGGAGATAAAAGGGGGACCGCTAAACCAGATCCAAATGCCCACATATCTTTAGATCTACAGGCTTTGATATGTCCAAAGATATTATAAATACACAACAAGCAAACTTCTTTATATACACAATTTCACATGAGCACAGCACATAGAAAGACAACCAATGGGTTCCAGAAGGCAGGAAGAGAGAGGGATAGAGGGAGAGCACGAGTACATGCGTGTGCATTCCCAGTCAGCTAAGGTTCCCTTTCCTGAATCTTTGAAGGCTCCATCTGACCTGCTGATTAGTTCTCATTCCCAGGTGATTCTGGTAAATGTAGCCTCTGGCTTTTGGGAAATACAGCTCCTAGGAAGTAATAATAATAATGGTAATAATAATTTGGTACTTATTAAGCACTTACTATGTGTCAAGCACCATGCTAAGGTCTGGGGTAGATACAAATTCATTCATTCATTCAATCGTATTTATTGAGCCCTTACTGTGTGCAGAGTACTGTACTAAGCGCTTGGGAAGTACAAGTTTCCTACAGTCTTTTGACCTCCAATAGAAATGTGAGTTCTGTTACAAATATGTTCTGTAATATCTACATCAGATATATTTATTGAAGAGATGCTGGACTATGGAGAAAAGTTGCCAGATTATGGGGAACTGAAAAACTGAACAACTTTTGCTCAGCAAATGTGCCAAGCATCAATTCGTAATTTTCAAAGCATCTTTCACCTCTTGAATGAAAGATAGTTTAGATGCACCCAACTTCTAAATACTGCAATACATAAGCGCTTAGTACAGTGCTCTGCACACGGTAAGCGCTCAATAAATATGATTGAATGAATGAATGAATATTGCATGACAAGCAAAACAAGCTGACAGTTTTTAAACTAAAGCTAAGGGTCACTTTAGAAACAGTATTTAAGAAAAGAGCCTAACTCCACTGTAAACATCTTCTTGGTCTCCTTAATATGATTTGTGCACTCAAGAGCTCAGAACCCAAGAGAGTTTAAGGGATTCCAACTATTCTGGGCCCAGTATGGCTGCGGTGAAGTTCTCCTGCAGGGGCCTGTAGGGTATGTTTCCATGTGATTGAGTGAATAATGAAAACACCTCCAAGGAACTCTGGGACACATTACAGTAAGTCATCTCATAGCAGGGAACTTAAGCCACAAGTTGAAATTTGAACAAGAGAATGACTCTCAGAGCTTCACCTGTCCATTTTTCATCCACAGACCTATAAATCTTGCTTCACTTTCAAAGGCAAGACAGGATCACCACCATTGCACCTTAGAACTTGGACAGTCCACCAGTAGAAAAGCACTGTGGGCTCCACACAACTTTGTGAGGAGGTATATATGCAGAGAAAGTGAACGGTATACTCGAGAAGTAGTTATAGAGTCTAAAAAGAATCACTGGCCCACAGCCTCAAGCAATGCACCTTAGTTGCGAAATCCTGGAAAACACCACCAGCTGACAGACTAACCTGACTTGCTTTGCTCAGAAATGAGGTCGTTTTGGAGGGAGCAAAAGTAAGATAGAAGTAACAGAGGCAAAGGTCCAAAAAACAGCAGGTTCTACACCATTACTGCAAAGGACAGTGTTTGCATGGACACAGATTGGAAATTGCCACCAGGTCACGCAGCAGTCTTTTCAGTCACATTAGCACACCAGAATAGCAGCATGGCCAGAAACATCATTTTTGAAAATACGATGTGACCATGAATATGTCACTATGCCCAATTCCTCCCCGCCAGCATATAGAAGATAATGATTTGGACGGCAAGATCTAATTCACACAGGAAGGTGTGATGGGACTGACAATCCATTCTCTAGATAAAAAGACAGTTCCTTGCTGTTCTGCTGCAGTTGCTGTTTTTCACACTACCTCTTGGTTTCCTGATTTTCTTGAGGCTTTGCTCATGGACAGCAAGCCCAATGGTATAAGCAGTGGGTACACATTGTACACACATCACATACATGAACATACTACACATAAACAGTATGAAAACAAACCATGAAGGAAAGTATATTCCATGACACTCTGATAACCTCATGACTGGCTATTTGAACTGAGGCTACTGCTCAGATAATCGGGACAAAAAAAACCAGAGATAACTGAATAAGATTGGGTCTGTGCCTGTCAGAGATAACAGAACAAAATAGGGCTTGGCTAGCAGAATTTCCAATTATCTGAACTAGTTTCAGTCCCAATTAGTTCAGATAATGCACTTTCACAGATGGATTAACAATTTCTCTGCACCACTAAGAGGAAAGGCAACTTGAACAAAACAGTTGTGTGTGTGTGTGTGTGTGTGTGTACATATAAATATTGTAGAATGAGTGTGTGCATATGCACATGCTCATTCTGTTATATTACCCAGATGGGAAATTAGGCTTAGTGACTTGACCAACACACACCACTAGCAATTTAAGAATAGAATCTCAGACTCTTACTACAATGACCTATCCACTGACTCTACCATATGGCCCCTGATGTAATTTCCAGAAAATAAATCTGATCAGGGGAATACCACCTTTTTTTTTTTTTTATCATTTTAAGCCTTTTACTCCTCAGTACAGAATTCAATGACCTTTTAAATCAATAAAAGGAACCAGGACAAGCTTTTACAAACGACACATACTAAGAAGAACATAAATCAGTGAGTTGATGCATCCACATTTGCTTAGTAGTAAGAGAAGCTTTCCAAAAAAAACAAACTGCAAGTGCTGACAAAAGCTGCATATCCAGCAACCTCCAAATCCCTATGGTTTTGGGGAAAAGTAATTGCACACATACACAAATCCACATGCAGAATCATAAAAATGTCACAAGTGTTTAATTTTCTATATGGCTGTTCATTTCTCATGGTATTTTTCTTACATAAACATATAATAGAGTGGGAAAAGTTTATATGCATTTTCTCAACAGATTTGAGGTCACATTTGCTTTGACTTATTTGGATGATGCATCGTTTACACACTGCCAAGAAAACAAATTTGAACACTGAGAAAAGCCCAATACTTCCTCACTCCTCCATCTGAATCATTAACTCTGCTCATCAGCCCTGATGAGAAGACATACCAGGAAAGGAAGTAAAAACTATCTTCTGGTCCCTCTGCCAAGATTTAGTCATCAGATGATCATGGCCAAGTTTGAACCTCTGTGTGCCTCACTTTTCCCATCACCAAAAACAGCAAGAAATTGATTTTCTTTGTAGAAGAAAGGTTAATGTTCAAGTGGGAAGTGGGGAGGAAAAGGAAGAGGTAATGCAAAAAAAAAATCCCCAAAACCCTCCTTATCAGAGTAACAACTTTTTAAAGCCCCCATCACTGAGGTACCAGCTGTTTCTAAAGGACAAATAATTTGGTATCTAATCATGGTTCTCCCCTTCAGGGAACATGGTTAGAGTGCCAGTGAGAACTCCTGTAATGTGGCTTAAAGAGGGGCATGGCTGGGAAGGTGCTAGAGAGATAGCTCCACTATGAATTGATTCAAACCCTCTTGAACCTATTCATTCAATCATATTTACTGAGCGCTTACTGTGTGCAGAGCACTGTACTAAGTGCTTAGCACCGTACATATGCCTGTACACTATCCTGTGCTAACAAATCCCCTATGTTTACCACTTGCTGTATGAAGAAGTAATTCCTTTTGTTTGTTTAAAATCTGCTAAGACAAATGAACAGACAAGAGGTCTACAGTGGGTAACTAGAGGAAGCAGCATGGCTTAGTGGAAAGAGAACAGGCTTGGGAGTCGGAGGAAGTGGGTTCTAATTCCGGCTCCGCCACTTGCCTGCGGTGTGAACTTCGGCAAGCCACTTAACTTCTCTGTGCCTCAGTCACCTCATTTGCAAAATGGGGATTAGGACTGTGAGCCCCACATGGGACAACTTGATTACCTTGTGTCTACCCCAGTGCTTAGAACAGTGCTTGGCACATAGTAAGTGCTTAAAGCCATAATTATTATTATTAGTGAGAAAATTGAGAATATGGAGGGAATGTTAGCTGTACATCCTTAACCATCAGTAGCAGCTGGCTGTTTCTACGAACTCTTATGCCTTGTGGTCATCAGAGAACCTGGGCAGGAGGCTCTCTTCCTTCCTTATATTATGAAGGGTGACTTACTATGCCCAGCAATTTTGACTAAGATCAATCTGCTACATGGCCAGTGACCAAATGGAGCCTGATCTAAGTCCTGCACTTGAATCTGTGACCTTTGGGAATTTGATATTCACCCCAACCTCAAACCCACAGCACTTATATATGCACCTTTAAATTATATATTATAAATTATTTATTCATATTAATTTCTGTTTCCCCCTCTAGACCGTGAACTCATGGGCAGGGAACGTGTCTGCTAACTCTGTTGGACTATATTCTCCCAGGTATTTAGTACAAAGCTCTGAACACAGTAGGCGCTAAATAAATACCATTGGTTGACTGATTGATTGAAAGCTTCCAGTCAGAAAAACTTAATCCATCCCAAATCTGCCCCACAGCAATCTATCTGAACTGGCTGCTTGTACCCAATCCCACTATCAAGAGGTGAATCTAAGTAGGTGGTCAGTTTGCAGAGTCCATCTAAGTAAAAATAGGCCTTTCTATGGTATTTGTTAAGCACTTACTATGTGCCAGACACTGTACTAAGTGCTGGGGTAGATACAAGCTAATCAGGTTGGACACAGTCCATGTCCCACTTGGGGCTCATAGTCTTAATCCACATTTTACAGGTACCTGAGGCACAGAGAAGTTAAGTGATTTGCCTAGGGTCACTTAGCAGGCAAGTGGAGGAACCTGGATTAGAACCCAGACTCAACCTGGAGAAACCATGACCTTCAGAAATGGCCAGCTCCATAGATTTTACTGCACCTCTGTGGGACTGATCATTAAAAAGGAAAAGGATAAAGCTGAAAATGTCCCATTTTCACTTGGAAATGCAAATTCATAGCTGTAGAAGGGAAATGAGAAAAACCTAATGATGTCACTTTGATGTTTCTGTGTCTATATTTTGCAGTCAAGATAAGACTGGTGCATTGAGAAAATCATGACACAAACATCAGTTAATCTTCTAAAAGTGTTAAAATCTCAGAAATCTTCAGGAGAAAGATTTCATAGTCCACAGAGTTATTTGGAAGCTGTTGAAAATACCTGCCCTCGCCACATTTTATATTTCATGCTATTTTCTGGCAAAGAGGAATATTTCCTTTTTTGTAGAAAGACCTTAAGGAGGGAATACCAAGGATTCCAGCATCAGGACAAACTGCAAGTACTCTGACTGGATAACTGCTACCCACAAAGCAAGGATACTGAAGGTGCCCTGTTTTAGATTCTTCTTCCTGACTTCTCTGCCAGGTAGAAGTAAACACAGTGAACTAACTGAAAAGAAAATCAAGGCTTTATATTGAAAAATATGGGAGCAGCAATTTCCTATGATGCAGCAGCCTATAATTTCCACTGACAGACAACCCCTATTTTGGGAAGGAGACTCAAGGGAGGAGTTGCTAAGCCTCAAGATGAGCCATCACTGAAAACTTCAGAGAGAGAAAAGCCAACTAACTGAGTTTTAGATTTCATTACTCCTTGCTTGCACTGAAAGAGGCAATGACACCTGGGGTGCTTACTAATATTAGCAGCTTAAACTTTCTGCCTCCAAGATAACAGCACATTAAAAAAAATGGAGAACTCCAGTCATCTTTTAGTAGGCTGTGATTTTCTGTGAAATGGTCCCTGAGCATTAGAAATGTAAGGATGCCTCCTCTTTCCTCATAGGCCAGATCAAAGGAGAGCCCTCAGGAAAAGGGCAGTTCAAATATTAAAATATTTTCCCACTCAGCCATAGTCAACAGTATCAGTATTTTGTTTTCCTTTAAACTCTCAAATTACCTCATGAAATATTATTCTGGAGCCTGATTCTACCACTGCCAATTCTATCACCCTCAGAGAGGCAGTCTGGCCAAGTGGAAAGAGCATACGACTGCAAATCAGGAAAATGTGCCCGGCACGTGCGCATGAACTGTTTTAGATTAGATATGTTGCCAACTTGTACTTCCCAAGTGGTTAGTACAGTGCTCTGCACACAGTAAGTGCTCAATAAACACGACTGAATGAATGAATGAATGAACTACTTCTTCCAAAATTTCATCATGCTGCATCCAAAAAGGCTTTCATCATTAGGCAAATGTTTCTAATTCCTTAACAATGTTCTAGCCAAAACAGATAGTGAAAACACATGTTATGGTAGAACTGACTGTTTTCCCTTTCCCCAAAGTCACTACCCCTCCATTTCCTACAGATCACTGCTCTTCCCATTTTCAAAACCCTTCTGAAATCACATCTCCTTCAGGAGGCCTTCCACAATTGATTTCTAAACTCCTCTCAAGAGCCACTCCCTCCACAGGCGCATCTGACTCCATTACTTTGCACCTTATCAAAACTCTTGCCCACTCCTTTCTTCCCTCCCTAACAGCCATCTTCAACTACTCGCTCTCCAATGGCTTCTTCCCCACTGGTTTCAAACATGCCCATGTCTCCTCTATCCTAAAAAAAACCCTCCAGTTCCCTCCAGTTATCACCCCATCTCCCTCCTACCATTCCTCTCCAAACTCCTTGAGAGAGTGTCTACACCTGTTGTCTCAAATTCCTCTTCTCCAGCTCTCTCCTACACTCCCTCCAATCTGGCTTCCATCCCCTTCACTCCAGCCCTGATCTCTCTCCCTCTCTCCAGTGTCACATCTCCTCCTACCTTCAAGACATGTCTAGTTGGATGTTCTCCATCCCCTCAAACTTAACATGTCCAAGACTGAGCTCCTTATCTTCCCATCCAAACCCTGCCCTCCCCCTGACTTTCCCATCACTTAAGTTGGCACCACCATCCTTCCTGTCTCACAAGCCCATAACTTTGGCATTATCCTTGACTCCTCTTTGTCATTCAACCCACATATTCAATCTGTCACTAAGTCCTGTTGGTCCCATGTTCACAACATCACTAAAATCCGCCCTTTCCTCTCCAACCAAACTGCTACCATGTTAATTCAATCACTCATCCTATTCCATCTGGATTACTGCATCAGCCTCCTTGCTGACCTCCCAGCCTCCTGTCTCTCCTCACTCCAGCCCATACTTCACTCTGCTGCCTGGATCATTTTTCTACAAAGATGATCAGGACATGACACCCTGCTCCTCAAAATACTCCAGTGGTTGCCTATCCACCTCCATATCAAACAAAAACTCCTCACCTTTGGCTTTAAAGCACTCCATCTCCTTGCCCCCTACCACCTCACCTCGCTTCTCTCCTACAACCCGGCCTGCATATTTCACTCCTCTAGTGCTAACCTTCTCACTGTGCTTCGATCTCACCTGTCTCGCCACTGACCCCTAGCCCACCTCCTGCCTCTGGCCTGGAACGCCCTTCCTCCTCAAATACGACAATTACTCTCCCCTCCTCAATCAATCAATCAATCAATCGTATTTATTGAGCGCTTACTATGTGCAGAGCACTGTACTAAGCGCTTGGGAAGTACAAATTGGCATCACATAGAGACAGTCCCTACCCAACAGTGGGCTCACAGTCTAAAAGGGGGAGACAGAGAACAGAACCAAACATACCAACAAAATAAAATAAGTAGGATAGAAATGTACAAGTAAAATAAATAAATAAATAAATAAATAAATAGAGTAATAAATATGTACAACCATATATACATATATACAGGTGCTGTGGGGAAGGGAAGGAGGTAAGACGGGGGGATGGAGAGGGGGACGAGGGGGAGAGGAAAGAAGGGGCTCAGTCTGGGAAGGCCTCCTGGAGGAGGTGAGCTCTCAGCAGGGCCTTGAAGGGAGGAAGAGAGCTAGCCTGGCGGATGGGCAGAGGGAGGGCATTCCAGGCCCAGGGTATGACGTGGGCCGGGGGTCGATGGCGGGACAGGCGAGAGCGAGGTACAGTGAGGAGATTAGTGGTGGAGGAGCGGAGGGTGTGGGCTGGGCAGTAGAAGGAGAGAAGGGAGGTGAGGTAGGCGGGGGCGAGGCGATGGAGAGCCTTGAAGCCCAGGGTGAGGAGTTTCTGCCTGATGCGCAGATTGATCGGTAGCCATTGGAGGTTTTTGAGGAGGGGAGTAATATGTCCAGAGCGTTTCTGGACAAAGATAATCCGGGCAGCAGCATGAAGTATGGATTGAAGTGGAGAGAGACACGAGGATGGGAGATCAGAGAGAAGGCTAGTGCAGTAGTCCAGACGGGATAGGATGAGAGCTTGAATGAGCAGGGTAGCGGTTGGGATGGAGAGGAAAGGGCAGATCTTGGCAATGTTGCGGAGCTGAGACCGGCAGGTTTTGGTGACGGCTTGTATGTGAGGGGTGAATGAGAGAGCGGAGTCGAAGATGACACCAAGGTTGCGGGCTTGTGAGACGGGAAGGATGGTAGTGCCGTCAACAGAGATGGGAAAGTCAGGGAGAGGACAAGGTTTGGGAGGGAAGACAAGGAGCTCAGTCTTCGACATGTTGAGCTTTAGGTGGCGGGCGGACATCCAGATGGAGATGTCCTGAAGGCAGGAGGAGATGCGAGCCTGGAGGGAGGGGGAGAGAGCAGGGCAGAGATGTAGATCTGGGTGTCATCAGCGTAGAGATGATAGTTGAAGCCGTGGGAGCGAATGAGGTCACCAAGGGAGTGAGTGTAGATTGAGAACAGAAGGGGACCAAGCACTGAACCTTGGGGAACCCCCACAGTAAGGGGATGGGAGGGGGAGGAGGAGCCTGCAAAAGAGACTGAGAAAGAACGACCGGTGAGATAAGAGGAGAACCAGGAGAGGACGGAGTCTGTGAAGCCAGGACGGAGCCTTATTGAAGGCACATCTTTTCCAGAGGCCTTCCCAGACTAAGCTCCACTTTTCTTCATCTCCCACTCCCTTCTGCACCACTCTGACTTGCTCCCTTTGTTCCTTCCCCATCCCAGCCCCACAGCACTTATGTACATATCTGTAATATTATTTATTTGTACTGATGGCTGCCCCCCACCCCCAATTGTAAGCTCACTGTGGACAGGGAATGTCACTGTTTATTGTTTTACTGTACTTTCCCAAGCGCTTATTACCATGTTCTGCACACAGTAAGCACTCAATAAATTTGATTGAACAAAGGAATGAATATCCTCCAACTACCACTTCAGTATTCCTAGGCCACTGAAGCACTTCATTATTCATAACAATCCCCATGACACTTATGCAGTTACGTTATATACTCCCTTACTTCCTCCTATCCATGATCTATTTTAGTATTGGTCTCCTCTGCTAGACTGTCAACTACTTGAGGGTAGGGAATATGTACATCAATCCCAAGCACTCAATACAATATTCTGCACACAGTATTAGGTGCTCAATGAATACTACTGATCGATTGATTCTGTGGTTAAAAATGAAAGAGCTCTGCTCTGCCACTATTCTGTATATCCTTATCTGATGGCTATGAGGGTTACTGCCTGTTAAAAACATAAAGATTTTACATTGTTATCCAAAATGCCTCTAAAATATCATCAAACGTACCAATTCTAAGCAAGTCACATTATCAATCATAGATTTTAGAATTATCAAGGCCCGTGGGTCTTTTTGATACTGAAAATCATAGCTGTAAAAAATGCATGAATGTTTTGTCCTAAAAGGACAGAGAATACTGAATTATAAATACATCTGCTTACTTACTGAATGCATATTACTATACTCTCTTTTCAGAAAGCATTTTTTTCAATTAGGAACAAAACATATTGATACTATTTTTGCTATTAGAATAAAGCCTTGCATAACACTGTAGTTGGGTTATTGGAAAAGGTGCACTACAAAAGTTTGTTATAAGAGTCATTGAGTCACTGGGAAATTGGGATTTAGGATCTTAATAAAAATTGTAATTACAAAAAAACCCATATAATCATGGTATCTATATGAACCTTTGTCTTTGTGAGCCTCTATTTCTCTTTAACTTTTGCTGGGTGCGTGTATGTTGTCCCTCTTTGTGCACACTAGTTTGTGTTGTCTCTCTGGATGCATGTTCAGCTTTCCTGGTGTGTGTGCTCTGAATAGGGTTTGCCTCTAAGTGAGAGTGGAACTGTCTATGTCTTCATGTATTTCATTCATTCAATTGTATTTATTGAGCACTTACTGTGTGCAGAGCACTGTACTAAGCGCTTGGGAAGTACAAGTCGGCAACATATAGAGACGGTCCCTACCCAACAACGGGATTTGTAAATCTTACATTCCTGGTGATGCTCCATTTGTCAGCCTCTTTCTAGAACTATCTCTAAATTGGGGGTGGCTGGGGGGTGGGGGTGGGAGGAATGAAGGACAGTATATATTCTACTCAACTTCCACACCTACCAATGGATCCACCACTGTATTTCCCGCTCTGTGTTCACTGATGTTCTGTGACGCAGGCAGATTCAGATCCAGACTGAGCTCCCCCTTTTTTCCTCTCCTGCTCCTCCTCCCTTCCTCATTGCCCCCCTCCCTCCCTCTACCCTAGACCCTTCCCCTCCCCACAGCACTTGTGTATATTTGTACATATGTATTATTCTATTTATTTTATTAATGATGTGCATATAGCTATAATTCTATTTATTCTGATGGTACTGACATCTGTCTACTTGTTTTGTGTTGTCTGTCTCCCCCTTCTAGACTGTGAGCCCGTTGTTAGGTAGGGACCGTCTCTATATGTTGCCGATTTGAACTTCCAAAGTGCTTAGTACAGTGCTCTGCACACAGCAAGCGCTCAATAAATACAATTGAATGAATGAATGAATGAGTTCAGAGTGAATGGAGGTTTTTCCAACAACAGTTTAGAGCAAAGGCCTCTTGAGATTAAAACCTGCTAACTTGGAGGACCAGGGTAAATAGAGGATGATCCCCATTTTACAGAGTGGGGAAACTGAGACATTAAATGGCTTGCCCATGATTCAGAACCGGAGAGGGACAGAATTAGGAGTAGAACCACCTGTCCGTCTCTCAGTCCCTGCATTCTTTCCACTAGTAGTATTGATTCTTTTCTACTAGTAGCTTATTCTTTTCCATTTTTACAAAATATGCCACTCTTGAAACAGAGCTAGGGAGAATATTAGTTCCTAAATCATGTCCAAATCAAATATTTTCTTTTTCATAATCATTTTATTAAATACGTTAGTAACCCAATCTTTGACTAACTCATACAAATCACAGAGTAGGAGCAATGAGGTTCAGATTAAACACCTGGCTCATTTTAATGGTGACTTCAATCCTATTATCAATAGCCACAGAACTCTAGGATATTGAAATGGGAATTGGTAATCCCAAGCAAACTTTTATTTGAAGATCTTAAAAATTACTTATGCTTCAAAGAATGGATATAATAGGGTGGAACCATCTTTAGAAAAACATTTGACTGGCTCTTAAAAAGGAGCAGCTCAAAAGTGCATATTGACAATAATGAGCAATGACTTATTTATTCATGAAACTGGGAGATAACCACAACTGGATCCTGAATTAGAGATGACACAAAGTGATAAGGAAAGAGGAAAATGCTTTAAAGAAGATAAGACAATCAGTAACCTCATTTAATACATTTCCTGGGCATTCACACGCCCACTGCCAAACACACAAAATTAAAGGTCTTGACACTGATGGGAACTACCGGCCGTGATACAAAGAATGTGGAAATCTGTTACGTATGGGTTATGGAATACACAAGCCAAAGTTGACATCTTGGCGGGATGCTTGTAAGACTTAATTGGAGACATTTAACAAGACTATTGCCAGGTAAACTCAGTTCTGTGTAACTTGAGAGCTATGTTCCTGATGAACCCCATGTTAAGGAAAGCTTTAATAAGCACACCTTGACAAACAGTGCATACGCACATGCTGTTTCCTCCCATATAGCATCGTGTGTTGTCAGGCCTTCCCTGATGAGGCCTTCTTTACTCTTTTCTGCCCTCCTTTATGCGTCACCTCTACCCTTGGATCTGTACCTCTTAAGCACTCGTTATCCCACCCCCAACCCCACAACATTAATGTTTATATCCCTACACTCTCCCATTTCCCATATCAGTAACTTACATTAATATCTGTCTTCCCCTCTAGACTGAGAGCTGCTTGTGGACAGGGAATATGACTCTCAACTCTATTGCATTGATCTCTCCCAAACACCTAGAATAGTGCTCAGCACACAATAAGTACACAAAAACAGTTAACAATGAGCATTATGGTATTTGCTAATAAACACCACTGATCAATCAATCAATCAATCAATTGCATTTATTGAGCGCTTACTGTGTGCAGAGCACTGTACTAAGCGCTTGGGAAGTACAAGTTGGCAACATATACAATAGAGGTAGCAGACATAATATCTGTCCTCAAGGAGCTTCTGATATAGAAGAGAGACACAGACACTGAAATGAATTACAGGTAGGGGGAAGAAACAGAGTTTAAAGATATGTAAATATGTGCTACTGGGGGAGTAGGGGATGAGACCTCAAATGCTTAGGTGATGGAGAGGTAACAAGTGGCTGGAGGGGGGATTTGAGGTGGGGGGGTGAGAGGTTAATCAGGGAAGGCTTCCTGGAGGGGATGTGATTGTAGAAGGGCTTTGAATATGCAGAGAGCAGTGATCTGCTCAGTGTGAAGGGGAAGGGAGTCACAGGCAAGAGAAAGCAAATGAGCAAGAGTTTGGTGGTGAGAGAGACAAGTACAACTCACAGTGTTATTCTGTATTTCCCAAAGTCTAGAATAATAATGATAATAGTATTTGTTAAGTGCTTACTATTTGCCAAGCACTGTTCTAAGTGCTGGAGTAGATACAAGGTAATTAGGTTGTCCCGCGTGGGGCTCACAGTCTTAATCCCCATTTTACAGATAAGGTAACTGAGAAGCAGCGTGGCTGAATGCGGCATCGGCTTGGGAGTCAGCGGTCATGGGTTCTAATCCTGGCTCTGCCACTTGTCAGCTGTGTGACTTTGGGCAAGTCACTTAACTTCTCTGTGCCTCAGTTACCTCATCTGGAAAATGGGGATTAGGACTGTAAATTCCACGTGGGACAACCTGATTACCTTGTAACTACCCCAGTGCTTAGAACATTGCTTGGCACATAGTAAGCACTTAACAAAATACAATCATTATTTTTATTATTATTAAGTGGCTTGCCCAAAGTCACACAGCAGAGACGTGGCGGAGCTGGGATTGGAACCCACGTCCTCTGACTCCCAAGTCCGTGCTCTTTCCACTAAGCCACGCTGCTTCTCTCTAGGGGAGTGCACACCAAGTAGTCAGTAAACATGGCTGCTTCAACTTTTACTACCACTACTACTATTACTACCAATTGATCAGTCAATGCTATTTATTGGGCACTTACTGTGTGCAGAGCTCTGTACTACGCACTTGGGAGAGCATAATACAATAGAGTTGGGAGACATGTTCCCTGCCCACAAGGAGCTTGCAGTCTAGAGGGGAAGACAGGCATTATAATAAATTAAGGATATATTCACAAATGCTGTGGAGACGAGAATGGGGTGAATATTGGGTACAAATCCTAGTGCCAGGACAATGCAGAAGGGAAGGGGAGTGGGGGAAAAGAGCACTTAGTCGGGGACGGCCTCTTGGAGAAGATTTGATTTTAATAAGGTCTGTGGAGGTGGGGAAAGTGGTGATCTCTTGGATACGAAAGGAAAGGGCATTCCAGGCCAGAGGAAGGATGTGGGCAAGGGGACGGTGGTGAGATAGATGAGATCGAAATACAGTAAGTTGGCATTAGAGGAGCTAAATGAGCAGGCTGGGTTTTAGTAGGAAATCAGTGAAGTAAAATAGGAGGGGGTGAGCTGATGGAGTGCTTTTAAGCTGACGGTAAGGAGTTTCTGTTTGATACAGAGGTGGAAGTGCCACCCCTCGAGTGGGGAAACATAGACTTGACTTTTTTTAGACAAATGATCCAGGCAGCAGAGTGAAGTGGGGACTGGAGAGGGGGGAGACGGGAGGCAGGGAGGTCAGTGAAAAGGCTGATGTAGCAGTCAAGGCAGGATAGGTTATGTGCTTGGATCAGCAGTTTGGATGGAAAGGAAAGGGCAGATTTCAGTGATGTTGTGAATGTAGAATTGACAGGATTTGGTGGCAGATTGAATATGTGGGTTGAGGATAATGTCAAGGTTCTGGGCTTGTGAGTCAGGGAGGATGGTGGTGCTGTCTACAGTGATGGGAAAGTCTGAGGAAAGACAGGGTTTGGGTAGGAAGATGAGTTCTACTTTGGACATGTTAAGCTTGAGGTGTTGGTGGGACATCCAAGTAGAGATGTCCTGAAGGCAACAACACATAATGGTATACTGGAAAGCTGCCCAGCCCTTATCAACTACAGTATAGTTATCAAAATTCTTTCCAAACAGTTGAGGCGTAAGGAGAGTTTCAAAATATATATTAAGGTTTACTTAAAATTTCATATTAAGGTTTAAATGAACAGAAACATTTGGATTCAGACCATCGAAGACACATCATCATCATCCTCATAATAATAATGATAATAATTATGGTATTTGTTAAGCACTTACTATGTGTGCGGCACTGTACTAAGCACTGGGATAGATACAAGCAAATCGGGTTGGACACAGTCCCTGCCCCACGTGGGGCTCACAGTCTCAATCCCCATTTTACAGATGAGATAACTGAGGTATAGAGAAGCAAAGTGACTTGCCCAAGGTCACACAGCAGGTAAATGGCAGAGCCAGGATAACTCATGTCCTTCTGACTCCCAGTCCTGTGCTCTAACCATTACACCATGCTGCTTCTCTACAAATGATGGTATTTACCTACAACTATGCCTCAGAAACGTATTACAGGAATCCCAGAACCCCTTTCCTACCTCACCAAGTGAAAGACATTCCTGGTGAGAAATCATTTCTTAACTGTCTTGGAAAAAAAGTGAAAGGCAACATCTTCATTCTTGGGGACATTTAAGACACCGACTCCTCTAAATCTCCACATCATGGCCAGCTAATAAAACTGTAGAGAAAATACTTTGTACATTTCAAGTTTTTACAATGTGGCATTCAGAGGACAAGGACCTCCTCTGAGTTAAAACAGCAACAATGATTAAACCAAAGAGCTTTATTAGGTGCACGATGAGCATGTGAAATGGTCGCTTGATGTGGGGCCAAAAAACATTTTAGTGTGGTTGTGGTTTTGTGCCTGTTGAGCAGCCAAAATCACTACAGGGTATGCAGTTTTGGCAGCCAGTAGCAGTGGCCAAAAGCCACCGTAATACAGCTTTGCCAAAGAGGCATGAGGTATGAACTGACTGATCGTAAAGTGTCATGATCTTCTTGAAGGACATGATTAGACAATGGCATATGCCATTTTATAGTAGTTTGAAAAAGATAAGGGGCTTCCACACTATTTTTAAAGTGCCTGATTTCTAAAGAGCTTTTTCCTCTCTCACTGTATCTGAGGTAGGTAAGAGTTAGGATTCTTATTTATATTGGTCAGCTAGAGAAGCCAATGACAGGGGGGTTAAGTGACTTGTCCAAGATCATTCAGCTGGTCAGGGCACAGATGCGGCACTATATTCAACCCAGATCACCAGTCTCCCCAGACAATGCCCTAGCCACTCTTCCATGTTACCTGTATCTCATGTAATCTGCCTGGACAAAATCAAGCAGGGTATAGGAAGGATGAAGACAGAATTAGAGAAGCAGTGAGGCCTAGTTAAAAAGAGCCCAGAAGGCCCGGGTTCTAATCCCAGCTCCTCTACTTGCCTGCTGTGTGACTTTAGGCAAGTCACTTTAAACCTCTGGGCCTCAGTTTCCTCATCTATAAATTTGGGGATTAAATATCTGTTTTCCTCCCCCACATCAGACTGAGAGACCCATGTGATACAGGGTAAGTGTCTGATCTGATTGCCTGGCACTACAAGCACTAACAAATTTTTACAATTATCATTATTATTATTTTGCACCAAATTCACAATTACAGCACGAGAGAGCACACACTGAAGCTTGAAGGTAGTAACTTCGAAACAAACTGAAGGAAATACTTTTTCACACACTGGGTAGTAAGCACATGGGCTAGGTTACCAAAGGGAGTTATGTAAGCAGAAAATACCAGGAGATTCCAAAGGATTTTGGAGAGATTCATGGTCGAGAGTTTTGTAATGAGTAAATGGCAGGAAAGTTACAGCTAGAGAGGGTAAGGTTAATGCTGCTAGGTGATCCTTTTCTAACTGCTAGTGTGGATGTCCAGAAGGCCAAGCATCACATGATTCCTCCATGCATCCTGCTGCCACTGTTGGAAACTGAATAGTAGGCTGGATGGGCTACGAGTCTGACCTAGTAATGGCATGTCAGATTTTCTAATGGCACTTCCTTTCCCCAATCCCCAGAACATTTTTTGGTGGACAGCGAGAAGAGGATTAAAAGAGAGGTTGTTCCCCTCACCTACCTTGGAGAGTCGAGAAGGAAAACTTTCTCTTAATGACTGACAGATTGGCAACCCCAAGGATGGGCAGTCAAAGAGAAGCCTTTCATGTTCCAGGAAATCGATGGTTCTGGTGTAGAATGACAAGGGGTTTTCCTATTTTGGCTGTTTCACAGTATGGAACTGGCTTTCAGGTAAGTAAGAAATAGCAGTCCCAACTGTGAGGGCCCAGCATCTCTTTGCAAAAGGAACCCAGGGATCTAGAATCAGTCATTCAATTGATCAATTGTATTTACTGAGTGCTTACTGTGTGCAAAGCACTGTACTAAGCACTTGGGAGCGTACAACAGAGTCGCTAGACATATTCCCTGCCCACAAGGAGCTGACAGTCTAGGGGCCCCAAGGGCAGCAGCCATGCCCTTTCTCTGGATCAGAGGCATCACGGAAAAGGAGTGGAGGTCATGAGCTTGTGAGGAGGAAGAGGAGGAGGAGGAATGACAGATTCATTGCCAGCATGAACATTGGCAGTGAAAAGAATTCCTGTGTGGGAATCTCCCACTCACCAGAAACTTTGCTATTTCTGAAAGCAGTGTCAAACTATACAGAATCTCACATTAAAGGACAATGCAGAAGCCTGCTTATAAAAAGGCAAAGACCACTGCCTGTTACGCCTTTTCTCTTGATGGCTACATAACCTATCAGCTTTAGGGAGACTGTGAAATTTCAAGACTAGCCAATGGGGGTGATTTTATCTTTAGAGGTCCAGTGGATTCTGCCTTGAGGCCTAGCCCAGGCCAGATCCATACCAGTTCCAATTGTTCTGAATTAAATCAGCTTTGGGGAGACAAAAATAAGGATGTAGCATTAAGAAGTCAGCTGCTTTCACTAGGGAGCATTCTTCCCACTGAAAAAAAAAAAGAAGTAAAAACCTAATATTCTCTAAGAGATACATTTGGAGAATAGTCCTTACCATGAACTGACCATTCTTGTGTTTGGGGCATGCGATGGTGATGGCATTACTCCAGTTACTAGGCACCATTGATAATCCTGAGGTGTGGGCACAAATTACATGTAAGGAAGTGGAAGATCCTCTATAGGAACATTTGATGCAGATCCCAGCAGATCGCTCAGTGACCTCACTACAGATGGAATATTTCTGTAGGTGAAAAGCAGAAAATATTGAATGACATTCAAATACTATAATGTAACTGTTTTCCACATGCTGTAGAGTAATATCTAGTAGGGATGAAATGTCATAATACATCAACAAATCTCCTCACCACCCCAGATACCAGAACTGCAAAAGCAGCTGCAACAATACAATCCGATCTGCTCACTTTGAAGAAGACACTTCCAATCCTTCTTGTGGTTAGAAAGACCCAATCTTTTCCACACACTTCTCTAGTTACACACCTCAGAAACAATCCTCAAGAGTGTTATCATAAATCACCCCAGAAAAGCAGGGCTTCTTCAAATTTCCTCCATGGCATACAATTCTGTACGTCATAAAATGGCCAATGGGCTTGAGGACAGGAATAAACACTTATAAACTGGAGATGAGTCTTTGAAAATACATATTTTGGAGATTATAAAGAAGCTCAGTGTTGTGTTGTGTGTTTGTGACCAGGCACCAACTCAATATTCATAGGTTTAACTTTTGGGAATATTTCAAATTTGGACTCATTGTTTCCCAAGAAAACAACCTCTCAGAATGAGCAAACTGAATATCATTCAAAGGGCACAATTATACTGCAATATTTTCAATCAACTGGGCCCAAAAGGGAAAAGAGTAGAAAGAAAACCAAAAATGTTGGTGACTATAATTCTAAGAATATATTTTCCAATGATTAACCTTATATAGCAACAGCGTATTTGCCACAAAAACTGAGGAAAACTAGAAGCTTGATTTTAGGCATTTTGTGACCCAAGCCTGCAAGATTAAGAATTTAAAGATTTGAAAACAGCTGAAAGATGAGCTACTGAAAAAAAAAAAAACAAAAACCTACACATTTTGCAGAACAAAATCCTTAAACTCTAACCACTGGGAACATAAAGCAAAGTATGGGTCTAGCTCCCTTTTGGGAGTGGCATTACATTTTCAACAGCACCAGTGTTGCATAAATGATCTTTTCTAGGGCAATAAAAAAATCATGCACTGTCAAGGAGGGTGAAGTTACTTTACAAATGTAGTTTCTTTAGCAGAGGATCAGGTCTAATAGCAACAATAACTACACTCTTGTTCAGAGCTCTCCACCATGTGATCCCAACCTGCACATCCTACTCTCATCCCCCATGGCACCTCCTTTACAACCAAGCTTGCCTTCTTGTAACCCTATCCATCCTCCCTCCCCTTCCCCCTCTCTCCCTCTTCCAAATATTGGCCCAAATCTCCATTATACATGGAACAACATTTCTTCCCCGTCTCTGTCATGTCTACTGATTTATTCTCTCTCAGCTGGGATTTCCCTTTTTCCCCTTCCCATGCTCTGCAGAGAGCAAAGCTTGCAGCTGTCAGACCCCGGTGCCACCTATCAATTACATTTGTGTTCAGAGCACTGTACTAAATGATTGAGAGAGTATAATACAAAAGAATTGGTAGACACAATCTCTGTGCTCCAGGAGTGTACAGCAAAGTATAAGGATATGTACATAAGGGCTGAAGGTTGGGGTAGAAAAGTGCTGAAGTGACACAGACCCACGGGCACATGGCAATTTATAAGGGATGGTGAATAGGGTGGGGAAATGAGGGGTTAGTCAGGGAAGGCCTCTTGGAGGAGATGTGATTTCAGTAGGGATCTGAAGGTGGGGAAAGTGATTGTCTGTTGGATATGAAAGGGAGAGGGGGCAATTCCAAGCAGGAAGGATGATAAGAGCAAGGGGTTGATGGCAAGAGATGAGACCGAGGCAGTGAGTATGTTGGTGTAAGAGGAATAAAATGTGGGGGCTGGGTGGGGGTAGGGACTTGTTGTGGGCAGGGAATGTTCCTGTTTATTGTTGTATTGTACTCTCCCAAGTGCTTAGCACAGTGCTCTGCACACAGTAAGCGCTCAATAAATAGGATTGAATGAATGAATGAATAAAAGGGGAAGATGAGTGAGGTTATGTAGGAGAGGTAGAGCTCCTAGATTGTAGGCAGATGCTTAGCTAGACATCTCTGGTCTCATCATTTTTGAGGTCAGTTCAGAACACTTTCTGGTAAACTCACCGTACAAATCTGTCACTCACACATTGTCACAGCCCTGCTACTATCTCCCCATCAATCGCTGTCTCTGACTGCCCATTTTTAATCCTCTTTTTGTGTCTCTCTCCTCTTGGTACTTCCTCAAGATGGGACTCCGGTAGCTAGGGTGGCCATTTGTCTGCTTCCACAGCACAGTCGGATTTGAGCTGGTCTGTGCCCTGTCCAAGCACCTTTGTGTCTAGTATTTTCATTTGAAAATTCCCAGATTTTCTTTATCGTGGCTGCTGCCGCCGAGTCCCTCAGCTTGGAAGTTGCACTCGTGTTTACAGGGACATGGGAGGGGAATCCAGTGGCTTTGGAGCCACAGAGGGAGCCCGTGTTACCCCTGAAGACACACTTGGCAACACTACAAAGGATCTGCAAACTGCAATGAACCTTTCTGTGAGGGTCCCTGTCAGTGGCCGCACTACCGGCCACCTCCTGCGCTGACTTGTTTAAACAGTGATGAGTAAAAAAGAAAAAGGTCAAGGTACTAAGAAGGGTAATCAATGGAGTGACTTGCTCACATAGAGAGGTGATGACCCACACGGAGAAGTGAGGAAAGATCAACTGACAGATGAATAATCTTCCCATTCTGAAGCATTCAATTTTAGGGTAGGGGGTGGGTATCGCAAATCTTTATTAAGAGTCCAAAGCATGCCCAGAAATGACCGCATTTTGGTTTCTATTGCAATGAGTACCTAGAAGTCAAAGATAATTTCTGGCTGAAGCAGATCATTGTTATTACATTTGGTAAGCACTTCCTATGTGCCCGACACCCTTCTAAACACTGGGGCACATACAAGTTAATTAAGTCGGACATAAGCCCTGTCCCTGCCCCATATGGAGTTCACAGTTTAAGCTGGAAGGAGAACAGATATTGAATTTCCATTTTACAAAGGAAGAGAATGAGGCCCAGAGAAGCTACGTGATATGCCCAAGGTCACACAGCAGGTGAATCAATCAATCAATCAATCATATTTATTGAGCGCTTACTATGTGCAGAGCACTGTACTAAGCGCTTGGGAAGTACAAATTGGCAACATATAGAGACAGTCCCTACCCAACAGTGGGCTCACAGTCTAAAAGAAGGTGAATGGCAGAGTTGGGATTAGAACCCATTTCCTCTGGCTTGCAAGCCCATGCTCTTTCCACTAGGCCATGCTGGTCCTTAATGAGTCTATGTTTTCTCTACTGTTCCCTTCAAATGAAACAAACACTGAATTTACCAAGCTCCATAAACGGGGCTGTACCATCAACTAGATAAGGTATCTGAGCATCATGCCAGGCTCCACCAACATGTCAAATGATCCCACTTTCCTTAATTTCCATACATTGAAAAAAACACTTTTGCTACCTCCCTCCTCAGGGCTCCTCCCAGGATGAGAGAATTAATGTTTTGCATGCCACTCTTAGCTCCTCAAATAGAAGGGGCCAGGAAGAGCACAAAGTATTTTTCCCACCTATTCTTCCAGTGCCAAGTGCTCTGAGGATTCCTCAGGCGAGTATGATTTATATAGCATTGTGTTGACTCAGGGGACTGTAGAATTCCCTACTTATTTCAATGGCATAGGCTATTAAAGCTACTAATGGATATAGGAATTAATGAAGTAGGTGGCATAGAGGATCCGTGAATCATCAAATTCCTTGAGTGCACAGCTTGGTTGTTGGAAAGGGCACTGAGAAATGATGAGCTGTGAATGGATGAAAGCACTCAATTCTCTCTTTTTTAAAGTATATGTTGTTTTGTGAGGGTTTTTTTCTTGTCTAAACACATAAATGACTCAAAATAGACCACTCATCATGCCCTATTGACTAATTATTGCAAACTCCACTACCAAATCCAACCCTAGTAACAAACACATTTCCTCCCAGTGGGTGCCTTTTATTGCCATTTTCTGTATACTCCTCAATGCTCAAAGGCTGACTGACTAAGCCCTAAAACCATCGAATTTTGATGTCTGTGAGGTCGTCCCCTGTCTAGCTTAGGGAATTGCATGTAGATGGTGGAACCACATTCAACCAGAAATGCTTACCATCCAGGATGAAAGATCTTCAGGAGCTCTTGAGGACATGTCATATTGTCCGCAGTCTGGAAATTTGAAAATGCCAAAACCCAAAAAGGATTTTGTACGTTATCTGCAAACATAACCCATTTTCCTTTTATCATCAGGATGCACCACTCATCAATAAATCATATTTATTGAGCACTTATTTTATGCAGAGCACTGTACTAAGTGCTTGAGAACAACATAACAGAGTTGATAGACACGTTCCCTGCCCACAACAAGCTTACAGTCTAGAAGGGAAGACAGAATTTAATATAAATCCATAAATTACAGATATGTACATAAGTGCCATGGGACTGAGGGAGGGGTGAATAAAGGGTAGGAGGGTGATGCCTAAGGGAGTGGGAGAAGAGGAAATGAAGGCCTAGTCCAGGAAGGTCTCTGGGATTTTTATAAGGTTTTGAAGATGGGGAGAGTGTTAGTCTGTCAAATACGAAAAGGGAGGTCATTCATTCATTCATTCAATCGTATTTATTGAGCGCTTACTGTGGGCAGAGCACTGTACTAAGCACTTGGGAAGTACAAGTTGGCTTGGGAAGTACGAGTCGGGGTCAGGTCAGATGCTGGACACAGGCAAGAAGTCAGTGACAAGAAAGATGAAACTGAGGTACAGTGAGTGGGTTGGGATTAGAGGAGTGAACTATGTGGGCTGGGTTGTGGTAAGAAATTAGGGAGGCAAGGTAGGAGGGGACAAGGTAGTTGAGTGCATTAAAACTGATGATAAGGAATTTTTATTTGATGCAGAGGTATATGGGCAACCACTGGAGGTTCTTGAGGAAAGGCGAAACATGGACTGAACGTTTTTGTAGAAAAATCATCCAGCCAGCAGAGTGAAGACTGCAATGGGGAGGGACAGAAGGCAGGGAGGTTAGCAAGGAGGCCGATGCAGTAGTCAAGGCAGGATAGGATAAGTGCTTAGTTTAAGGTGTTTGGATGGAGAGGAAAGGGTGGATTTTAGTGCTATTGTGAAAGTTGAGCTGACACGATTTGGTGACAGACTGAATATGTGGGTTGAATGAGAGATGAGTTTAGGACAACGCCAAGGTTATGGGCTTGTGAGACAGGGAGGATGGCGGTGCTGACAGAAAAATCAAGGGGAGGACAGAGTTTAGGTGGGAAGATAAGGAGTTCTGTTTTGGACATGTTAAGTTTGAGGTATCAGTGGGACATAAGTGGGACATTCAAGTCGCGATATCCTGAAGGCTGGAGGAAATGTGAGACTGCAGAGGAAGAGAGAGATCAAGGCTGGAGAAGTAGATTTGAGAATCATCCACACAGAGATGGTAGTTGAAGCCGTGAGAGCAAATGAGTTCTCCAAGGGGAATGGATTTAGATGGAGAATAGAAGGGGATCCAGAACAGAGCCTTGAGGGACTCCCACGGTAAGGGGGTGGGAGGCAGAGGGAGGTGCCCACAAAAGAGAATGAGAATGAGTGACCAGAGAGATAGAAGGAGAACCAGGAGAGGACAGTGTCAGTGTACCCAAGGTTGGATAACATTTCCAGGAGAAGGGAATGGTCAACAGTGTGGAAGGCAGCCGAGAAGTTGTGGAGGATTTGGATGGAGTAGAAGCTGTTGAATTTGGGAGGGAGATCACTGGTTACCTTTGAGAGGGCAGTTTCTGTGGAGTGAAGGGGGCAGAAGTCAAATTGGAGAAAGGAATTGGAGACAGTGGGTGTAGACACCTCACTCTAGGAGCTTGGTGAGGAATAGAGAAGCAGCGTGGCTCAGTGGGAAGAGCACGGGCTTTGGAGTCAGAGGTCAGGGGTTCAAATCCCGGCTCCACCAATTGTCAGCTGTGTGACTTTGGGCAAGTCACTTAACTTCTCTGTGCCTCAGTTACCTCACCTGTAGAATGGGGATTAAGACTGTGAGCCCCCTGTGGGACAACCTGATCACCTTGTAACCTCCCCGGTGCTTAGAACAGTACTTTGCACATAGTAAGTGCTTTATAAATGCCAGCATTATTATTATTATTAATAGTAGTAGGTGGATGGGGCAATAACTGGAGGGAGCTGTGGGGTCAGGGAGGGGTTTTTTAAGGATGGGGGAAACATGAGCGTGTTTGATAGCATTGGGGAAAAAGTCATTGGAGAGTGAACAGTTGAAGACGGCAGTCAGGGAGGGAAGAGTTTGAGGGAAGAACCCAAGTGTTCGATGCTCATTTTCAAATCCCCAAACTGAAGGATATGCTGGGTATGCATGCACACATGTCCGTCTTTCATACATACAATCATCACCTGTAAGGCCCATGTTATGCATGCTCCCACAGAGTCAGAGGTCAAAGAGAGTAACTATCTTTGCAGAAAGAGGACTCTGGAAGAATATGACGTTGTGAAAATAGAAAGCTCCAGCATATTAAAGAAAGAGAGGACGATCTGTGGTTTTTAGGCTGCTTGGGCAACAGGCTTTTCTTTCCATTAATATTCAATCTCACCTAAAGCGAAATTGTTCTGGTCTCAGCAGTCTAGGGAGGTTACAAGAACACAAACACTATGAAATTACATGATAAAAGACAATTCTGTTTATTTGCACAACAGCTTGTAAGAGGATAAGTCCTCTGCCAAAAAAAAAAATGTTATTTCAACATTTCAAGTTCAAAGCGTTAAAATAGATGGCTCATGATGCACGGTGAGTTGAATTAAGCCTTTGTTTATGATATATATCACAAGCTATTTATCTCAACACTTTGGGCTTGGCTAGTTTCTTGATGAAATGAGGGAAAGAGCTGGGAGAGAAGTCAAGGAGCAAGCCATGGGAGAAAGGGCCAGAGAGATGAGCTCAGCAGGGCTAGAAGGCAGAGCTGGAACAATGTGCTGAGGTGACTAGGGTATCAGAGAAAAGGCCGGAATTATTCCGATAAGGCTGGAGGTTCCCTCTTGGCACTTAATAAATGTTAAATAAGAATAACAAAAGGATTCTAAAAATGGAGGAATAGGCAAACCAGTTCCAATCAGACCCAACCTGAATCACTGGCAAACAACGTTGAGAACAAATTGCTTCAGAAGGACAGCCACAGTTTCATGTTTGACACAGGGCTAAGGGTATGAATATCAGTAGTATTTCTGATTTTGGTGCCGCTTGAATATTTAGACAAACCTAACGAGATTTCTGATTCATGGGATTTTTGTTTTCTGCTGTGCCTCTGTTACAACAGCAAAATTAACTGTCCTGCATGCTGGGGGGCACCATTGCAGAACTCCAGGCAACTAACAGAGAATACAGATGGCTCTGGGAGGAAATGTGACCTAATGGAAAGAGCATGGGGCTGAGAGTCGGGAGATATGGTTTGAGTTCCACTGGCCTTGTGTCCTTGGACAAGTCCCTTGAATACCCCCAGGGCCTCAGACTGTAAGCTCATTGTGGGCAGGGAATGTGTCTTTTTATTGTTATATTGTACATTCCCAAGCGCTTACTATAGATCTTTGCACACAGTAAGGGCTCAGTAAATACGATCGACTCAATGACATCTTTAAAATGGGAAATAGGCCATAGAGACTGTGTCTGATCTCATAACCTAGTAATGACCTTAGCACATAGTAAGGCATAATAAATACCTTATTATTATTATTACGATAATTCATTATGTCCATACGCTGACCCCCCCCAACCAAAAAACACATAAACAAGCATTACTTCTGGGTTTAGATGTAGATATGGACTCAAGTAAAGAAACTTCTAACTCTACTTCTGGAAAATAACACCCTGGTAGACAAGAATCACATCTCCACTACCCAGACCATTATGCAGGGAAACGTGAAACCAATTCCCTAACTCAGAGATTTTTTTTTTCTGTTCTGCCCTCCTACCCATTACTTCTAAGCACCTGCAAGAGTGTAGGTAAGTGAGGGTTGTGGTGGAAAAGGTGGTGATGAATCCTTGAGTGTGGCCTAGTGGAATGAGCACAGGCCTGGAAATTAGAGGACCTGCGTTCTAATCCCAGCTCTGCCACTTGCCTGCTGTGTGACCTTGGACAAGTCACTTCACTTCACTGGACCTTGGTTTTCTCACCTGTAAAATGGTGATGCAATACCTCCTACTTAGACCGTGAGCCCAATGTGGAAGAGGGACTGTGTTTCACCGGATGACTGCATATCTACTCCTGAGTTTAGTACAGTGTTCGAAAGCTCCTTGAGGGCAACAATTTTGCCTTTTACTTACACTCTACTCTCCCAAGGACTTAATACAGTGCTCTAATTGATTGAGATAGGTGTGCTTGTTTCTCTCAAATGCCAAGCACTATGTATTTAAATTGCCTTCTGCATGAATGGAGCTTCTTAAGGTCTTTTGAAGTGATTTTTTTTAAATGGTACTTATTAAGCACTTACTACATGCCAGACACTGTACTACACCCTGGGGTAGATACAAGCTAGGCAGGTTGGACACAGTCCCTGTCCCGCATGGGGCTCACAGTCTTAATCCCCATTCTACAGATGAGGCAACTGAGGCACAGAGAAGGTAAATGACTTGCCCAAGATCACACAGCCGACAGGTGGAGGAGCCAAGATTAGAATCCAGGTCCTTCTGACTCCCAAGTCCATGCTCCAACCACTATATTCCATTTTTCGGATTTATCTTGTTTTGACCATCAATAGGTTTACAACACCTTCTGCGTAAGGGAAATAAAGCTTGCGGCTGAGTGGTAGGTCATAGCAGTTTCTGGCTAAAACAAGCTGTCGTGTTCTAGTCTTGCCTCCTTTCTTCACTCTCTCTTTTTACCAGCAGTAAAAAATAAGCACCCATTTGGGGCCTAAAAGATATCAGAGCTGACCTATTGAAAATTAAGCAGCAGGTCTAAAACAAATGTAACATACCCAATTCTCTTTTGCCTATGCTAATGGAAAAGCAGGTCAAGGAAAATGAACAAGTAATCCCCCAACCTCATTTTAAACGTTCAGATGTCCTATCCTTTCAAATTAAGGGTTTTATCAAAGCAACTGTACTAACAAATAGAAAAGTGAATTGATTTCAGATTCCCTTCCTCTCCCCATCCTTGCCCACTCCTTTGTGGGAGTAGCAGGGGGATAAAAGGTAATCGGCAACTGGAATAATAATACTAATACTCTGCTTCTCCTTGGCCTGACTGCACTAGAAGGGGAAGCACTTCCAGGCACATGGTTGCTTTTTTAGCCTAGTGCTACAGGGAGCAATAGGAGGTGGCATTAGTTGAGGAGTGAAAGGAGAGTCAGTGCAAATTTGGTGCTTTGAATAGAATGTTCATAAGTAGATGGTGGATATTGCTTCACTTTGCAATATGGAAGAATGGAGACAAAGAAACCTAAAGCCATAGCAAGCCCCTGCTTTATTTGGGAACACAAATATCCCCCAACTTTTCCCCCAGGGCTCATCCCAAGTGCACTCTCATTGGCTCCAGAAGTTCAATTAAATGATTGCATCGTTTAACCACCATCACCTTCACTAATATTTGGTTATAAGCCCAACATTTTGACTACACCATTTATTCAAAGCAGCATGGCTCAGTGGAAAGAGCACGAGCTTTGGAGTCAGAGGTCATGGGTTCAAATGCCGGCTCCGCCACTTGTCAGCTGTGTGACTTTGGGCAAGTCACTTAACTTCTCTAGGCCTCAGTTACCTCATCTGTAAAATGGGGATTAAGACTGTGAGACCCCTGTGGGACAACCTGATCACCTTGTAACCTCCCCAGCGCTTAGAACAGTGCTTTGCACATAGTAAGTGCTTAATAAATGCCATCATTATTATTAAAGCAACATTAATCATAAGTAATAATTTTCTTAAATTCATATGGTTTCCTCCTTGGTATTCTACCCCCTCACATTTTCTTTTTTCAAGGCCGGGGAAAACTTGGGAATACTCTCTTTGGAATGCATTCACACTGATTCAATATTTCTCTGACAATTAACTCACTAGTCCACTGCTACCACAACACTAAGTGCAAACAGTTCTTATCAGAGAAGGAAAAATCTATGTCCCAGACATTCCTGAAGAATACAATTAAGACTCAATTGCTTTCTAGAGTTTTCCAAAGTAAAGATAAAGCAAGGATGTGGCACCATCCTGGATCCAACTTAAAATTCCAGATGGTCCCAAGGATGCACGGCATCCGGCAGGCCTAAAATCTGTAGGTTTGTCCCTGAGTCATTCCTTGGCTGAAGAACGGTGAGGGGATTGGATCAGTTCTCAAGTTGACCTAGAGATCAAGTTGATCTCAAGTTGATTCTGCCCTGGGGAATCTGGACAAAATTGGATTTCCATTCCCACCCAGGAATAAGACTACCTCTCTGAGGCAGTCTACAAAATGACTCACCCTCCTTTCAGTCACAGGCTAATCCTTTCAGGCTACTCTGGGTCAGGGTACCCTGTTTGCCTCAGTTCTTTCACCTGCAAGTGGATCAATCATATCTACCATACACTTTTCAACATTTTCTTTTTTCTATAGGTTTTTGAGGACACCAATGCGTTTGCCCCGGCACCTTAGAGAGAGCATTGCTCCAAATCCAAAAGAATCTCTGGGACTTCCCTGGGCTGGACTTACTTGAATATCTGGATCTGTTCTGGACCCAAACTGTTCTCTGAAGGGGCATAAGAGGAGAAAACTGAAGGAAAGACCACTCTAAACCTCTTTAAATTCTTCATGGTTAAGCCCATGAGATACCCCCTTCTTCCCTCAGGTCTAAAATGGTCCACTATAAATTAACTGACCCTTCAATATGCAGAGTTTTAGATGAAAAGAGACAAAGAATATTAATTGCTTGGTGATTTTTCCTGCATCTTAAAGAAACAATGATACAACTTTCTGCCAAAGAAATTACTATTTGCAATATCTAATGGTCCCACTCTCAAGAAGAAGGAGAATTTACATATAGTAACACTGCTCTAAGAGGCCAAGACCTTAAAAAGCTCTATAAAGGGATTGATTTTCTGAACAATTTGGATTGTACTTAAGAAAAAAACATTACCAGGCCTTGATAAGTAGCAGCAATTCACAAGAAGCCATGAATTTGGAGTAGTAATGTTAATGACACAAAAATAATGTAAAATGAGAAATCTTTACAAATCTTTCCACTGTGATCCATGAAAATCAGTATATACGATGTTCTGAGGAACAACCGAAGCAGTCTAATGTATTCCCAGCCCTGGCCCCTCCCCAGAGCATTGCAGCAAATATCGTTCTGGTTCTCTGCCTGGTTCAGTGAGAGGCTCAGTCCTGAGCTGGGCAAGAAAGTAGTATTTATGCAAATTCACCAACCACCTACTCCCTGTACTTCGATCTTGTAAGAGATCCCCACCGACCTCTTGCCCACGGCCTGCCTCTAACCTAGAAGGTCCTCTCTCTCCATATCTGATAGACAATCACTCTCCCCACATTTAGAGCCTTATTAAAAACACATCTCCTCCAAGAAGCCTTCCCCAACTAAATCCTCATTTTTCCCCTTCTCCTACTCCCTTCTGTGTCACCCCTGCATTAGGACTTGCACCTTTACTCTTCCCACTTTTGGCCCCATAGCACTTATGTACATATCTGTAATTTAAATTATTTACATTAATGTTTGTCTCCCCCTCTAGATTGTGAGTAGGGAACATGCCTACCAACTCTGTTTTATTGTTATATAGTTTTCTGTTCCAGAACACCTTCGCTCGGGGGTACATCAACCAATCAACCAATGGTATTTACTGAGCGCTTGCTGCATGCAGAGCACTGAACTAACCACTTGGGAGAGGACAATTCAACAGGACTGGTAGACATGTCCCCTGCCCACAATGAGCACTAAACCCGGGTTCCCTTTGCCCACACCTTCTAATGTCACATTTATTTGCCTAATCTTACCCAACAAATGGGCAGGAGAAGGTTGAGATTCCCTAATCGCTCCTGTCTTCAAACTTGAACCACCCAGAATACCAAACCAAAATACAAACCAAAATGCAGCTTTTTGCAAATTAAGTATTAAAGTAAATAGCGCCATCAGGATTTTTCCCTGGTCCAAATAAAGAGATGCTTCCCTCTTTATTGCAGCAAGTGTGTTGAAGTACAAAATCGGATTAATGTGTAGGAAACATTATCGACAGAGGGAAAGTCAATCAGCTACAGTCTCCAGCCTTCTCCTGATTTGCTTAAGTTCCATCCTTCATTTCAAGCCTCTTAATGGGCAAGAGGGGCACACAATTATAGAGCATTATAGGATCTTATATGGAACAGTAAAGTGACACTAAATATATTTTTGCCCTGAGAGAAAAAAAGAGTCTTCAGAAGGCCTTCCAAAATCACAGAACACTAAGTACCTTTCATTTGCATTTTTATTTCTTTTCCTGTTAATATTAAATGACACCTGTTTCTCTGAGGAAATTTCATTATTTGCAATTGTTGTTTACCAAAGCTTGCACTGAAATTGCTATGCTCTCTGAATTTAGCATTTTACATATTGACTCTGATTTAAACATTTTGTTTAACAAAAAATGGTTCCATGTCTTCCACAGTCCTAAACAATATTGTCTCGTCCATAGGAATGTTTTTAGGTCATTAATTATGACATCGGTGACCTTCAAAACAAAGGAAACATTCCTTCACATGGAGGGTAGAAAGCATGTGTAATTCTTTATCCTATTAAATTACACAGACAAAAAATACCACTAAGGTCAAGAAGGGTTTGGATAAATTCATGGATAAACGACCCATAACGGATTATTAAAGAGAAACTTAGAAATGAAAAGGGTACAAGTTAAGGATGTGAGATATCTACACATGAGGATGGATTTCAAGGAGGCCGACTGTCACACAGTTCCTTGGGAGCATCCTGTTGCCACTGCCAGAGACAGATTGCTGCACTGGACAGACCAATGGTCTGATCTCATGTTTGTTCTTATTTACATTACTTCATTCTACAGCTCCAAGGTTAAGCCAGACATCATCATCATCTCGTACAAAAAGAGCATATGGCTTGCTACTGTAGCTATATACCTCAAGAAATAATCCTTATCTTCCATTTCTGTATAGTCCCATGCCTGAAGGCCTGTGGTTACCTAACAAAAACACAAATGAAACCAAATAAAAAGGCTAATTATCCGTAGCAATGTTAGTGCTGAGTTCAATAATTCCACAGAAGTAAAGCTTACTAATGCCTTATTGCTTAACTAGTGAAGTGTGTGTGTGTGTGTGTGTGTGTGTGTGTGTGTGTGTGTTGTCTTGAACCTTATTAACAAGACACTACTGGCTCCATTTCTGGTGTGTTTATCAAAAACGATTTCAACAGAGGGGTTCCAAAATAAATAGCAATGACAATTCATATGCAATCATCTGCAATGATAATCCTGGTTCAAGCTCCAACTTTCAAATCCAAACTCCTAGAGGCATTGAAGAGCAAAAAGGAATACTTTCACAGCACAAACATTTAAACATTGCTATCCTCTTGCAATGTATGTGCATAGTTTGGTGAAGGGTTTGTATTTGTACTGGTGTGGTGAAAGTTTTGCCACAGCCCACACACATTTCCTTCTGAAACGATAGTTGCTTCTCCGTTAAGCACTGCAGAAGTTGCCCAAGGATTCTTAAACCCATGTAACCTTTGTTAAAGACCATCACCCATGCCTTGCTCTACCTACAGATCGCCCATCTACAAAAATTGCTCATGCTGCAAGTGTAGATAGGCCCTTATACCGCTGACTCTCCTAGAGTCAGCATCCCAGAAGTTCTTCAGAGACCAAATTTTAAGGACAATCCCATTGGCACCAAGATTAATCTGTGCAGGAAAAGTAAATTGAAGATTGGTTTTTGCACTGATCGGCATTGGGAATCCGATTAGATTAATTAGATCTCTGGCGTATTTCTGTGATGCTAATTCTCAAATTGCACACAAAAAGCATTGTTCCGAACCTCACGCACCTAGTGGCTTTCAACACACTACCTGCATGCAACATCTTGAAAATTTATGCCTAGAAAAAAAAAAAGGCTCTGGATGCCTCCATCTGTACACAAAACCAAAAGGATTGTGCTTGAAAATTCCCTGAGGAGAAGGCTGAACATAACCCTGACAGTTGTACCCTCCTAAACCTCAAAACCATCAGGTGGTAGGGTACAGGCAGGCAGAGACAGTCACGGACCTGATGGGTGGGGTGAATATACACAACGTGAACTTCTTGAAATGTCAATGCTGCCTGTGCTTCAATCATCCTGCTGAACCAAAGCCCTTGCGAACTCTTGTGTAGACCCTAAAGGTGACACACATCTGAAGCTGGACTGTGCTGAGTTGCACCTCCGGAATGAAATGAATGATAGGCCATTAGGTTCCCAATGCCTAGCCAGAAAGTTGTTGCTAACTAGTGGATAGAGCACGGGCCAGCCTGGGAGGTAGAAGGTCATGGGTTCTAATCCTGGCTCCTCCACTAGCCTGCTGTGTGGCTTTGGACAAGTCACTTAACTTCTCTGTGCCTCAGTTAACTCATCTGTAAAATGGGGATAAAGACTGTGAGCCCCATGCAGGACAGGGACTGTGCCCAACCTGATTGGCTTGTATCCACCCCAGCACTTAGTACAGTGCCTGTTACATAGTAAGCACTTAAATACCATCATCATCATCATTATTATTATTCTCTATAAACACCTGAGAGGTTGAGTTGGACTGGTGCAGAGCTCAACATCAAGTCAGGCTACAGATGGGATTAAACTACAAGAATTAGTGTGGTCTAGTGGAAAGAATACTCAAGAATATTCTAGAAGAAGAATATTCTGCAGCTAGCTGGCTAGGCTAGGCTCTGAATCAGGCATGTAGAGCATGGTCCCTTTAAATATCCAAGAAGCTGCATGCCCGATTTTTTTAAACTGAAACCTTAGCGGGCTAGATTCTAAATTTTTCAATGTCTGTTGGGCCCCATCAAGGTTCCCCCACCCCCTACCCAACTCAAATAGATGAAGTGTTCTACTGTAATCACTTTCAAGTCCCTAATTATGCAGAGCTAAGACAACAAGAGGGGGCCAGACAGACAAGGGTGCGATCTGCATAAGAGGCATTTGTTTGGATGATGAATGTGTTTGAGCACCCTAACAAATCTACCAATCCCTAGTAGAAGGGGTTGAACCATGACCCAACACGGTGCCACCTCCCCTATGATTGGCCTCGGCCTGTTACGTGACATAATCTGACGCCTGCCTGCTGCTTATCCCTCGCTCATCCGTGCAGTCGTGACGGAGGCATGGGCACGGGCCTGGCGCAAGCATCGGGGTGAGTGCCGGAGGGCTCCAAGGTGCGAGCCAGCCAGGACGGAGGAAGAAACCACCTCCCCCCGCTGGTCCAGGCAGCGACCACAGAGGAGATCAGCCTTTCCATGGCCAGAATGGCCCCCTTGGGCCCATCTAGGAAAGGGAAAAGTCAAACCTACATTTTTGTTGCTTTTTTAAAAAAATAAAAATAAAACAAACAGCAGACTCATTTCTGGAGAAACAGCGTGGCTTAGTGGAACGAGGACAGCCTTGGGAGTCAGAGGATGTGGTTCTAATCCTGGCTCTTCCACTTGTCTGTTGTATGACCCTGGGCAAGCTGCTAAACTTCTCTGTGCCTCAGTTACCTCATCTGCAAAATGGGGATTTTAAGACTGTGAGCCCCACGTGGGACAACCTGATTACCTTGTATCTACCACAGTGCTTAGAACAATGCTTGGCACATGGTAAGCACTTAGCAAATACCACAATTATTATTGTTATTATTATTATTATTTCATCCCTCTCTGGGGCACTGTACTAGCCCACTGCAAAAGGGCAGGTGAACGCAGCACCCACATGTGCTCCAGAGGCCCCAACAGAGTGGCCTCTCTGTCCCCTGGAGTGGTAGCACATTCCCTGCCAAGGAGCGGGGACAGAGCTGCTTCGATTTATACCCACCCCCAGGTCCAGTGGAGGAAAACGCTTGTCCCCCTTCACCCACACAGCCCCTCTGTCTCCTCCCTGTCCCCCGGAGGAGCAGCAGCCCAAAGCACTGGGGAATACAGAGGGAGCTGGCCCAGAGCTGCTTCGGCTTGCAGCTGCCCCCTGGTCCAGCTGAGAAAAAGGCATGTACACACACACACGGTCCCAGTGAACAGTCCACTCCCTGTACACACTCCCCCTTCCCGATCTGTGGGCCCATGGTCAGTCTGGGTCCCTGCCTCCTGTGGGGCTTCATGGAAAGTCCTGCCTCCTTCTTCTCTGGAGCCAGCCCCTGGTCAGAAGAATGGGCAACTTCGCCAATTAAACTCTGAAGGTGGTCGACCAGAAGGCTTTCGAAACCGCTCGTTTATCAGATCATCTTGAAAGATTTGGCCTGATTAACGGGTAGTAGCGCAAAACGCACCAATCCATCATGGAACCAACGAAAGCCAACCAGGAGGATGCCTTTCCTAATTAGCCAAAGGGCTCGGCTCAGACAGCTCAAGCTTCGCACAAACCGAGCCACTCGCCTGCTGGTGAATGTTTAGGTCCTGATATGAATGCAGGAACAGGGAAGAGAGAGAGAGCAACAGAGAAGAGCTCGGTCTCGCTTATACTAAATATCAACATGACAACTAAATTACCTTAAAGGCTTGTTCTTGAGGATGGCTGTCAAATTCCAAGCTAAGGTCAAACTGGCCGGGAGACTGAAGAGTGGGACTATGCCAGGCCACTGACCTCTGCACAAAAGTTCATTTCAATTAGGTTTCAGTCATGCTCGAGACACTCGGCCACATTTGCTATTATTTTTGGCTTGCTTTTGGAATTGATTTCTTTCCTTTTCTTATTTTTTCACCATATTTCCTCAATATTTTAAAATTCTTTTTCTGTGAGATTCTTTTCAAACAAGGAAGGGAATTAGCCTAGCAGATGTGCAAGAGAACACATTCACACACTCAAAGAAAAGTTTACTGCTCGTGTTATGTCTCATTTGTAATCGTAAAAACCGAATTGTAGTCTTCTATCATTTAAATGACTTTTAAAAAAGATGAAGATAATCTGCATATTCCTGGAATTCACATATCTCCTTTTTCTTTTCTTTTCTTTTTTTTCTTAACATTTACCAAACCAGATTTTTGCAGCAGGAAATTTTCCCTCAGTGTGTTTGGCTTGTTAAAATGCAAACTGCCTTTGTTTTAATGTATTTATAGTATTGCTAAACATTTCAAAGCCAAAATGGAAGTTTTGTGTCACATTATTTTTCCAATAGGGGAGGTAGAAAGTATTGCAATCAAAGTTCTGTTTTTATCAGCCATCCAAAAAAGTGACCCAATCAAAAATAAGAGCTAAAAGGAGCAGAAAATCCAGAAAAGCTAGCACTCTGTGGCTACCATTTCTCCTAGCCATCCTTTTTCTCTCACCCAACTACTTAGCTACCCTCTCCCCAACTTCTCCTTACATATTGATTGATTTTCCTTTCTCTCATTCATTCAATCGTATTTATTGAGTGCTTACTGTGTGCAGAGCACTGTACTAAGCGCTTGGGAAGTATAAGTTAGCAACATGTTGGCAAAAAGTTGGCAGTTTCTCTGCCAGTCAGCAAGCCATACACCTTCCCCGACTACTCTCAGATACGTGACTTTCTTTGAGTTTGTCTAGAGTTGACGCTTCCCATGAGAGTGTAAGCTCCCTGTGAGTAGGGAACCTGTTTTGTGTTTCTGTCGTACTTCCCAAGTGCTTAGTACAACACACTGCTGTGCTTAATAAATACCATTAGTACAATGGCTACAATTCCTACTGAGAAGCAACATGGCTCAGTGGAAAGAGCACGGACTTTGGAGTCAGAGATCATGGGTTCATATCCCGCCTCTGCCACTTGTCAGCTGTGTGACTTTGGGCAAGTCACTTAACTTCTCTGGGCCTCAGTTACCTCATCTGTAAAATGGGGATTAAGACTGTGAGCCCCCGTCAGACAACCTGATCACCTTGTATCCCCCCCAGCGCTTAGAACAGTGCTTTGCGCATAGTAAGCGCTTAACAAATACCATCATATTATATTATATTATTCCAAGATGGCTCCCCAGAGTGGCATATGCCCATTTGCTCTAAACTTGGGAGAGGAGTCAGGTGAATCTTTTAGGGAAGGCATATATCTGCAAAGCAGCAGTGGGCATAATCATCTGCTATCACTGGCATGCTGTTCTCCAAACCCCTCCACCTCACTGCTGCTGCTCCAGAAGCAATGGCTGGAAGGAAGGATGAGGTTGCTTAGTGGAAGGGGGAGAGAGAGGAGTTTCAGGCCCAAGTCCCAGTTCCCTGGGGTACAAACTCCCTTTAGCTCATCCACCCTCAACACCAGCTGAGAAACGATCGAGAGAGACACCGTGGTACACAATAGCAGACAGCCACACCACGCAAGAGGCACAGCTATGGTTGGGAGACAGGTGAAAATGGAGAATGTCATCTAGCTGTGAGTTGCAGTCTTTGTCCCGCAAACAATCAGAACAGAAGGGAAAAGGACAGGTGGAGGTATTTGGAACACGATGAGACAAACAACCAGAAAGCCTCAGGGAGGGCATTAAGTACGGGGCTAGTATTTAGGTTTCATAAAACCGGACGGTGGTATGAACAGATTTTCATCTGGATTCAAATGGACATTCATTCATTCATTTATTCAATCGCATTTCTTGAGAGCTTACTGTGTGCAGAGCACTGTACTAAGCGCCTGGGAAGTACAAGTCGGCAACATATAGAGACGGTCCCTACCCAACAACGGGCTCACATCACTACCATTTACTCTTACCCTAGA
Source organism: Tachyglossus aculeatus (assembly GCF_015852505.1). Classification (NCBI taxonomy): domain Eukaryota; kingdom Metazoa; phylum Chordata; class Mammalia; order Monotremata; family Tachyglossidae; genus Tachyglossus; species Tachyglossus aculeatus. The sequence goes on along the minus strand of NC_052098.1, from coordinate 19,844,337 downwards.
GAAGTGTAGAGTTTTACCCCTTCCCCATTGCTTCTCCAAAAAAAGAGAGAAAAATCAAAAGAAGAATGTGACAAAGCTCTGGGGGTTTCAGGTGACCTGGTATTAGGCTTTACAAGCGCTCCAGTGTTTGACAGCCAGGCTCCTCAAATCTTGAGACAAGATCCATCTGGCACAGAGGGCTGGGTCACCCCTGTTTTCCAGATGAATTGCTGATGTTGGAGCGCCACCAAATGCCAAAATGAAAATGTGGTTTTTCTTAATGAGCAGAAACCTCTTTCACAGCAACATCTCCAGAGGATTTGAGGCTGGGGGTCCCATGTCAACAGAAACAATAGATCCACCAGTTTCCTCTAAGTATAATCTATACCAGGTTTTTCTTGAGGCTCACTCACTCCCATTTGCTTTTTCCCTGCCCACTTCCTACCCAGATGTCTGTTGAAATTGTAATTCCTGGCTCTGAGCCTTCCCTTTCAATGACTAGTGTAATGACTAAAACTTAACATTGTATCCCTCTCACATACTTTTTACATTTATCTTGATGAAAAGTATGGGGGGGGGAGAGAATCTCCTTGCCAAAGGTAGTGTTTTCACCAACCTTTTTCTTCCCGTTGATGCAGTACTTTAGGCAATGTAAATACGCATAATGCCATTTCAACAGAGCATCAAAATGAGATTTCAAACAAGTAGGGCAAAGTGAAGACCGACATCCACTTCTGTGAGCAAGCTTACCCTAAATGGGTCAAATTTCAGTATACAGAAGAGATTGAACATTTACTTTCCAAAATCTGCTAGGGTAGTGAAATAGGAAAGTGGCTGCTTGTTGGCACTCTTTCCTTTTAGAATGCGTGATGCATCAATCTGCACTTTATTCAGCAAAGAACACGCAGACATTTCAGAGAGGGAGGGTTTGTGCCCTTGGGTTAACTCCATCAAAGCCTTCCATTTGGCCTTGTTGGGCTAAAATCATGCTTCAGAAACTGGCAAACTTCACAGAGTTGCCACTCAAAACCTTCCTGGCATCTGTGCGGATGGAAAGGGTCACTTGCTCAGGTCCAACTGAAATATTCATGAATCTTCAGGAGAGTTTCAAATTAATGAGAAACTCCCAAACTGTAGCCAAGTTTGCCCACTTTCAGATTTGATTATGGAATTGTCACATAACCCGACTCACCTGCACCTCAAGTGCCTCTGTATCTTGCAGAACAGAAATATGCTTTCATTATTTTCCTGGTGCTGAGCTTATGAATAGGCAAATTAGAGAGTATTCTGACTTACATTTTAACAGTGAAGTTGTCAGCTAATTGGTACTTGAAGTATATTTACTACTGGTCATCTAAGGGGCAGAAAAAAATACAGCTTGGTGTTCAGAGGGTATTAGGTATTAGGTGCCTCCATTTAGGAAACTTTCTGGAAAAATAAACTGAGAAAAATCTCATTTGGATGTTACTGGAAAAGCACAGAGTTGGGGACATCCATAATACAATTTTTGATGTTTTTCCAAGTGTAGGCAAAAGTTTAGGCAATGTAGCAACGGGTCTTAAAACATTTCAGAAAGATATCATAAAAACATATTCTGTTCCAAGGCTGTTTTCATTTGGCTGTACTTGACTAATGCAAATGAAGATTAACCCTTTCAGAGCACAGAGCAGTTTAAGCCAGATGAATCCAAAAGGATTATTTTCTTAGCAATAACCCTCAAGCAATTTGCTAGACTGGGGAAAAAATGTGAAATCCTTTATCACAAAATAGCTTTCTGCATCTCCTCACCAATAAACCCTCCATCCATCCGAGAACAGCTATCCCCGCCTGTTGATATCAACAAGCTATGGAGATAAATATTTTATTTTTCCTGCAAAACTCCAAAAGGTATTTTAAAATAAAGAAAAAATAGAACTACCAGAACCCACAGATAGAAAAGGCCTTCAAAGAGATGGCATGCCATTTAAGAGCCGCATGTTCAAATATTTAGGAGCAGGAATCTACTTGTCAAACTCCAGTAGAAAGCTCTGATGAGGATTACAAGTATTCGTATCAAATTTTCATCTTCCTTGAGGCTGGCCCACTGGCAAAACAGCAGAATGCTGCCTGGTGTCATAAGAAATTTGGGAGGACTCAAGTCCCAAAGCTCCAAGCCAGAAGAGGTTATGGTCGATTACACAGGTGAATGTGCTCAGCTTTTGGCTGGGAGAGATGCCCTATAATGTTGCACTTGTGAAGGTGGATTGGCAGGGCTTGGGTATGCTTTTCTGCTTATTCTCTCCTAGAGGGAAGCAGTTGATGGCAGACAGCTGAGAAAGAGAGAAAAAGGGGTTGGGGCGTCAGGGGGGAGGGTGTGTGTGTGTGTGTGTGTGCGCTGGGGAGCTAAAGTACAGGGTTGAGGTCAGCTGCATCTAGCAGAAAGAATAAGCTTTCATTTCCAGTCAGGAAAAGATGAACTCATAACACCACTCTTGCCAAGTACTTACAAAGATGGCCACATAAGTACCCATCCAATGACAGGTAGGGAAAGGTTAGACCAGCAAAACAGGGGAAAGATTAAAAAAGTCAAACTCAAACAACCTCCATAACCCATCGGAGAATCGGATTCAGTGACTTTTTAATGAGGAAAATTTGGTTTTAAAAAGCTTATGGGAACATTTAATGTAGAGAGGAAAGGCTATTTGTTCTGTATTAGGCTAAAAGCCAAAATCCACTTTTAAACAGAGATTATTTTTCTATTATACCTCACAGGAGAACTGTGTCATATGAGCAGGCAGCAGTGATAAGCGGTACAGAAAAGTTATGACTTCCCCCCAAAGACACATTAAAATGTATTAAATACAGAATGTTCAGCAAATCCAAAACGAACCAGTATGCATTATCTCAAAAACAGTAAAAATGTTTTCCAGTTCATCACCTCTCTTCCCTTCACCACAAACATCACTAAGTAAATAAACAGAAGAATTTGATCCCACCGCAGAAGAGGGTGATGAATGCTTTGAAGTTGTTTGTGTCTTTACAACATTTATCAAATCATTTCTTTCCTTAAATTCGATATATTACCTGGAGCTTTTATAATAAAAAAATAACCACATGTTGACAATGTACCGACTGAAACAAAAAAAATCAAAGATCCCATAATATTGTAATTGCTTGAAAAATGTTTTTTTTTAAAGAAAAAGGGACATTGTTACCCCAAAAAGGAGATGAAATATACAACCTTTCAGTTCAAATTCCTACAATTCTTTATTTCAATCTTTCTCATGTTCACCTACTCCCTCATACTACTTCCTCCTTAGCTAGTCCATCTACTGCAATTGTTTTTATTTTCCTCATAGAAAGACCCAAATTAAAGAACAATATAAGAATTTCGTCTTGGTCAGGAAAACAAATCACCTTCTGTCTCTGAAATCTTATGAGAGTATCATCTTTCTTGCACAAACCTGAAAGCATGTGGAAGTCAGCATACTTGCAAGAAGTTCCAAGTTTGCCATGGAAACGACATTCTTATTTCAAAATAATACAACTGCTCACTCTGTACTATTGGCATGAAAGCTCCCAATCCAAACTCATTGACAGCTTTTGGAGTGGACAGATGAGGCGTGGAAAATATTTTAAATTAGTTCATTTATCTTGTTGAGACACGGGAAGAGAGTATGCATTTCTCACATTTAAAGGAAAAGGAAAACAGAAACACAATACACACCCACACACACGACAATCCTTTAGCAAAATTAGTCCAATTAATCCTTCAGAACATTTCCTTTTGCCTATTATCGGTCATACCTTTTCACATTAAAAGGAGACAAAAATCTGCCAAACTCCACAAAATGCCTTTTAAATTCTTTTGCATTCAAGCTTAAAAATGGATATGACATCAAATTCAACTAGTTCTTGAGGTTTAATCTTGATTAAAAGACTGGAGTGCACTTCAGTAAACAAGTCACATACAGTGCAAAACCTCTCATATCAAACTATGTGAGAGAATTATAGAAACAGTATAATGACTTGTGAAAGTCAATGTAAATAAAAGGAGCACACATACAAAAAATTAAAACCTGATGCACTTGCATCAGAAATTCACAATTGGGATTTGAGGGGGGAAATGTGCTTAAAACCATAGAGCCCTTCAACTTGAAGCACATTCTATAATGAGAGGGCAAAATAAAGAAAAAAGAAAAAAAAGAAAAAAATTAGGTTACTGCACTTCCACCCCCAACCACCTCAGGGGGTGTTAACCTTTATGCCTAGTTGTGAGCACCGTTTGCTGTAAATGCTAAAATCATCACAAGATGAAGCTTGAGAGAAAAAAACAACAAAATCCTCTCGAACACGAGGGAAAAGAAAACCTCATAGACAAAAAAATTGTCTGTGCCGTGGCAAGAGATTAATAAAGAATGGCCACTTAAACCTTATTAGATGTTAGGATGTGAAGTACCAGGGACATGGGGCTGTCTGTAAAGAAGAAGAATGCTTTACAGAATTTCTTGACTTTACACCAAAGCCAGAAAGAGGGAGGTTAACAGAGTCAATTTCTTTAGGCCCCAAAGCACGGCTTGACCTGACCATAGACCCTGGCCATACCCCCACCCATGCTGCCACTTGTTACTTCACCACAGAACATTCACTTCCGAAGCTCCGGGAGGCGGGAAAGCCAGTCAATCATATTCATTGAGTGCTTACTTTGTGCAGAGCACTGTACTAAGCACATGGGAGAGTACAATATGACAATATAACAGACACATTCCCTGCCCACAATGAGCTTAGAGTCTAAAGGATGGTCAGATGGGCTGCAGGGCAGAAACAAATGCCATGCTGCAGAAGTTCAACACAGTGAACTGTTAATGAAGAGATCACGATCAACAACACCTAGCCAGGAAAGCTAGGTAAGAAGCAGCATGGCATAGCGGACAGAGCCCGGGCCTGCTAGTCAGAAGGTAATGGGTTCTAATCTCAGCTCTGCCACTTGTCTGCTAGGTGACCTTGGGCAAGTCACTTCACTTCTCTGTGCCTCTGTTATCTCATCTGGTAAAGGGGGGTTGAGACTGTGAGCCCATGTGGGACAGGGACTGTGTCCAACCCAATTTGCTTGTATCCACCTCAGCGCTGAGAACAGTGCCTGGCACACAGTAAGTGCTTAACAAATACCATAATCATCATTATTATTATTGTTGTTGTTGTTAAAGCTAGCCAGGGACATTCCCCACACAAAATGGAGGATCCTCCCTCTTTGGCTCCCTCCTCACTGCACCCAGAATTCAGTCTTCCCACACTCACCGGACCACAGGTACCCTTCCACCCGCAAGTTCTCCAATCTCTCCTGGGACCCATCCCAACCTAGAGCTGGCCCTGCCCTGTGCCACAATAGTTATCTGGCAAAGAGTCAGGATTTCCTGTCTGCTTGATTATTTCTTTATTTCTTCCTGTAGAAATGATAATCTCACCTAGCCATTAAGAACGAACTGGCCAACTCTTAAATGACAAAAGAAACCACAAGGATAGAGAGTGGCTGAGGGGAATATGGGGGAAAATAGGAAGATTCAGTCTGCAGACCAGGACTGAACTTCAGGGATCCCTTTAAAACACCTTCCACAACTGATGATGTTCTCTGAAGAAGGTTGCTTGCCAAGGTGAGATGACATGGCTTTATTTTAGGATGTGGGCAGATAGCGTGTCTACTAACTCTATTGTACTCTCCCCCACGCACTTAGTACACTGCTCTACACCCAGTAAGCTCTCAATAAAATATCATTGATTGATTGATGATGCCTGTTACGAAAGATGGAAAAGCTCCCAGATCTAATGGCATACCAAACGAGATCCAAAAGCAGGGAGGTGATGAGTTTCTTAGTTGCCTTCAGAGCTCCTTCTCAAATATGGAAAACTGAGGAAGTTCTAGAGGATTTCAAAAATGCCATCATTATCACCATCTGGGAGAAGAAAGGGTCGAAAGCTGACTGAGGAAACTATACTGTGGGTTTCAAGGCTCTGTTTCTGACAAGACCTTAGCCAGAGTCCTCCTGAACCTGCTACTGAAAAAACACCATTAACACTCTCTCCTGGAATGGCACTATGGCTTACGCCCACAAAGGGACCAAGGGAGTATGCTCTCTGCTGCTTGTCGGACATAAAAGAAAAGCAGGGGTTATTATTCTAGATAATCTTGTATATAGTTAGGCTTTAGGTATACATAAAGTAACTGGGAGGTGACACCTAGTGGTGTCCATTGGTAACAAAATGAGCTATACTGCACGAAAGTCTTGTTGAATTCGTTTACCTTTTAACAGTAGTAATCATAATTATGGTATTTTTTAAGTGCTTACTTTGTGTTAAGCACTGTTCTAAGCCTTTGGGTAGATACACAGTCTCCTGTGTCTGACCTGATTAACTCCCATCTACCCCAAGGCCTGCCTTCCCCCTGACTTTCCCAACACAGTCAACACCACTATCCTGCCTGTCTCACGAGCCTGTAACCTTGGCGTTATCCTTGACTCCGCTCTGTCATTCAACCCATGTATTCAATCTGTCACTAAATCCTGTCAGGGCCACCTTCACAACACCACTAAAATCTGCCCTTTCCTCTCCAGCCAAACTGCTACCACGTTATTTCAATCACTCATCCCATCCCACCTGGATAACTGCATCAGCCTCCTTGCTGACCTCCCAGCCTCCTATCTTTCTCCACTCCAGTCCATACTTCATGCTGCAGCCCGGATCATTTTTTCTATAAAACGATCAGGACACGTCACCCCACTCCTCAAAAAACTCCAGTGGTTGCCTATCCACCTCCATATCAAACAGAAACTCCTCACCTTTGACTTTAAAGCACTCCATCACCTTGCCCCCCCCCCCCCCCCCCCCCACCTCACCTCATTTCTCTCCTTATACAACCCAGCCCACACACTTCGCTCCTCAGGTCCTAACCCTCTTACTGTGCCTCGACCTCACCTATCTCGCCGCCGAACCCTAGCCCATGTCCTGCCTCTGGCCTGGAATGCCTTCCCTCCTCAAATCCAACAGACAATTACCTTCAAAGCCATACTGAAGGCACATCTCCTCCACAGGCCTTCCCAGACTAAGCCCCACCTTTCCTTATCTTCCAGACTACTTCCCTTTGTTATTCCCCCCTCCCAGCCCCACAGCACTTATGTATGTATCTGTAATTTTATTTATTTGTATTCACATCTGTCTCCCCCTGCCTAGACTGTAAGCTCCTTGAGGGCAGGGAATGTGTCTGTTTTTTGTTTTATTGTACTCTCCCAAGCACTTAGTACAGTGCTCTGCACATAGTAAGCGCACAATATGATTGGATGAATGAATGGGGCTCACAGGAATGATGCCAATGTCTGCATTTCATAGAATTTCTTTACCTTGAGGCACAAGATAATTTAATCTCACTTTAGATGATTATGAGGGTGTAGTGATGATGGCGTCTTCCATTGAGCACCATGGAAGAGCCTTCGAGAACCAAGATTGTGAGCCCCATGTGGGACAGGGAGTGTGTCCAACTTGATTATCATGTATCTACCCCAGTATGCAAAACAGTGCCTGGCACATAAAAGCACATAATAAGCCCTTAACAAATAAAAAATTAAATTAACAATTAACAAAAATCAATTATCGCAATGGTGTTTTGTACAGTGCTGCTTCCACTCTCTCTTCTCTGCCAGCAGTATTCACCCTGGGGTTGAGAGTCCAAAAGAGCAAGTAGATGGACAGGAGGCAATGGCCAAGTGAATGCAAGGATTTTAGGGGAAAACCCACAAGTATAAACACAAATCTGTGCATGTAAACTCAACAAAGCACTTAGTTGCCCAAATAGCCAATTTGCATACACCTACTCAGGCACCCAATTTGTAAATTTTTCCCTTCGATAAAAGATGTTCATCGTGTTTTTGCTAACTAATGCAAAAGACTAATATTAACAAAAAAATAAAAAAAAAACCCTGCAAAGTAGAAGAGGCCAGAAGACTGGTTCCAAAAGGCTTTTTTAAAGATCCTTTAAAAATTTTTAGGCCACATCAGATGTCCCTGTTTACAAAAGTGAAATGTTGGGGTAACCCCAAGAGAAGGGTTCTCGCTAAAAATCAGCTGGGAAAAATGATCGCTCCCTAATCATGCCTGGTAAATAATTCAACATTGTGAATGTTCAATCGTGAAAAGAGACTTCCGATAGGTCATTTCTGACTGGGTTTTAGCATTGAACAAGCAAGTGAAAAGTGGTATGCATATTAATATTAAACAGAGAAAAGGGCCCATAATGCTTTGAGCCATATTTTATCATCTACCCTGAACTTGGCAATTTCTTTCTTCTTTTATTGTGTTCAGCTCGATCATTTGTTCTTTCAAACAAAAGTCATAATATGCTTTGCTGGCTGTGTATGTTTGGTGGCTGCAAATGCTGGACAAACTTTCAGATTCCATTCTAATTCCTCAGGATCCCCCTGACCTTGAAGGTAGCAGTTCTAACCTGTAAGTTCCAGAGCAGTGTTGAGATGAAGTGATGATCATCAGGCAAATGCCTGTTGTGGAAACAGTGCACTCTACTTTGGAGAAGACCCACTAGTGGCTCCATTTTAATTCATTATGGGATTTTCAGGATGTGACTTGCTGGGGGTTTGGGGCCCAGAATCACCATTAAGCATAGCTCTGTTACTGCCATTTTTATTCCCAGCTGGTCTGAGTTGCACCCAAAGCCCCAGCAAAATGTGACTCTGTTAATCTAATCAGGTGGGATTCCTTCTGTAGGGAAGCAACTAGCATGATCTATAAACCTTTCTTTGGTCCAGGCTCTGGCCCTTAAGTAGCCCATAATTACTACTCCTACTATCAACTCTTCCAAGCGCTTAGTACTGTGATGTGCAAATAGTAAGCACTCAGTAAACACCACTCACTGATTGCAAACCTGACCAGTTGATTTGAGAAGCAGACACATACCTATTCATTTGGTCATCCTGCCTCCTGGTCTTTCTATCTGAAGAACTCACAAGGTGAGTAATGGCTTGTTTGCTTTGCTTTAGGTACTCCATCTCTGAACTCATTTTAGCTTGCCTACTTCTCTTAATTTCAGTTATTTATAGATAGTAGTTATCCTAAAAGCACTTATGTTTTATAACCCTAAATTTTAATAGTGTCATTTTGAGGAACCAGCCTTTCCAGATTACCGCTACCAATGAACTTCAATTTGCACACACTAATGCAGTTACTAAATGAGTTCAAGGATCTCATCAACTCCTTTCATCTTGTTCAACACATTTCTGATGTAGAGCATCCTAAAGGGTGCACTCTGGGGATGTTGATTTTGTGGACCTTCCTCACTAATCTTTTGTCTGCAATCTGTTGTTTTCATTTACTGGGCACCTCTGAACTCCTCTCCCTTCTACCCGGTGATGATTAAGCCAACTCCCCTTGGCAACTTTGTCAACAGGAGAAAGTCTCTGCCTGTGTGAGAAGAGCTCATTTTCCTTCTTTCCTAACCAGAGCAGTGCTGTAGAGAGCAGCACTGGCCAATTTCCCTGCCCTCCCCAACTATTCTGCAGGGCTGGTGCCCATAGTGGGTGGGGGAAAAAGGCTCATTTTTCAGCAGAACGCCAGGTGTGTGTCTGGCATTTCTGACTTGCCAACACATTGGAGGTGGAGGAATGCCAAAGAAACACTACTGGAGACATTTTTAGTTGACGTATAGCACCTCATGGGGAGATACTTTTCCATTTAGTAGGTTTCTAGTGCGTGACCTATCACAGGCCAATCTTTGGTGGTGTAGTTTTTTTTTTCTGTTGTGTTCTTTTTCCCATGGACCTAATGCTGAACCCAAATGTACGTGTGGCAAATTGAAATGATTTAAAACTTTAAAACCCTAAAGGGTGTATAAACTAGCCAAATTCTAAATGTCGGCAATTACATTCTGATTGACTAAATCTTTCCTACAGCATTTCAGTTAGATACTTTTTTTCTTGTAGAAACATTTGTCTTTATTCCCATTCTTTCCATCATACTCTATCTCTCTGGTGCACGAAAGATTCATGAAAGTATAGCGGGGAATGAAATGTAGGATTCATTATTGGAACTGGCATATAATGGAGGTGGTAAGTGAAGTAACTATTTTTTTTTGAGAAATTCCTGCATCTGTATTCACCTCCTTGATCAGAATAGACTGCAAACTTGGGAAAGCTATTTCGAAGGGGAGAAAAGTGAGAGAAGTTCCATTCATAGCATGAATCTCTTCAGTTTGGCCTGACTTTGCAACAACAACTTCCACTGTTTTCTAAAAGGGCTAGGCATTTCAAAGAGAGTATGTTGCAATGGTCAGCACAATGTTCGGCACACGGTAAAAGCTCATAATAAATGCCACAACTATATCAATTTACCTTCTTAGGAACAAGAACTGCAAAATAATTCCCCTTGGGTCTAATTGAATTTCAGTTTTTTAATCTTAAAGGGACATGGGTGAATTCTATTTCTATTTAAAATTCCATTTTCCCCATTCATCCTTACACAGGTATTTTCCAGTGTGTCAGGTATTCAGTGGCTTCTGAAGAGTTTCAGAATATTATAGGGGTAGCAAATGTCTGGGAGATTGGAGTGGGGTTGCTCTATATTAGTGAGTGGTTACAGAGCAATGGAAACTCATAGGCATTTCAAACCACAAAGGCAGGGACATGGCAGCTTGTCCTCCAGTCCAGAGCAGGTGAGGAAACACTGCAGGTCCCCAGGCCAGGTGGAAGGCCACAATGACATGTTGGCTGAAAGAGAGAGAGCAGCAGGAACATGGGCTGGCTTCCCCCATCCCCCATCTCAGAGTGGCCCTCATGCCCCACTAACAGACGTGCTGACTGGCTGCGGGAACTGACAATGCTGCTAGTGGCTGGCTGGCATGCCTGGCTCATAATAATAATAACTGTGGTATTTGTTAAGCACTTACTATGTGCCAGGCACTGTTCTAAGCGCTGGAGTGGATACAAGCAAATCGGGTTGGACACAGTCCCTGTCCCACATGGGGCAAACAATCTTAATACCCATTTTACATATGAGGTAACTGAGGCCCAGAGAAGTGAAGTGACTTGCCCAAGGTCACACAGCAGACACGTGGCAGAGCTGGGATTAGAACCCAGATCCTTCTGATTCCCAGGCTCATGCTCTATCCACTAGGTCATGCTGCTTCTCAGGTCAGGCCCTGCCCCATAGGCTTGGTTGCAGGTTGGCACCCAAATCCATTCCTCAGCATACATGCCATCAAGGGGCAGACCAGGCCCTGCATCATCATGGAATCCATGAGCCAGGTGGCTCAGCACCAAAACACAACATCAAAAAAGCATCTACTTTGAAATCCTTCAAACTTCAACAGCCCATTGGGCACTTATTCTTTCACGAGCATTCCATTCTGGGACACTGTACCTTAATTTCTCCCCTGGCTGAAAGACTTGTTAGATTGAGTGGGAACATAAATGATTTCTAAGCCATTAGTACAGAATGAAATAACTATTACTGCACAAGACACAGTTCAGCACATGTGCAATATCTCCCTATCTGCTTACTCTTTCAGAAGTGACATTTATTTAATCAATTATATTTACTGAGCACTTAAGCTCTTGGTAGACACACTCTCTGCCCACAACGAGCTTACAGTTGAGGGATAATAAAAATGGCATTTATTTGGCATTTGCTATGTGCCAAATGCTAAGGTAGACACATGGTTATGAGGTCGGACAAAGCCCCATCCCACAGAATGCTCACAATCTATCTTATCTCCACTTTACAAATGAGGAAACTGAGGCTCAGAGAGGTTACGTAACTGGTCCAAAGTCATACAGTAGGCCTGAGGCAGAGCTGGGACTTGAACTAGAGTCTCCTGACTCCCAGTCCTGTCCTCTTATCATTATTTTACATTAGTTCAATTAGTTTATGAGCTTTCAACACATTCTAAAACTGGCAACCAAAATAGAAAGACAAGGCTAAAAGATGCATGACAGCCAGTTTTAATTCAACAGATTGTGTGTGGTTCATTTTGAGCGCTAACGACCTGTCTTCCAGCAGCATGTTTCATAACATGAGTTTCAACAACAGGTCCACTTTCAACATCTGTCTACCTGATTTCCACATCTGTTTTCAGAAAGGAACATCACCAAGTCAGAATTCTGATGACTGAGCAGTGAATTCACCTATTCTCAGAATATGCTTATATTCTTTGATGTGCAGCAGGAAACCATGATTCAGGCAGGGATACAAAGTGGATCCTCCAGGAAGCAAGCCTCCAGGCTTTTCTGTGTTGTAAATCTAACAGAACAACTACTTTATTTCTACCCAAGTATGTATCCGTATGAAATACCTTTGTGTTACGTTAAAACTACCATACGATATATTAAAAAAATAGGGAGATGCCCCTCTTTGAAAAGGTGTCAATTTGGAATCAAGATATCTGAGACGAGGAAAGCCCAAGTTGCGCTCACTTAGAGAGCTCTATGATGAATCAATTGAACAATCATATTTATTGAGCACTTATTAATGTGCGGAGCACTATTACATTTGCTTGGGACAGTGCAACATAACAGAGTTGGTAGACATGCTCCCTGCCCACAAGGAGCTTACAGTCTAGAGGGGGAGACAGACATGAATATAAACTTATTATGGATATGTACATAAGCACTGAGGGAGGAGTGAATAGATGGTGCAAATCCAAATGCAAAGGTGACAAAAGAAGGGAGTCAGAGAGGAGGAAATGAGGGCTTAGCAGGGGAAGGCAAGTTCAAGGAGTTGTGCTTTAACAAAACATTGAGGTGGGGAAAATGATTTTCTGTCAGATATGAAGAGGGAGGGTGTTCCAGGCCAGAAGCAGGGTGTGGGAGAGGGGTCGGCGGTGAGAGAGTAGAGTAAGTTGGCGATAGAGGAGTGAAATGTGCGGGCTGCTGGATTGTAGCAGGGAATCAGGGAGGTAAGGTAGGAGGGAGCAAGGTGATTGAATGCTTCAAAGCTGATGGCAAGGTGTTTCTGTTCGATGCAGAGGTAGATGGGCAACCACTGGAGGTTCTTGATGAGTGGAGAAACATGGTCTGAACGGTTTTGCAGAAAATGATCCGGGCAGCAGAGTGAAGTATGGACTGAAGTGGGGAGAGACAGGATGCAGGGAAGACTGCAAGGAAGCTGATGCAGGAATCAAGGCAGGAGAGGATAAGTGCTTGGATCAGCACAGTCTCAGTTTAGATGCAGAGAAATGGGCAGATTTTAGCGATGTTGTGAAAGTTGAACTGATAGGAATTGGAAACACACTGAATATTTGGGTTGAAGGAGAGAGATGAGTTGAGGATAATGCCAAGGTTCCGGGATTGTGAGACAGGGAGGGTGGTGGTGCTGTCTACAGTGATGGGAAAGTCAAGGGGAGGACAAGATTTGGTTGGGAAGATGAGCTGCTCTGTTTTGAACAAGTCTGAGGTGTCAGCAGGACATCTAAGTATAGATGTCCTGAAAGCAAGAGGAAATATGAGTTGTAGATTTGGGAATCATTGGCATAGAGGTGGTAGTTGAAGCCTCGGGAGCAAATGAGTTCTCCAAGGTAGTGGGTGTCAATGAAGAATAAAAGGGGCCCCAGAACTGAACCTTGAGGGACTCCTACAGTTAGGACTCCTAAGTGAAAGGCAGAGGAGAAGCCCCTGAAAGAGACTGAAAATGAGTGGCCAGAGAGATAGGAGAACCAGGAGAGGACAGTATCAGTGAATCCAAGGTTGGATAATGTTTCCAGAACAAGGGGTGGTCAACAGTGTCAAAGGCAGCTGAGAAGTTGAGAAGGATTACGATCGAGTAGAGGCAAGATCTGAATTTTGATTTGGCAAAAAGGAGATCACTAGTGACCTTTGAGATGGAAGTTTCAGTGCACAGGCATGAGTGACAGTTAATTAAAAGTGATACCTTGTTCTTACATAACTATCATTGAAATTTTTTCCACTGCAATGGATTTGAGAAATAGCTAAATAGTGGAAAGAATATTCCTTTGGCTTTACCTTCTGGCCAAAATGGGTATGAAAGCAGGAAGTTAAATATTTGTCCAGGGATATTTTTCCACTAACATTAAGATGTGATTTGATTGACTGCTTTGACAAGCACTCTTGGGCCTCTAAATTTAACGAGGGATCATATTCCCAAAACAAAATGAACTTGTGAACTATCAGAGCCATCTACTGAAATGATTTTTATCTGTTACTTCAAGACGAAAAGCAATCCAACTCAGATATTTAGAGAAATCATCTTAATAGCAACACTGAAAACTGATGGCTTGTTTTCTAAGACTACTGGCCATTACAAACACTTTGTTTTATTAAAATGGTGTAGAAATGCGATACCTTGACCCAAACCACAAAATTCTTAAAAATGAAACACCAGGAATTCAACCAGCCTCTGATTTCTGGAAAACAACTTTAAATTGTAAGCAAATTAAGCCCTCTTCTCTTAAAAGGAGTTAAAAGTGACAAGCATAAAGATTCTTAAAATGGTTATGGTTTCTTTCACCTTTCAGTTGTAGAGTACTCTGCTTAATATAGTGAAGTGTTGCCAGGCTTCAACTCAGCTGTTGGAATTTTCATGGCTAATTCCAGAAAGGCTAAAATAATGTCAAAGCACTTCTGCTATTCACTTACTGCAGATCACCTGCGCTATCATTTGCTGACTTTTCCCTGAACACTTCGGATCACTTTCCTTCAGTGATGGCTTGCCCCAGAAAATTCTTACATAACTCATTTCTCTTCCAAGAACAGATTAAGTCTGATAGCTACAACATACACCTACATCTTCAGCAATATGATCTTTGTTACAGTGCCCAGAATAAAACTCTGTGCCCCACTTTTTTTTTTTGAGTGAATTTCAACGAAGAACCCAAGGCCTCCAATACTTTATAAAAGCAAGCTTTCGCTAAAGCATTTATACAGTCATAGCTGGGAACATTCACTAACAGAGTCACAGTATAGTTAAGACACTGAAGGATAAGTAGGCTTTCATAATTAATAATAATAATAATAATGGCATTTATTAAGCGCTATGTGCAAGGCACTGTTCTAAGCGCTGGGGAGGTTACAAGATGATCAGGTTGTCCCACGGGCGGCTCACAGTCTTCATCCCCATTTTACAGATGAGGTAACTGAGGCCCAGAGAAGTGAAGTGACTTGCCCAAAGTCACACAGATGACAAGTGGTGGAGCTGGGATTTGAACTCATGACCTCTGACTCCAAAGCCCATGCCCTTTCCACTGAGCCACGCTGCTTCTCTAAGAAGACCATCTAATTAAGACCGTCTGTGTCTTAACTGTACTGCAACTCCGTTATTGAGAATTTACTGTGTGCAGAGCACTGTACTAAATGCTCGGAAGAGTAACATACACTAGAGTTAGCAGACATGATCCCTTCCCAAAAGGAGCTTACAGTCATCCTCAGTACTTGTGTATATGCGTGTGAGTGTATGTATACACGTATATATTACATATACGCGTATACATACAAACATATATATATATATAAAATGGCATTTGCTAAGCACTTACTATGTGTCACTGTTCTAAGCACTGGAGTAGAGACAAGTTAATTAGGTTGGACAGAGTCCCAGTCCCACTTGGGGGCTCACAGTCTAAGTAGGAGAGGGAACAGGAGAACAGAGGCACAGAGAAGTTAAGTGACTTGCCCAAGATCACACAGCAAGCATTTGGCAGAGCTGGGATTAGAACCGAGGTTCTTTGACTCCCAGGCCCGAGATCTTTCCACTAGGCAATGCTGCTTCTCAGCATATTAATATGTTTCATTCATTTACAGCTATTTCATTCTGTCCTACTCCTGCTACTATTGGACATATCCTTGTTCTTCCTCCTGTTCCTCAGTGTAAAATATTTATGCTTGCCTGAGTCCCTCAGATTGAAAGCCACCTAAAGGTCTTTTTTTGGTTTTGGTGTTCTTTCCCAAACATCATTTCTGCACACAGATGGTGCTCAATAAATTCCATTGATTCTATCTATATTTTAATGATTCAATCCTGTGTCATCTTTACGCCTCATGTTCACCCATTTTTACAGAATCTCAAAAAACTTGTAACGCTGGCTGTGTAGGCCAGAAATATCCGGAGGATCAGAAGGGATTGGGTTTCATTCATGGACAAAAGTCCATAATGGATTAGTAGAAAGAACGTTGGGGAAAGAAATGGTACGGATGCTAAATGACACATCCATAAACATTAGGGAGATCATCTCATAAGTCCTCCAAGCTTCCTACTGTTATTGTCGGAGACAGATTACCTGGTAGATTGTACCTTTGGTCTGACCCAATTGGGCACTTCTTATGTCTTTAGCTGTAAATTGTAACTCGTTGTTAGTAATTAGTTATTAAGAAAATTCTGATAACATTTTAAGATATTAAGTGTGTCTTTTGCCAATTCAAAATTGGTTAGGATAGAATGGTACCCCTGTAAGTTAGGTAAGTTCCAATAGCCAACAGGAATACCTGGAGCAAAGAGCTGAGAGCAGGGAGGTTTAAAACCTATTAATAATAATGTTATTTTTTCATATAAAATCTATACTACCTGGTTTAATTATATGAGTACACAGCCTAGTTGAATGTTTTTCCAACTGTTATCTATGACTCATGGGCTCTCTTTCAGAATGGAGGGCTTCAAGTTACTTGGATCGCAAACAATTGGAGGTTTATTCATTTGAACAATGTCACGGAGACCTGAGGAAAGGCAATGTGGTGCAAATAAACAAATATTTTGGGAAAAGTTTCAAATAGAGCACTTCTTTCACTGTCATTAGTGCAATTCAGGTAATGTATCCTTAAATGTTTACCACCAAGAATTTTGTCCAATGCCTTCCTCTGCAAAGGAAAATCAAAGGATAGCAAATAACTGTAAATCGTTTTATAATCTCTGGTAAAAGATACACTGCATAAAGACAGAAAGAGTAGGAAGCCAAAATAAAACTTGAAAACCAGGTTAAGGACCTGGTATGGCCCATAAATTTCAAGTATAATCTCTAATAAACAAACCAAAGGCAGTAATGTAGTGTTTTCTTATCTAGCTTTGGAATCAATTAAGCCTGGAATGTACCAGGCTGATAACTAAAGCCATGTGCTCAACTGTCATTCTCTTGGGAAATGATCACCAGGGAAATAGAAATGGATCAGTAGTGAAACAAAAAGAATGTTTGACTCTTAACCATCCGGTACACTTGCTGCAGGTGGGCTGTCACTCTCTGCTTGTAGAGTTAACTGAAGTTAAAAGATTGCCTCACCTTATCTCCACTGAATGTACATTACATTGAGTGCCAGAGGCAAGAAAACAGAGGGGCTCTCAAT
Source organism: Tachyglossus aculeatus (assembly GCF_015852505.1). Lineage (NCBI taxonomy): Eukaryota > Metazoa > Chordata > Mammalia > Monotremata > Tachyglossidae > Tachyglossus > Tachyglossus aculeatus. Next base: position 19,827,043 of record NC_052098.1, on the reverse strand, counting down.
ATCAGTGTGCAGCACAAGACAGGGAAGCAGCGCTGCTGTCATAAGATAAAAAGGGGGAGCCAAGAGCCCTAAGACTATCAGTAAGACAAATGGAGATTTAAAATTAAATGGTGATTGCCCTTGTCAAAGTAAGATGCCGGAAAATCTATATATGAAATCCTAGGTCAGCAGAGAGCACACGTCCATATTGCAATCTTGTGAGGGGCTTTTTCCTCATTTCTCTGGATCAAGGTGGCACAGGAAGCCGGGACTGTATTCTATTTTGGAGTTCTGACTGAACTCTATGTTAACTTCAGTCACTTCCTCTTCTGTGCCTCGGATTCCAAATGTATAAACTTCTCCTTTACGGGGTAATTCACAGGTGTGCCTATGGAAGCACATGCACAGAAACAGCCTACATTCTCTTGAGTTTATAAAGTGCACCTTCCCTAAGAGTGATGAGAGAGAAAAGACATCTGTAGCCTCCTGCACTCTTGCTGTAGCCCATGCTTTCTCTCAGAGAAAGCAAAGAATAAGCTCATCAACCTGTTTTCAGATACATGATGGAGTCCAGCACCAATGCTTTCTCTGTCTGAGAGCAGGGATCGGGACTATCTACTCTACCAAACTCTCCCAAGTGATTAGTACAGTGCTCTGCACGTAGTAAGTCCTCAATACATACCACTGATTGATTGCTCAATTGATTGAACATTTTGTGAGTGCAGGGAAGCCTGGGTGCCTGAAGATGAGCCAGAGAGCCAATCTCAGAGAATGCTGGACTCAGGTAAAAGCAGGGCTGGAGAACTTCCTAACCTCAAGGGCCATGTAGAGGAGGCAGAGGCATATAGCACATGCGCAGCAGGAGAGAGTTTCTCCTTCACCAGGGCATAGTCCCATGCTGGCCCTGTCATCCAGTGCTTAGAACAGTGCTTGGAACATAGTAAGCACTTAACAAATACCATTATTATTATTATTACCAAGAGAAGCAGAGTGGCCTAGTGGAAAGAGAGCAAGCCTGGGAATCAGAGGACCTGGGGTCTAATGCTGACTCTGCTACTTGTCTGCTGTATGAACTTGGTCAAGTCATTTAACTTCTATGTGTCTCAGTTCCCTCACGTGTAAAATGGGGACAAATTCATATCATGAAAAGGGACAACTCTGGGAAGTAAGTACCCAAAATGCCAATTCCTGGAGTCTGACTCTGAAAGTACACTGACCATTTTTAGTATGTTTTTATTTAGGAACAATCTGCTGGCCGGCTTTGACCAAAACTAAAATAGAACCCATCACACCCCATTATGAGTATTAAGGACCGGATCTGCAAAAAGGAAAAATATCAGTCAGTTTTGGGTCCGCGATATATCAATCGATCAGTACTATTTATTGAGCACTTACTATGTTCAGAGCACTGTACTAAGTGCTTGGAAGAGTACAACAGACATGTTCTCTACCCATAAAGAGCTTACAGTCTAGAAGGGAAGACAGACATAAATTTGAATAAATAATTTATAATATATATTTTAAATATATGTACATAAGTGCTGTTGGGTTGGGTGTGGGGCAAATAGCAAATGTCTGAAGGTAACAGATCGAAGTGCATAGACTACGCAGAAACAGAAGAACTATAGAAGCAGCATGGCCTAATGGATAAAGCATGGGCATGAGAGTCAGAGAACCTTGGTTCTAATTTCGGCTCCATCACACGTCTGTTATATGACTGTGGGCAAGTCACTTAATTTCTCTGTGCCTCAGTAACCTAATCCCTAAAACGGATTAAGAGTGGGAGCCCCATGTGGGACAGGGACTATGTCCAACCTGATTAGCTTGTATCTATTCCAGTGCTTAGTACTGTGCCTGGCACAAAGTAAGCACTTAAATACCATTAAAAAAATACTCAGTGAGTAGCGGCAAGGTAGCCTCTCCTTCCCAACCACACTGGAAGTGGAGCTTTTCAAGAGTCCAGCTGGCTACTCCCATGTGAGTCCCATGTGTATCTACCCCATTGCTTAGTACACTGGTTGACACATAGTAAGTTCTTAGCAAATACCCCAATTATTGCTACTATTATTCTTATGTGAACAACTCCCTCTACCCCCCCGGGAATACCTGCTCTCCACTGCTTGGATCTGTGGCTTTCGGCCACGCTACATTTTTGGTTTGCTGCTCTTCAGTTCATGAAGGGTGGCCACCCCTATCTCGTGGGACCAATAATTCACTTGGAGTTTACAGTCCTGGATTCTCCTGGCTATGTTACTGACTCGCTGTGTGATCTGGGCAAATCACTTGCCCCCACTGGACCTCACTTTCTCCATCTGGAAATTGGGATGATACCTACTCCTCATTTTCTATAGATGTGATGAAGAGAAAAATGAGATAAAATGCATTGGTGAAAGAGTTTTTTATGCTATTTGTTAAGCACTTACTATGTTCCAGCACGGTACTAAGCACTGGAGTAGATACAAGCTAATCAAGTTGGACACAGCCCGTGTCCCACATGGGGCTAACAGTCTTAATCCCCATTTTATAGATGAGGTATCTGAAGCACAGATAAGTTAAATGACTCACCCAAGGTCACACAGCTTTATGCTCTAAGGGGACAAAAATGGTGCTCTGGAAATAAAAGGTAATATTATCATCATTTCTGCCAAACCAATGTAAGACTGTGACATCACTACACAAGTCAATTCAAAGAAATGTGACAGTGGATTGTTGTTATTTGAAAAAAAATACAGTGGCTGATTTATTACATTTCGGAACACTTCTTGTTTTTAGAATTAAATATGGGTCAACAATCACTAAACACATCAACAAGTGGCACTCATTAAAATAAATCACACAAAATGCCACTTGCATTATAACATGTTGTGACACTACCACTGCTTTCATAAATATAGAACGAGAATTAAACTTTCATAGCAAAATATTTCACCCGAGTAGATTGCAAATTTTGACAGAGTCAATTCATCATTGTAAAAATCAGACAAGGCTCAGTCTGCTGGAGTAAGGAAGCTCATTATTTCATTAAAATAATACTATAGTTCAGAGTCTACATTTTTATTGAAAATAATCACTTTAAGAATGAAAATTAATTGACAGTCTCATCCAATGCATTTTGGGATCCAGGCTGAAGTCAAAGGTTAATAAATACAAAATGTCACATCAGTGCAAGGGAATAGACGGCTCTGGAATGCATAGTCTATCTGGGCCATGAGTTCTAATTTAGCCTATTTCGGATGCAATCAAAAGTGACCATCTGGTGGCTTATAATAAATAAATGGCCCTTGCCTAGTACTTAGCAGGCCTTAGCTACTGGAAACCAGGACTAAATGACTAACAGGAACAACCCACATATTTGCCTTTCAATTTCCCTCTTCAGACACTGTAATTTCTCTACAAATGCAAAGATCTACAGAAATGGATAATCTGAAAGGGCCTTCACGGAGACCTGGTAGATTACAAAAGGAGCCGTAGGGAGGCAAACGCTCTTTTCTTCTTCAGAAAGTATTTGGGCGAAGCCTAATGTATAAACAGTGTTTTATTACCACAGCGGTATTCCTTGCTACTAAATGAGTCCAATTCTAAGTCACATTCCTGAGCCGGCTGCCATAAACCTCAGAGGGCCCCTTTAAACAGGTTCACTTTGGGGCGAGGTAGTGCCTTTGGCTTTCACACAAGGAGTTAGGATGCGGAGGCCCAACTGTGTGGAATGGAAGGAAAGCTTGGAGGGTACCCTGGGGACACATTTTTTGGATCAATGCTGGGGCTGAGGAGTCTGAGGGTCCGACTAGCTGTTCTCCACTAAAGAATTAAAGAGTACAGGAGAAACAGAGAGTGACTGTTTCCCCTCTCTGAATCTTGGTGCGTGAGGTATTGTGCTCTTTCTACACAGAATTACAACGAAAAATATAATTTTAATGACCTAGATTTCTTATTGATTATAGCACGGTTTACTCAAGATATTGTCTCCAATTTATGAAAGCTAAGGAAGTGCCTTCCTTTGCTATATACACACTGAATACACATATGCTATGTGAACTAAAAGTTCAGAAGATTGTCAAAATTTGTGTGCTGAAAGGTACTTCAGTCTTTTAGATCTTTATTTTATAAACACTTTGTTTTTCCATTTCAAATAGCCTTCATATGGCTGAGGATTGACAACAATATACTATTCTACTCTTCATTTTTACTGGCTGTTGGATAATGACCACTTTCATCTTTCATCAGTACCTTGAACTTTCTTGCTCTCCTTTTTGAAGAACTATATTTGGAAGTCCAGAACTGTTTTAGTTCTGCCAGCTACTGTCCTTTATATTCCTCTATGCTTTATTTCCCTCTGCCTTTTTCAGCTACTTATTTTGTTTCCTTTGGTTGAAAATTGAAAGTAAAATAGAGAGAGACAGAGATAAGACCTGCCTGACTAGAGGATTACACTCCCCTGGATTAGATTTATTTTGGATGTAACTGTGTATTCAGCAGCTGTTAATCTGACACCTAATTATATATCAGTAATAGCAAGTGAATAGCCTAGATGGAAAATAAATCTAGCTCCAGTTCATATCATTGCAAGCACCAGTCCATTGTATTATCTCTATCTACAATTACTACAGGGTCCCACAGGAGCAGCACTGTTCTGCTTTTATCAATACTTCCCTGGTTTATTTTGGATTGGCTGTGATGCAGTGAGAGGAGCTGAAACGTCATCTGCGGTAAAAGATTGTGAAGTTGCACCATCACGCTCTTGAACCAAATCTGCCACCTGGCTTCCAGCAGAATTCAAAAATGATGGGGACGGTCAAATTACTTGCTTCCATTTTGAGTAATCTGCCATTTATTGTCAAAATATAGGAAGGGGGTGGGGGAAATCATCCTGGCTAACACAACAGTTGTGCATTCCCAGCTGACAGTAAAATAAGTGTTACAGAACAGGATGAAATGATAAATCTTCTCTAGTCCTTTACACAATCTGCAATTAGGCTGGACAACTAGAAAACCAGCAATAGGCCCATACTGGGGCAATACTGTAAATATGGTTTCAATTATGTTTCTGTTACAAGATGTTTTCAACCTCATTTCACTTTATGCCTTCAGTTAATCACTCGGTTGTTAGAAAAAGCCGGTAACAGGCCAATTCTTATTTTTTTTGGAAAATCACAACTCCCCACACCAAAAAAACAACAAAATTCCTCTGTGATATTGAGGCTGGACCTCTTTTCTCTCACTGTATATAAACATTTTGAATGTGGGAGAACTCTCCAGCTTCAAAATGGGAAAATTCTTGCTTGATAAGGAGAGCTAAATTATTATTTCTCACAGAATAGAAGCTGTGTGGTTCCCCACACCTGGTTTCATTCAACAATCTTAAATTCATTGCATATTCACTAATGTGTCGCAGAAAATCTAAATTTTCATGATATGCTTCTTGGAGATGATATAGATCTTTTCTTGAACAGGATATTCAAATAACGCACCAGTTACAATGTGAGTGAATCTGAATAATAACCGACACGGTGACTCTGCAGTAGAGATTAAAATAGCAGACTTTTGCACTCAAGAATAGTTTTTTTGCACTTCATTTCCCTTTTCTGGGAAATAAAAAAAAAACTTGGCTACGATGAATAGGAAAGATTCCCATCTCTTCTGCCACTGTGACTGACAAAATCTCAATTCAACCGATGGGCTGCCAATTTGGCAAAAAATGGCCATCACTAATTGTGCCTGTCTGAGATGGTCTTATTCAGTACGTGGTGCCCAGAGGAAGGCCTTTTTGCTGGTCCTTATTACTACGATTTTTAAAACTATCTATCATACTTTGTATCTATATGCATATATCTGTTAGGCCCATCAACATAGTGAACAACTAAAGGTAACCAGGAATGAATGACACCAAGAGATACAACTACAAATAAAGGCTGGAGAGTCTACAAAGTCCACTCATTGAAAACATCACAGTGGAAGTCCTCAGTCATTAATCAGACAGGGCTAGAAACATACTTTGGGGACTTGTAAATCTCTGGAAGGGCATTTCTGGTCACTGTCAGTTCAGTTTAGCCACTGCTACTCTAGAGCTTTTACCAGGCTGTATCAGTGCAGATTTCTAGGCTGGGCAAATCTTCAGTACAGGAGTGTATCCCAAAGATAACAGCAGATGGCCAAGCAGGTTACTTTCTGTTTGTACCAGTGACAATCCCTGACCCAATAATGATAATAATAACAATAATAATGATAATGGTATTTGTTAAGTGCTTGTTATGTATCAAGCATTTTACTATGTGCTGGAGTAGTTACCAGAGAATCAGATCGGGCACAGTCCCTGCCCCACATGGGGTTCCCATGAGGAAACAGACACAGAGAAGTTAAGTGACTTGCTCGGAGTCACAAAGCAGGCAACTGGCGGGACTGGAATTAGAATCCAGGTCCTCTGGCTCCCAGGCCCGTGCTCTATCTAGTAGGCTACACTGCTTCTCCATTGGGCCAGCAGTTGGAGTTGGGAGAAGAGGAGGATGCTTTTTGCACCATCCAAGCTCAGTCTCTTGAGGTGAATGAGTAAGAATCGGAGTGTAACAACTGCGGTGGTGAGAAGCAGTGCGGCCTACTGGATAGAGCACAGGCCTGGCAGCCAGAAGGACCTGGGTTCTAATCCCGGCTCTGCCACTTGCTTGCTGTGTGACTCTGGGCACGTAACTTCACTTCTCTCTGCCTCAGTTACCTCATCTGTAAAATGGGGATTAAGACCGTGAGTCCCATGGGAGGGAGGACTGTGTCCAACCCGATTTGCTTGTAACCACCCCAGCGCTTAGTACAGTGTCTTGCACATAGTAAGCGCTTAACAAAGGAAGCAGCATGGCTTAGTGGAAAGAGCCTGGGCTTGGGAGTCAGAGGTTGTGGGTTCTAATTCTGCTTCTGCCACTTGTCAGCTGTGCGACTTTGGGCAAGTCACTTAAGTTCTCTGGGCCTCAGTCCACTCATCTGTAAAATGGGAATGAAGTCTGTGAGCCCTATGTGGGACACCCTGATTACCTTGTACTACCCCAGTGCTAGAACAATGCTTTGCACATAGTAAGCGCTTAACAAATGTCATTATTATTAACAAATACCACAATTATCTTTTTTATTATTAACATTCACCATTATTACAAAAATTGAACGATGATGATACATGCGAGGCTGTTAAGCTGAGATGACAGAATAAATCATACTATCAGAACCAAGAGAAGGCCACCAACGACCTCTTTCTTACCAAATCCAATGGCTCCTACTCTATCCTAATCCTCCTCGACTGCTCAGCTGCCTTCAACACTGTGGACCATCCCCTTCTCCTCAACACGCTATCCAACCTTGGCTTCACAGACTTCGTCCTCTCTCAAAAATCTCCAATGGTTGCGTAACAACCTTCGAATCAAGCAAAAACTCCTCACTCGGCTTCAAAGCTCTCCATCACTTCACCTCCTCCTACCTCACCTCCCTTCTCTTCTACAGCACAGCTCGCACACTCCACTCCTCTGCCACTAACCTGCTCAATGTGCCTCGTTTCCACCTGTCCCGCCATCAACCCCTGGCCCACGTCCTGCCTCTGGCGTGGAATGCCCTCCCTCCACACATCCGCCAAACTAGCTCTCTTCCTCCCTTCAAAGCCCTACTGAGAGCTCACCTCCTCCAGGGGGCCTTCCCAGGCTGAGCCCCCCCTTTTTCCTCTCCTCTTCCTCCCCTCCCCATCGCCCTCCTCCCTCCCTCTGCCCTACCCCCTTCCCCTCCCTACATCACTTGTGTATATTTGTACATAGTTATTACTCTATTTTATTAATGATATGCATATAGCTATAATTCTATTTATTCTGATGGTATTGACACCTGTCTACTTGTTTTGTTTTGTTGTCTGTCTCCCCCTTCCAGACTGTGAGCCCGATGTTGGGTAGGGACCGTCCCTATATGTTGCCGATTTGTACTCCCCAAGTGCTTAGTACAGTGTCCTGCACACAGTAAGCGCTCAATAAATATGATTGAATGAATGAATGAATGAATGGGGGCTGCCCAGACAGCACTTCTCAGCTTGACGTACATCCGCTTGATGTACATCCAAAGCCTCCAATCCATCAGAAGCTTTGGCAAGGAAGCCTCTGAAGACAGAAGCAGTTGAGTGTCTGCTAGCAAAGAAAGAAAACTGCTTTCTTCTTACTTCTTTCTTACTTTCGGCAAACAAACTCTACTTTCACTGAAATTGCACAGACAATTCCCTCTTGGACTTGTAGTGGAGGCCCACCTTAGGCATGGAATTGGGACTAGCACTCAAGGCTTCCGACCCTCAGTCCAGGGCTAACAACTAGACCGTGCCATTTTCCTGTCTGATTAGTCAATCTGCCCACATACGCGGGAATTGAAAAATGCACTTAGGACTATCTGGGGTAAGCAGAATAACTTTTCACTTTCTATTCTTTAATCATAAACAACCTAAAGCTGTATCTGTTCAATAATGTTTTTAATGATTCACAAGGGAAAATGACTTCTAAACAAAATTTTAAAGTTAAAATCAATTTCCTTTTGCCTAACAGTTTTTCTCCTAGTATGCAGAGAAATCCATAGTAACTAGATAACACTTCACGCATTTCCACCTTCTCTTCTATGGACATCTCCAGTGTTCAGAAAGTATTATTTGTAGGCAAGCCCATCTGACATTTTCCATTTTACTCAAAAGATTTTATGGTTTGGTATTACAGTAATATACAAATTTGACAGCTTGCAATAGGATCCATTCACTGTAGCAAATCATTTTGACAGTAAGCACTATAGAGCTGGTATTGTACATTTTTTAAGCCACACTTATTAAAAATCTTGCAAAGATAGGCACATGTGTATGTTAAAACTTGGGGGAATATCACCTTCCTGAGTTGGTAAATTTTTAACTGATCTTATGAATCAAAGGACATTAAACAATTATTGAGCTGTCTGTACTATTCCAATCTTCATCCTTCCCAATGTTTTACTAGATGGAAAAAGTCAATGCTATCTACAGGCATAGTTAAAACAATTAACCTAGCTTGCATCTGTCTTGGCTTCTTATTTCTTTGTATTTCTCCATTTCTTTGCAAAATGGAAATATGAATCCATTAATGCATGAGTTAATGTAGACCATAATGACTTTTCTTGATTACCCCCACAACATTACTATTTTCTTTTAAATGATGAAAGGTAATCAATACATCTTTACATTTCCAGAAATGGGTTAATAGTGGCACTGTCAAACACAGTATTTCATTCCTCAGGGTGAAGAAAGCTGAAGTTATTCTGCAATATCACTATAAAATTACCTAAATGAATCTGATTGTATCATTATAAAGGAGAAGCCAGGCCACATTTCTAACTATATCTCATTCTAATTTTACCCAGCCTTAAAACGTGAGCCACTTGGTAAGAGGATGAGTGCCTTTCTTTCAGAAGAAAAAAAAAATCTCACGTGCATTTATTTTCTCCCTTGATTCTACTCTTCAGTTGGAATGCCACAGTGAAACCACTCTATTTTCAGAATTGATGTACCTTTCAAAACTATAATCTTTGGCTTTCAAGCTCACTATTATTTGCCTTCAGGTACAAATTTTAAAGTGTATAGAGGCTTCTAAACAGAATGGTATGGTCTCAGCCAGATACTGAAAGGCTTGTAGATCAGTCATCATTGCAGTGTAAATTCCTTTTCAAAATAATGTTCCTCACTCAGAGTACACTTGTGCTTCTACTTGATTCACTTGTCAAATACAAATTTGAGGTCACTGAGAGCCTGGGGGCAACTCCAGCTATTCCAAAATTCATTTTCTTCCTCTATTTTGCTGCAGAAATAGGATTTCAAATGTAAAAATAATACAAAGTTCTACAGATAACGAAACAAAAGGTACATTATGTACATATTGCGGTATGATACTGCAAAGATTGCTTGAGTGGGCAAAGTCAATCTACGATACCCAAACGCTATATGCACTGAGAATGGCAAAGCTGGATATAACTTGCTACTGAGTTGACACCTGTGATAGTCAAAAAAATAGATCAGATCACTTTGTTTCAGATGTTTCTCTGCTGAATGGGAGGAACGCCAATCAAATACTTGCATTACAGTGTGAATAGGACACTGTAGACATTATACAGCAAATTTCCAGGAAGGAATTTTAAGAGAACACAGATGACGTATAGGCCCTTCCCCCACTTCTTCAGGATTGCTGGTGCTCCCTTAACAGAAGATGCCTTCTATATGTCCACAGCCTCCTACCTATTCAGTAGTCCATTTCCAAATCTGCCACTCCCAACAAGTGGCCTGCTGTGGCTCTTGAAGTTTGCCAACGCAATACAGAATGAATCCAGCACAACTTCCTTTAAGCTGGATGCCTTGCTGCTATGATGATATATGCCTCCCTGGTGATGATCTCCATTTGCCACTCAAGACAGTAGACTTTGATAGTGTACAAATATTTCAGGAGGCAAGATTCAGAGATTGTTCTATTCATGTGTCTCTGTTGAGATGGATAACCTGTTGCCTGCAGCTGGCCGACAAGCCTATGCCAGAGCTATTTGGGAAGCACGCTCTCGTCAAATGCTACGATAGCTATAACTAGATCACGAGATAAATCATTATGGTCAGAGCAGCATTTGGAAAGAGGACGTAGTCATCTACTGTGCCGCTCTCATAGCACTGCTACTCGGTTAAGTGGCATGGATACCATGCCAGTGGCAAATCAAACAACACAGCCAATTCCACCTGCTCTGTGAATTCCTGGCAAAAAATGGAAAGATCACATCCTGAAAACGGAGGTGCCACAAAATAAACGGAATCAGGGGTTATGTATGACACAGTCATCTGCTACAGATGCCCATTAAAAGGAAGGCCGAGACCATCTCTTATGGAGAACAAAGAACTAGTACATGCTTCAGAGGTGGCCAGAGTGAAAGGTACAAAGTAACCCATGCTTGATTAGCACAAACACACCGTGGCAACAAAGGGGAAATTTGCTGGGTTAAAAGGCAGTTATCTAATGCTAGCCTTCATATGCATGGTCTGATTGGCCATGTATCATTCATTCAATCGTATTTATTGAGTACTTACTGTGTGCAGAGCATGTATCTGCTTACATGTAAGTGCTTACATGTATCTCATGCCTTGGCTTTTATATGCATCTCAAAATGCATCGGAACCAAGTTACGGAACCAAGGCTTTTCAGTGGGGAGACTACAGCGAATCCCTCTTCTGCCGATCTGAGGGTTGTTGTGTACCGTGAGGCTGCTAAGTGTACTTGAAACTGGAACAAAGCAAGCAATTAGGTGGCTAACAAGGTCAAGGAAGACCACAGAGGCTACCAAAGTAGCCACCTGCCAGGTCATTCATTCATTCATTCACTCCTTCACTCAGTCGTATTTATTGAGCACTTATTGTGTGCAGAGCACTGTACTAAGCACTTGGAAAGTACAATTCAGCAACAGAGACAACCCCTACCCAACAATGGGCTCACAGTCTAGAAGCGGGGAGACAGACAACAAAACAAGTAAACAGGCAGGTCAAGGCAGTACTGCACAGCATTGGCTAGTGTGGTCACCTTAGCCATAAATGGGGCTGCATTTAAAATACTTTCAGGTGCACTTTGCAATGTGCTGCACCCTGGCCCGCTTACTTACTCATTGCACTCTGTGCCCTAGTGGGAACATGAATGACATGGAAGAAAGAGTGCAAATGGCACTCCAGAACCCACTATCACCATAATCAATTCCTCCACCAAGATCTCAGGTCCTGAAGTCTCAAGATTGAGATCTACAGCTGTCTTTTGTGTTCAAAGATGTTCCTGCTGGTGAAAATACATCCCTGGGTATGTCACTGAGAGACAGCCACAATGACAGAATTAGAATTCTCACACAACCACGTTTCTTTTGATGACTGAATTAATTCAAAACGCTAGCTCACACTTGATAAGAGTTTTGATCTCCATGACCAAATATCCAATCTTCTGGAATCAGCTACTTCAGAATACTATAGTACATTTTAGACTTTATGTTTTACCGTAAAATTATTTTTGAATGAATATATGTCTCCCCCAGAAATCATTCTGCAGTGTGGCATCATGCTGAACAAAGGACCACATCAATATATGAATGAATGGCATACTACAAATATATTTCCACATAATAGAAACACCACATGCACAGAATATTGGCTTGGTAAATCTTTTAATATCAAAAGGAAAAGCAGTGAGCAAACTACAGCGCTGAGCTATCATAAGCACATTCCACACTTGTGCTCTGCAGACTGAGGATGCACTCATTAATACTGGGAAGAATGTAACTCGACCTGAGTTCGTTCCTTGACTTTTGGACCCTCGTGGTATTTTACGATATTAATGTAAATTGAGTAGGGACTGTGTATTTAACAAAATGAAGTCAACCACCACGCTTATCTTTTGCTTCATGATTTCACTAAATTGTTAGGAGAGAAGAACCTATTTTTTCAATTGCCTTTAGGAGTTTCTTGGTGAATGATGCATTGGAGAAAGGCATCAGCTCAAAGCCAGCAAACAGAAATTTTTTTAAAAAAAGATTAAGAAATCCCTAAGTAAACGGATCACTGAAAGCAACTCTCATTTAGGTCCTAACTTTTTTTTTCCCCAACCAACCCCAATGTGATACAATGTGAAAAAATATGACAACATTAAGCCGATCTGGAATGCGGTGCATCTTTTTTCAATCTTCTTTGCAGCATATAATTTACAACCCTCCTTTCCCCACCCTCGCTGAGAAGAGGGCTATGTGCAAGAGTTTTCAGCAGCTTTTCCTTCCTCAGGTGCCAATGGCTTTAATACAGTAGAACAATGGGGCAGAGCCAAGGATTCATGCCACAGCAGGGCCAAAGGGGACACCTAATAACTGCACTCTTCAGGAGTTTGGGGCCAGGGTATTGTCCCTTCCTTACCACATCCCTGAAAAAGGCAGCTGTTGTCCAGATACCTTGGTCTTGCCTTTTAGGTCAACACTTAGGTCTGTGGGTGGCGGTGGTATGTGGAGAAGGGAGGAAATTGCTGTGAGGGGAAGGAAAAAGGGACATAACCTGGCTGGGCTGAAATAACACCCAATCCCGGCAAGGGGCAGGCTCAGCAAGGATTCGATAATAGTAAAATGAGGTTATTTTCTCTTCGCTACAATTCTTACCCCAAAACTTCATTCCATTTTAGCCAGCTGAAATTCCCCTCAAAAGAGCTCAAAACAAGCAAGGAACGGGTCTTTAACTTTTCAGTGTCATCCCTCATGCATATAGTACCGTCAGTGCTCTGCACTCAGGAGGTGGTCACATGAATGAATCAAGGAATGAATGCATACAAAAATATTACATTTATGGGGAGGAATCCCCCAAGAAAGGCAGAATGAACACAATCACAGCTAAATGTACTGTTGTGACGAAAATAGCCACGTTTCTTAATTTTCAAACAAAATCACCAGGTTTCTAGATGCGACCTAAAGAATATTGGCAGGCACAATTCATGTAGCATCATGCTGTTATTCTCTTGAGGAACTGCAGTAGGATGGCTTAGTGATATTAAATCATTACTGAGGCTTTCAAGGAGAATAACCGACATGCTGTAACTCTTTACAAACGAAGTGTTAAGAGCTCTGATCACTCATTCTAAAATGAATAAATGCAATCAACTAAAACTGGCAAAAATGTGAGTTTAAATATAAAATGGGGATTAGAGTATAGTGTTCCCTCCCAGTAAGGAAGCCTGCAGTAATACAATATTCATAATAGCAGCTATTGAGGAATAACTACTAATTCCGTTGACTTATGCCAAGTTTTTTCACTATGATAGGCCTCAGGCTCCACGATGAAAAATCCTTCTTCACAAAACAGCTCATAAGAAAGGAGTCCACCAAGGTTTCAGACACGCTGCAGTTTGTCAGTGGTCCAAACAACCTGAAGCATCTCCAGTCAGTAGGTGAAAAAAACAAATGAGGTTTAAAACTTTCTAAAACTGTGAAAATGGAATCAATCCTTTCTAGAAAAAGTAGACCAAAAAAATAATTTCCAGCTCGAAAACATGTCAACATCAACACTGTAGGATAGGCTCTATTCATTGGACATAATCAATGGATATAACACAAAATGTGAAAAGCAATGAGCTGACCGAATCATTTCAGTATGCTATGGCATTCACTCTGAAATTCCATTTTTTCTTGTGCAAAAGATGGGAAAGTTATCCACAAAAATAAACCTATTTAACTATTTTAAAGATTTTCCATCTGCTTGCTATAACCAAGGCAACTCTCCTGCTAGACTGTAAGAACCTTGAGGTCAAGAAGTATGTTTACTAATTCTATTGTACTCTCCTAGGTCCTTAAAACAGTGCTCTGCACATATCGGTGCTCGATAAATACAACTGATTGATTGATCATCCACCTATCTTCCTGCCATTATTACTACCTTCACCACCCAGCCCTACCAATCACCCCTCAAGATGTCTCTCAGCAAAATGGGATCCTGTGGTCCTGTGATGGACGGATGTTCTCCCATTGGAATATTCATTTCAGTTTCTATATGAATGAAGATAATTCACTAGGCTCAGAAAGAGAAAGATCTAAGGATATTCCCATCATCTTCATGCACAACCTTGGGCTAGCTTGAATCAGCAGTGGGTCTTGCATATGCGAATACTGAACATGAGATAAATAATACACTTCAGTAATGAGAATACGATTAGCAAACTACAGCTAAGAAATTGGAAATGCTCAACAGACTATAAAGAAAAATCACACGGACTAGAGAAATCCCAGAAGATTAACCCACTTGTGAGGCATGCTCCTTTATTTCAAAGTCAAACAGTTCAACTTTAGGAAAGATTTCTGTTAAAAGTAAAGCATTATGGGCAAAAATAATGGTCCAGTAGCTCCAAATTGAACAGCGATGCAAGGTTACCTCAATGTTAAACATGTTAGTTCCTGGCTTTTCAATCAGAACTGAGCTAATAAAGGGAAGTGGCGTGATCGTTTTCTAAAAAAAATTTGAACTGGACAGAAGATAATCTGCTATATAATTTAGCAAGTTAAATGATTTATTTCTGAAAGGGAAAAATCTCTTATTGTTAACATAGACCCTTGTCTTTTTCCATAATGTGTTACAGTTTTCTGCTTGGTGAACAAAGGAATTAGGAACATTCTCCCTTACCCTTCTTTTCTTTGAAGAGCTAAGACCAATGCACTCAGTGAGAGAAGACTAAAAAGGACAGGATTGGAATGGAGAATAAAAACATAGAAAAAGAGAGCTGAAGAGATAAGAGGGAAACTGCCTATTTAGGAGACATTCTCTTTTAAATTCAGTTGGAAGAACAGATGTGGCTTGCAAGTTAGCCGTTAGCCATAGATTATGTGGGCAATGAAAATTTTTTAAAAAATCAAAAATCAATTTAGGTCTGCAACTTTAGTGAAGCTTTGCTCCTTACCATTTTAAATCTGTACAATGGTATTTTGCTGATATCTATTGGCAGCCTTTCTGTGACATTAATCAATTGGATTTCTGGGATGGCAATTGCACAAATCACATGTGCCCAACTACAAAAAAAAAGAGTCAATTTAACACACACACAATAGTACAATTATTTTATAATGGTAAACTAGGGAAGTTTGGGGACGTTAATGCATTCTTGCCAGCACCTAGAATTTAAGGCATTTTCTGATAATAGCCTGACAAAGCAAAAATCTTCAACTATTTTGGCCAAGGTAATTTGAGCCTATAAACTGGATTCTGTTTGGTAATCCATTAGTTTGACGAAAATGATTTTACATTTATACAGCTTTTAATAAAATGAGATGAATAAAATCTGCAGAAAGAAGTCCCAAATCCCAGTGACATAGATTCTTCTACAATTGGGCTTAAAAGAATAATGATGTGCAACTTTTTCTATCCCATCTGCCATTGTCCTTGGGATATTTAATATGCTTGTCTCTGTCATCATGAAGCCTAAAGATTACTTTTATTAATAGTATAATATTAACAGAAGCACATTGTGCAGCTCTTTTCCATAATACATATGTGAAATAAAAGAAATGAGCTAGTGTCAGAAATCTTCTAGAGGGATTCAGATTGATTAATTCTTTAATCAAATGATTGTTTCTCACCTATGTTCCAAGATAAAATGATATAATCCCAAGTTGGAGGAGGAAATGACACATCTTAAATTGCCAAGCCTCAAATTAGACGTTGTTCTTGAATAATGGGTCAAAGAATCAGAGAATCATTAGGCTGAAAGGTAAGATGTCATCTATTCCTGAACTTCCAAGGAGGTTTGGAACATCATACGGGTGTGCCTTGGGAAGGTCTCTGGCAGGACTCAGAATCTTTAGTGCCACTCTTCTGGATTGTCCGCAGGGGAATGGGCAAACTCTCAAGCATGCTGGCACATGTGTGGTGGGTGTAAAATCAGGGTACAACCTTGGCTAACGGAAGCACATCTGTAAAGTTTCTATCCACATAGTTATTGTTGAATCACCAATTCCCTCCTCTTTTTTTATTATTGTTCTTTTAAGATAGGTGAGGAGGGAGGAGGGAAGATAGAATGGTGTATGCAAATATGGAAACATCAGCGGTAAATGTGGTACAACTCAAAAAATGTTGGCAATACTTGACCTAGCTTACCTCTCTGCCCTCAGGAAGACCAAACTAAACTATTTCAGGCAAATTAAATCAACATTTGCGTAAAGAGTCTAGCATCTCTTAGAGATCCATCCCTGTGTTTACCTTCAAGGATTTCTTCCTTATGCCTAACTTTAAATCCCTCTAACTCTATCCTAAATAGTTCAAGCACCTCCTCTATAAAACAATCAGATATTTGAAGGGTTTTCCTCCCAGTTCAGTTTCTTTCCTCTCACATCCTATTAACCCAACTTCATTCATTCATTCATCCATTCATTCATTCATTTGTATTTATTGAGCACTTACTGTGTGCAGAGCACTGTACTAAGTGCTTGGGAAGTACAAGTTGCAACATCTCAAACATCTTTAAACAACTTCTCAAGTACCAAGTGCAAGGCACTCAGCAAATGATGCTTCTACTACTCTTTGCCTCCCCTTGGGCTTGAATCTTTCCACATCCTTCAAGCCATGGAATTGAGAACTGAATCCAGTCCCCTCCTAGGCCTAACGTTTACTAAACAAGGAAGACTTCGTTGAAGTTCCAAAAGATATTATCAACAAAATAAAATGTAATGGGCTATATCTGGGCTATATCTTGTTAACATGAGAAAGACAAATGGACTTTTATTTCTAAAGGGTATTTTTGCCTTGTTTTAGAAATACTGTGTTCCTATTTAGCAATAGGAATACATAGTCTCCCCCCTTCTACACTGTGAGCCCATTGTTGGGTAGGGACGGTCTCTATATGTTGCCAATTTATACTTCCCAAGAGCTTAGTACAGTGTTCTGCACACACAGCTCAATAAATATGACTGAATGACTGAAATACTGAAACCATTAATGCTATGTAAACAGTGACTGTATTTCAAGTCTTTCCTGTTACCTATTTACATGAGTTTCTCCTCATACACTCCCCATGGAGTATGTAAGTAGGATTACTGTCATTTCACTGGGGTGAAAATGAGATAGAGATGAAGGTCACACAGCAAGTTAATGACAGAAGGATTCACTTCCCACACTAAACTCAGTTCATGGGACCACACTGGATTCTTTCCACTTTTTATATTCTCTCTTCTGAAACTTGTGTGGGTCTGAGAGTCAGAGGACCTGGGTTCAAATCCCAGCTCTGTCACTTGCCTCGAGTGACCTTGAGCAAGTCACTTAACTTTTCTGTGCTTCAGTCCCCTCATCTGTAAAATGGGGATTGAATGGGGATTTAATCCACTGCTCTCCCTCCTACTTCGACTGTGAGCCCCATGTGGGAAAGAGCTACCTGATTATATTGTATCTATCCTCTTAGTACAAGAATTGGCATAAAGTGCTTAATAAATAACATTACTATTATTATATTATGCTATAATATTAATAATAATAATAAAAAACCTCTTTAGTGAATTCCCAAGTAAAGGAGAAGTAGGAGAAGGAGAGAGGACTTAGGTGGACACAAACCAAGCAGGCTTTTATTTACTTTTATGTTTGTGAATCAATCACATCTTCTTGGATACTAGATTTCTCTGTGAGCATTCATTCAATCATATTTATTGAGTGCTTACTGGGTGCAGAGCACTGTACTAAGCGCTTGGGAAGTACAAGTCGGCAACATATAGAGACATATACCCAATATCGGCCTCACTTCTCAGCTACGGCAAAATAGAATGTTAAATGCTGTAAAAAGACAGGCCATTCAATGGAACCTGTTTGGTCTCCACAACAATATTATTCTGCACAAAAATCTAAGTACATGTGAAGTCAATATAGATGGAAATCATTTAAGACCTGTATTTAGGTCTCAGTATTTTCCTGGCTACATTTGAAAACAGGCATGTATCACAACGAGAATATTGGAATCTTGTGATCTGAAGGATGAAGAGCAGTTGCAAATGGCTGTTACAGAAGAAAAACAGAATGCCAAATTCAGAACTGTAGCAGTAAAACGCTTTCCAAATGGGTTTAATATGATAAGGAAAGTGGTCAAATGGCTGACTTAAAGGGAGTCTTCAGCAATCTTTCTCTGAAGCTCAGTTCCCTACGTGCTTTGCACGTAGTAAGCACTTAAATGCCATTATTATTATTATTAAATGAAGTTAAAACTGTAATATCTGACATCTTACCAAAAAGCACTTCAATATCCCCATGCAAGGGCAAACTTGGAGGATTCCTTCTCCCCAAGGGATCATCTCACAAGGTTGGAATCCTTGTGTGAGGCTTACTCTCTCCTCACAGGTTTTGTTCTTTCGGTATTGATTTGCAAACAGTCCTCTCCTGCCTTCCATAGATCTTTGTATCGCTGGTTACCAGAGGGTCTTTACCCAGCCCTCTGGATGAATTTGCGACCCCCCACCCACCTAAACTCCTTCTGCTTTTAGAATGTGAACACCCTGAGGGGCAGGGACTATGTCTAATTCCCACTTGTGTATTCTCTCCCAGTATTTAGTACAGTAGTCTGCACACAGTAAGCGCTTACTACTTCTATTGTTGCTGCTGCTGCTATTAGGCAATCCAAATGTACAGAAGTGGCACCTCCAATTCCCTGAGGATGCTAGCAAACAAAGCATTTATGGTAAAAGTTCTTGAAGTGGAATTTAGCTTGTTTATTCATCACTTACATCAGCACCATCATGAAACTATCCTGCTTAGACAAAAGCATAGACTAGTCTTGAGGCCTTCTTTGTTCTTTTTGAAATATGAGGATGAAGGATGTTGATATTTTCAAGCAATGAAAATGTGATGTTATGGAAACCATGATAAAGTAGAGTGCTGCAGCTGTAGCCTAGGACTCCAACGACTAAGGTGGACATGAGCACGCAAACCTGAACCGCTAAGCTAAAACAACCTCAGAAACTCATCGACACTGGAATTGAGTTGAGGCCACATTCAAAGTTTCTTCTTTTGAATTTTAACTCTGTTTGATATTAGGTTCGTGGCAGGGGAGCTGCAGTTAAAGAACAGTTTCCTTCCAAAATAGACATATTTTGAGTTGGCTGTTTCCTTCTCTAATGAGTTATGAAACTGAATGCAAGAGATGTGAAGTTCTACCAGCATCCCTGAGCAGCAGTTGTCGATCAAGCAGGCAAATCGGGAAGTATGCCCTTAAATGCAATCTTCCAATGAAAGAAAATCTCTTCACACATCCATATTATTTTGGGAACTTTTAGACAAATTGCAGTTTTGAAAAGTGCCAACATCAAATTGGCCTGATGTTAACTGGCTAGTGTAAGGAATATTGTTAGTTATATCAAAAAAATATGGATTCTGGAAAATGATTTCCACCTGCTTTTAGGTTCTGTTCATGAAGACCCAACCGACAAGTCCCATTTTCCTATCGTTCTAAGAATACCCAGGTCAAACAATCAAGCAAAAATATATTATAACTAGGATAACAGTAGTAAACTAAGTGGAAACAGGACAGGCCTGGGAGTCAGAGGACCTGGGTTCTAATTCCAGCTCTGCCACATGCCTGCTGTGTGACCTAGGGCAAGTTACTTAAATTCTCTGTGCCTCAGTTTCCTCAACTGTAAAATGGGGTTTCAATAACTCTTCTCCCTCCTACCTGAACTGCGAGCACCCTGTGGGACAGGGACTGTGCCCCACCTGATTACCTTGCAACCCAGTGCATAAAAGTATGCTTGACACATAGTTAGCACTTAACAAATGCTATTATTATTATTATTATATGTTTATAACAACATTTCCTCAGGCAACATGTCCAATTTATCTTACAAATCTTTCAAAACAAAAGATAATCTAATTCAGTGAGTACTGTACAACTCGAGAAGGTAAGGTAAGCGAAAGGTTGAACTGTAGAACTTCACCTTCCCACCCTAACCCTGTCCTCTCCCGGCCTTATCATCACTGTAGCTGTAATAATAATAATAATAATAATAATAATAGCATTTGTTAAGTGCTTACTATGTGCAAAGCACTGTTCTAAGTGCTGGGGGGGATACAAGGTGATCAGGTTGTCCCACGTGGGGCTCACAGTCAATCCCCATTTTACAGATGAGGTAACTGAGGCTCAGAGAAGTGAAGTGACTTGCCCAAGGTCACACAGCAGACATGTGGTGGAGCCGGGATTAGAACCCATGACCTCTGACTCCCAAGCCCAGGCTCTTTCCACTGAGCCACAGTGTAGACAGCACCACCATCCTCACTGTCTCACAAGCCCGTAACTTTGGCATTATCCTCGTCTTGTCTCTCTCATTCAACCCACATATTCAATCTGTCACCAAATCCTGTCAGCTCTACCTTCACAACATCCACCCTTTCCCTCCATCCAAACTGCTGCCACATCGATCCAAGCACTTATCCCATATCACCTTGACTACAGCATCAGCCTCTTTGCTGACCTCCTTGCCACCTGTCTTTCCCTTCTCCAGTCCACACTTCACTCTGCTGCCCAGATCATTTTTCTAAATTGTTCAGTCCCCGTTTTTCCAATCCTCAAGAACCTTCAGTGGTTGCCCATCTACCTCTGCATCAAACAGAAACTCCTTACCATTGGCTTTAAAGCATCAAATCACCTTGCTCCCTTCTATCAAATTCCTGATTTCCTACTGCAACCCAGAACCCTCATGTCGCTCCTCTACTCACTGTACCTCGATCTCGTCTATCTTGCCGCCGGCTCTCTGCCCACATTCTGCCTCTGGCCTGTAACTCCCTCCTACTTCGTATTTGATAGACGATCACTATCTCCCCGTTCAAAGCCTTAGTTAAATCACAGCTCCTCCAAGACGCCTTCCCCGACTAAGCCCTCATTCTCCCTACTCCCTCTCCATTCTGCATCACCCTTGGATTTGTGTCCTTTATTCACCCCACCCAGTCCCACAGCACTTATGTACACATCCATAATTTATTTTAATGTCCATCTCCTCCTCTAGACTGTAAGCTCCTTGTGGACAGGGAACATGTCCACCAACACTGTTATACTGTATCACTTAGTACTGTGCTCTGCACAGTAGGATTGCTTGATGGGTTCTATGAATTGACATACTTTCTAAGAAGATTTTATTCCTGAAATTGGGGAGAATCCAAATTCATCATCCACACTAAAAGCCATACTATGACGTTATGCTCTGCAATTACTTACAAAAGTTCTTTATGAAGACTAGGTATACATTTTACATACGTGAAACAGAAAACATCTTATCAGGGTTTTTACCAGAGAAGCAGCATGGCTCAGTGGAAAGAGCACGGGCTTTGGAGTCAGCGGTCATGGGTTCGAATCCCTACTCTGCCATATGTCTGCTGTGTGACCTTGGGCAAGTCACTTAACTTCTCTGAGCCTCAGTTACCTCATCTGGAAAATGGGGACTAAGGCTGTGAGCCCCACGTGGGGCAACTTGATCACCTTGCATCCCCCCCAGCGCTTAGAACAGTGCTCTGCACATAGTAAGTGCTTAACAAATGCTATTATTATTATTATTATTATTATTATTATTATTATTATTATCACCATTTGTACTGCCAGGGGTGTTAAATGAGAGCTAATGAACCTGAACATAGATTTACCCTGCAGCAGGGACCTCCTCTTGAAAAGATGCCACCCTGTTTCTGTTCCATCCGCCTCAATCTGATCTATGATCAAAGTAAAACTGCTTAGACTAACAATGAATTAGTGATACTCACTGTCAAATGTGTTTATTTTTGTGATTTTCATAGCAAGTTTCATGCCTTTTCCAATTATTATTCTTTCTGTTGGCAACAAAGAGCTTTAAGGAGAAATAAAAATATCCAGAAATCATTCTGAAGGTTAAAAGTTTCTTGTTAGGGTCATGTATTTCATGCCTACCACTTCTGACAACATCCTATTATAAATAATGGAAATGCTTTTTAAATTTAGTTTTAAAAAAACACTCCTGGGATTAAAAACTCATATGCCAAGTTGCGACGTGGAGTGAATTTTTATGGCTCAGTTATCAAACACTGAAAATAGGGGTTTATAATGGAAGTGTTGACACAATCTTAAATATAGTGGCAAGAAGGGCATTATTCAAATATGGATGTCACAGGTTTCCACTGTTTTTAGAAAAATGAAATCATGTTCCGATGGCTCCATTATAAAGCATCAGTTAAACAAATGCCAATAACACATAGTCTCAAACTGCCATATTTGACTGTGAGAGCACTAGTTTCGGCTTACATACTGTACATGCCCCTGAAAGACCCATTTTCAACATCTTGAAAAAAAACATTATGAGGCTTGAGGGGGCCATCCTCTCTTTCTCCCTTACTTTTCTAACTTGTCCATAATGTCATAAATGTAAAACCATAAAACAAAAGTGTCTGAGAGAGGACAACAAAGAGTAATCACATTTAAAGGAGGCTGACTTGCCAGGTTTGGCCTGTAAAATATAGAACTGTGATTGATTCATTCATTCACACCTTGGGAATGAGGACCATTCCCATTACAAGGCAGTTTGTTAGGCCACGGTGACTTCATCTAGTGGTTGAACAATATCTTTTGCGGGGCAGCAGCCTCACCAAGACCTACACATCTTCTGCCAGCTGAAATCCCTAGAATTAGATTATGACCATGGCTAATATGTGCACATGTATGTCTATTAATACTATGTCACTTAAAAAATGTAGTAGATTGATGGAAACCAAAGTGAAATCCGATTAAACCAGACACCTTCCTGAGTTCACCCTCGGTGAGTAGTGAGCGCCAATGGCCCTGTTTAAAGTCTGCCTTTTTTATTGCTAAAACCTATCCAAACACATTTCACAGAAAACAAAGGGTGCCCATTCCTCACACATTGTGTGTCTGGGCTGACAGCTGGTCTGCTGTGGCTCCTAGCAGCTGCTGTGCCACTATTACACATCCTTGAGCTTAGTTTGTGGGACAAGCCCATCTTCCTGTTAGAGTAAATACACAAGATGAAGCTCTGAATAATTAGTAACATGTCCTTTGCAAGGTACACGTTATTGCTAGAATGGAATTTCCCTTTTTACCAAAAAGACTCACTTCATGAAGTTTTATGAATGGATATGTGAAACTAAAAACAAAGAGCTATTTTAGGGGATCATTTTCTAGGACATAGAAAGCAGGGAGACAAAATGCTTATGAATATTTCAACTTGGAAGATTTGCATAAAACACTGACAGTGTTGCCTAATTAAAATAGTAACAGTGTTTAATGATCTCCAGAATGGAAACCTGCCCTATTAAAGGTAGAGGTATTCTTCAGTGAGAGACCAAACTTCTATGGAATCCTTGTCAATTACAACATTTTGCATTATTATAAAAGAGAGATCAACATGTTATTACTGTCCAGAAGGCACTGATCTTTAGACCCATAAAACTACCATATTTACTTAACTGCAGATTTAGGTCCCGAGTAAAGCTTAATATTGTTCAAGTGAAAGTTACCCTCATTATCACAAGATGTGTAATAAAACCCCGCAGTTGTCCCTCTAGTCGGGATTACTGAAAACACAGAGGGGTAACCTACAGATGTATTCCTTAAGCCTAATAAAATATTTCTTCATATTTATTTTGTCCACTTTCTCTAAATGACTGCACTTGACATTCTTTTCTTTCCCTCCTTCCTCTTCTCCAGAGATAGGGATAAGTGTTTTTCTACCGTGACCAAGGGATGAGTGCATTCTGATTTTACTAGTGTGTGGTGGCTCCCTCCCTTCTTGCCACCAGGACTGGATGGGAAGAATTGGGATAAGTCGGGATGAAGAGTCAAGGGCCAAAAATAAACCAGGAAGAATTGGATGCTGAGATGAAACACTTGACCCACAGACAAAGAACACTATCACTACATTCAAGCTCCCTGAAGACAGGGATTAGGTCTATTTTAATGGCTACTGTTCTTTTCCAATCAATCAGTGGTTCTTATGGAGTGCTTACTGTGTACAGAGCACTGTACTAAGCGTATGGGAGAGTATAGTGCAATTGAGTTGGTAGACACATTCCTCGCCTACCAAGAGTTTACAGTCTAGCACAGTGCCCAATAAATACTAGTGATTACCTGATCTTCTCTCCCTAACAGCCGACTCTCAATATGTGCAACTCTGAAGTAAAACTAAAGCAGTATAAATACAGTGGGGAAGTATAATAGATGAACTCATTCCCTGTGCTTTTTTTAATCACTCTAAAAAAATGAATGATACTGTATTACACGTATTCACTGTAGCACTTTCATTATACAATAAAACTTTCTTTTATTATGCTCCTGAGTACAATAAATGCATTTCAGTAGGTAATAAATGTAAGCAATTACCTGGTTTATGCATTTCATTACACAGAATAAAAATTCTAATCTATAATCATTTTTTTTCTGAATAGAACATTTTCTTATATCGTGACAACATTCCTTTAAGTAATGTATAACTATACTTATATGCTGTGGGTGCGTCCATCCAATGAAAATAATTAGTATACTAATCTGTCAAAAATTTGAATAACCAGGAATTTAGATAAGTGGTGCTTATGTTCAAGAATGAATACATCTCATCTCTTTTAAACAGCTGAGGTTATACTATTTAAGGGCTTTGCAAATAGTTTCCCAAAATAATTAGAGCAGCAAAGGTTCTATTTGGCCCATATAATTTGCACTGGCCCGATTCACATTTACTAACACCACTATCTCTACTTCCTAGCCATCCATTTCTCTTTTAACTGCTCCTCACATCACTAAGCTGACAGACCAAACATCCACCTTCATTTGCACAAATTTCCACAAAAACCCAATGAAATAGGTTTGAAATGAGAAAAAGTATCTCATATTTTCTGGATTTTTTTTTAGGCTCTGGGACACATATGCCTGTGCAAATTTTCACATCTGACGTAAGGTTCTAAGAAATCTGGTATAAGGCACTCTGCACATTCCAAAGGTGAAATATTTTTAAAAGTCTGTTCTGCAAAAATGGAGGTTTAAGCTTCAGTGCTGGAATCCATTAGCTACTATTTGTTGAAGAAATTGTATGGCTTTATATATCTTTAAACCAACGATCTTTTTGGGCATTTACAATCCTATTTGTGATCTTTCACTTATCTCCAAAAGAAAGGATCCCAGATCTCAATCGGGTTTCTTAATTAAAAATGGATGCGGAGATTAATATTACTCATTTCTACTTCTAAATTAATATGCCAGCCCCGCTGAAATCCCTTCAACCAGATCAAAGAAATGGCTCATTTAAGCATCCGGGAATAGTTACATAATGAATATGCTGCTGGTATGCTTAAGGCCAAAATACTGACAGAGAGTAAGTATGCCATCCAACAAAAAGAAAACAAATGTCATCTACATACTTGAAGTGGGCCAAACCACTAATTTAGGATAGAGTTTCCAGCCAAAGCAAACACCCAGAAGTTCTGTAAATCTTGAGAAATAATCCCTCAAACAGTCCTTTCAGCTTCTAGTTTTCAACTCTACCATCTTTCCCAGCAGTATCTCAAGAGAACTCCTGCCTCCTCTCAAAATCTACCCCACTCTACCCTGCACCTCCGACTCCATCCCTTTGTACCTTACCAAAATAATTGCCCCTGCCCTTTCTCCCTCGGTGACCACTACCTTCAACACTTCAGTCTCCAGTGGCTCCTTCCCCACTGTTGTCCAACATGCTCATGCATCCCCTATCCTAAAAAAAAAACTCTCTTGACCCCACAGCTTCCTCCAGTTATCACCCCATCTCCCTCCAACCATTCCTTTCTAAACTCCTTGAACGAGTTGTCTACATCCATAGCCTCCACTTCCTCTCCTACAATTCTCTCCTTGGTCCCCTCCAATATTGCTTCTGCCCCTTTCACGCCAAGGAAACTGGTCTCTCAAAAGTCAACAACGATTTCCTTCTCGGCAAATCCAAGGGCCACTACTCCATCCTAACTCTTTATGTCTTAACTGCCTTTGATACTGTGGACCACATTATCTAATCTTAGCTTCATTGACACTGTCCTCTCTTGGTTCTCTTACTATCTCTCTGTTTCCACATTCTAACTCTCTTCCACAGACCTCTGCCTCCCACCTGCTAAGTGTGTGAGTCCTTCAGAGCTCAGTTCTGGGTCCCCTTCTATTCTCCATCAACACCCACTCCCTTGGAGAACTCATTCACTCCCATGGCTTCAACTACCATCCCTATGCAGATGAGTCCCAAATCTACATCTCCAGCCCAGATCTTTCTCCTTCTCTGCAAGTCCCATATTTCCTCCCGTCTTCAGGATATCTCTACTTGGATGTCCTGCTGACTCCTCAAACTTAACATATCCAAAAACACAACTCCTCATCTTCCTATCCAAACCCTGTCCTTCCAAACACTTTCCCATCACTGTAGAAAGCACCACCACCCTTCCTGTCTCACAAGCCCATAGTGAAGCAGCGTGGCCTAGTGGATAGAATATGGACCCGAGAGTCAGAAGGATCTGGGTTCTAATTCCGGCTCCACCACTTTTCCACTGTCTGACCTTAGGCAAGTCACCTAACTTCTCTGGGCCTCAGTTACCTCATCTGTAAAATGGGGATTAAGACTGTGAGCCCTATGTGGGGCAGGGGCTGTTTCCAATCTGCCTGGCTTGTATCTACACCAGCGCTTAGTACAGAGCATAGTAAGAGCTTAACAAATACCATAAAAAACCCTCAACATTAGCCTCAACTTATCTCTCTCATTCAACCCACATATTCGATCTGTTACCAAATCCTTTAGGTTCTACCTTCACTACATCGCTGAAATCCACCCTTTCCTCTCAAATCTACTACTACACTGATCAAAGCACTTATCCTATCCTGCCTTGACTACTGCATCAGCCTCCTTGCTGACCTCCCTGCATCTCCCTTCTCCAATCCATGCTTCAGTCTGCTGCCTAGATCACCTTTCTAACAAACTGTTCAGTCCATGTTTCCCCACTCCTCAAGAACCTCCAGTGGTTGCCCATCTCCTCTGCACCAAACAGAAATCCTTAACATTGGCTTTAAAGAATTCAATCATCTTGCCCTCTCCCATCTTACCTCACTGATTTCCTACTACAGCCCAGCCCACACCTGTACCTTGATTTCTATGTTTCCTCTGACCCTTCACCAACATCCCGCCTCTGGCCCCGAACTCCCTTCCCCTACATATCTGACAGACCACCAATCTCCCCACCTTGAAAGCCTCATTAAAATCACATCTCCTCCAAGAGGCCTTCCCTAACTAAACCCCCCTTCCCTATCTCTTCTCCCTCCTAAGTTGTCCTTAACCTTGGATTCGTACCCTTTATTCACACCCCCTCAACCCCACAGTACTTAAGTCCATATCCGCAATTTACTTTAATGTCTGTCTCCCCCTCTACACTGTAAGCTCTTTGTGGGCAGGGAATATGTCTATAGACATTGTTATAATGTATACTCCCATGCATTTAGTACATTGCTCTTCACACAGTAATTGCTTAATAAATATGATTGACCGATTGATTGAATATACCATGTGCAAACTCCCTCTATGATCAGATCAGTTTCCTAACTCCTGGCACTGCTCTTACTTCCAACAGAGATTAAGTACTGTGCTAATTCATTATTAGTCCATTCAGTCTAGTTAGGCCACCAGTTTATTCTCATTGCTTGGCTTAAATACTGTTTCATGCATCTAAGCAGTTTAAAGCATCAAAGGAAATTAAAATGTAAGAAGTTGTACCAATGTCTAAGATTACAAACGAGTGCAAGGGCAAACCAGGAGACTATGTAAAGAGGTCAAAAAATGGGAGCTGGGAATTAAGCATTTTCAAAAGATAAGGCAATAACCTGCAGTACACTTTTAATTAACATCAGCCTGTAGTCCTCTGACAGAGATACCTAAAATTCAAGTTCAAAGTGAACTGCAGTAATCTAGCTAAGAGATGATAAGATTTTATGCAAGTGTCAAAATAACTGGAGGTGAAGGCCGGCAGCATAATCTAGTGACATTGCTCGACTGTTAAAGGATGACACTAATGCTAGGAACGTGCCTTCTACTGACAGCTGGGGGGAGAAAAGCTCACACTCTGAATCGCATGAATTGCTTTAATATGGCTGCAACCAGAGTTGAAAGTAACTGTACAGTTGAAAGCGGCATTATTTACGAATCAAGTAACTTGATGCCTATTGTCTTTTTGAATGAACCTCCCCAAATAATAAATTGGTTTTGGTGTATTCAGTGAAGTGAGAGATGTTTTCATTTATCTGATGATCAACACTGTTAAGACAGGGAGAGGAAGAGAAAAAGTATGGAGTGATTAGAATTTAAACTACTAGAGGGCAGAGATCATATCCAACTAATACTACAGAGCCCAACTTGATAGTAAAGAGGTGGAAGACAGACCAGGATCCTGCAGCCCATGGGTGCAGTGTACATGCCTTAACTGCAAATGTACTCTGACTGTTAAGCATATTCATTCAATCATATTTATTAAGCATTTACTGCATGCAGAGCACTGTATTAAGCGCTTAATGCAGCTGCACCACTAGGAATTTCAAAGTGCAAATACCTTTACTGGTTTTAGAGGGTAGAGGAATCAGAGAGATGGTCGAGCAAAAAATTCTGCTCAAGATGTGAACTGAAAGCTAACAGGAGCAGAGACAGGTGAGCAGAAGCAAAGACAAGTTGTCCTCCCTTCCTTCTCTGGATTGTCTGAGGTTGAACAGGATCCTTCATGGGAAAGTTTTAGGAAGAAAGGTGCTGTGTAAACCCAAGGTAGGATTATAATTAAAGAGCCCAATTCCCCCAGTGTTTAAACTTACTCCTTGTGAACAAGGTACATTGGAAAGAGCATTAACTCTTTCAGACCACTAGGCATCATTTAGTGTGTTCATCGACCATATTTACTGAGCACTTACTGTGTGCAGGGCACTGTTCTAAGCACTTGAGAGAGTTCAGTATAACAAGTTGGCAGACATGTTCCCTGACAAACAAGGAGCTTACAGTCTACAGAGTGAGAAAGACGTATGTTACAACACACATTGAACACTCGCTGCTTTGAGGCAACAATTATTCCTTTAGTGATCAGAAAGAGTTAGCGCTTCTTCTGAACTGCCTAACTCACCGTGGCAAGAACCCTAGGCCCTGGGAAAACCGGATTTATTATTGATGGCCCTCTCCTCAGCCATCCACACTGCACGAAGATGTGACGTGATATCTTGAAGAGGGCAGGCACCCAGGACCAAAACACCAAGAGTGCACTCCCAGCGATTCTACCTTTAATGTGGCTAACACGGCACACACTTCCTTTATGAATTACACTGGGGAGAGAGGGGAGCAGGTGTCAGTAACTCGCTCCTTTAAGCAGGCATATGCGCTCCAGCCTGATTCTCCTGCAGGTGTAGCAACGTACTCTTTGCAGAAAGAATAACGACCTCTCTTTCCCACTCTTCTTCATTATCTGTTTGAAGCAGGCAAGTGCCCATTTCAAGTGGGAATTTCTCCCTGGGTGGCAGCTGTTTATTTCTCCCACGGTGGCTCTTTAAGTTCTTTTGACGAGATGTAGGGGGAACAAAGCAGTAGTGGTGGAACGGGCAGAAGAACAGCGGCAGCCACATGGCTTCTGCAGTTCCTCCTCCTCCCCCACCTCCCTGCCAGTGCACTTGTTAGAGATGCCAACCTTCCTCTTCCCTCTACTCATTAGGGGTGAGGATCTTTCCCCCTGAAGCAGGTCTGGATAAAAGGCAGAACAACAGCACACTTTCTAAAGCCTTAGAATGTTGGGACTGTCAGTATCTCAGAGTGCTGAGAAACCTAAAAATGGCTCCTTTATCCGTAGTATACACTAGCTCTTCTTTTATTGTTGTCTTGTTTTTTTTTGGGGGGGGGGTGCCATCTTCATCATTTCAAGCTTTCCTTGTCTGTCTGTTGCAGCCCATTTATTACCACATGACCAAGTCTTAGACTGGGAACCCCCGTGGGCCAGGAAAAATATCTATTGCTTATCCACGTACTTTCCCAAGCTCTTAGTACAGTGCTTTGCACACAGCTGGTGCTCCATAAATGTCATTAACTGAATGAAAATATGCATAGCCATGGCATCCCATCTTCAGTACTATGCACTCTGAATCTGAACCAAAGAACCATGAATGAAGGGAGGGAGAGCAAAACAACAGTTTATAAGCTCCTTGTGGGCAGGGATTGTATCTATCAACATTATTGGATTGTGCTCACCCAAGCGCTTAGTACAGCACTCTGCACACAGTAAGTGCTCAGTAAATACCATGCATTGATTGATGTTTCCTTTCAACTTACATCAGCAGAGTTCTCTGTATGGTTACTTGAGACAACCCCATTCTTCCCCAACCTAGCAGAAGAAAATAGGGCTCATTTTTTTAAAAATCAAGTACCTTGTCAATAGTCTTATTTTCACTCACAAGTACTGTACTTTCTAAATGGGAAATTGTAGATGCAAAATGCTGCTGGCTGCAAAGTTAGAAGCTGATTCTGAAAATTTGGGTTTACAAGCAATTACTTCATTTTTGCATACTTTGCTAATATAATTATCTGTTTCTTTGGAGCATTTTCATAATGCACAGCAAGATCATATTTGCTGACAGGGTAGGTGTTTTTGCGTTCATGCTTTATTGGAAAACAGTGTAAGCCTCATCAATGAACCGCACTTTCCCTTATATGTCAAAAGCAGAAGATAATGAAAACATAGGACACAAGACGATCCACACAGACACAGAAATATCACCCTGCCTCAGCTGTGGTGCTAAAAAGCTAACTGGACATGACACCCTCCTGTGGAGATAGAGGCTTTATTGAAAACAAAAGTCTGTCCCCCATATTTGGCGATTCTCAATTGACCCCTGAGGACACCTCCCTGCCCCCTCGGAATCGAGAGAGAGAGAGAGAGAGAGAGAGAGAGAGAGAGAGAGAGAGAGAGGGAGGGAGAGACAGAGGGAGAGACAGAGAGAGACAGAGACACAGAGAGAGACAGAGAGAGAGAGAAAGAGAACAGGCCCACAAACCTTTGATTCTACATTGACTCCTGAAGATTAACACCTTAGGAGAAAATTCCTTGCTGGTCTCCCGGCTACCCAGCTTTGTCCCCCTCTAAGCTATATTATATGCTACTGCACGGATAATCTTTTGGAAGCATCTTCCCACACTTGTCAAAACGTTACACTGGATTCTTATTCCCTTCCATATTAAGCAAAAAATTTTCACATTTGGTTTCACTGCTCTCCAACTCTCCCCACCTTGTATATCTGCTCCCTTCACTTGCTATTTCCCAGCTTGCTCACTTTGTTTCTCCTAAGCTAAAGTTTTGACTACCTCGTTCTCAATTCTCCACCTCCATTACCTTGCTCACGTTGTTCCCCCAGACTGGGACCCCCTTCCTCCCCAAATCTCAGTCCACAGCTCTCTTCATATTGAAAACTCTCCTATACCTCACTCCACCCTGTTTAATCCCCAATACCCCAAGTTGTACAAAACCACCAGCTATTTTGGATGTTTATTCTACTGTACATTCAATTATTCTGGTTATAAATATTTTTATATCTGTAATCCTCATTAGAATATAAGTTCCATGCAGGCAGGGAATGCATCCTGGTGTTGTACTTTATCAGTGCAGTGCACTGGGAACAGTGGGAACAGTGCACTGCACTCAGTAGTAGATTCTCAAGAAATACTATTACTATTAACATGTTTTACAAGTCAATCAGTCCACCAATTAAAATTCATGGAAAGCATCTATAATAAATGTTTGGGACAGTTGGTTTATGCTAGTAAAATGGGCAGCTGCATATATGGTATGGTAGTGGAACTGTAATTTTCAGGCAATATAAAGGAGTTAGAATCCATAAATCAGGTCAATATATCAGTATAGAACGTAGAGCACCCCCGAACTAAGAATTTTCACTCATCACTAAAGAAGCTGTACACACTACCATGGCACCACTAAGAAGTACAATAGAACCAATTTTATTAAAAATATAAAATCTTGCACAGGTAGCAAGAACGCCATAATGATATTCTCTACATGCCACCCACCATGGAGGAAGCAGCTCTTTGAGGTATAATAATAATGGTATTTGTTAAACACTTACTATATGCCAAACACTGTACTAAGCACTGGAAATCAGGTTGGACACAGTCCCTGTCCCAAATGGGGCTCACGGTCTCAATCCCTATTTTACAGATGAGGTAACTGAGGCACAGAGAAGTGAAGTGACTTGCCCAACGTCACACAGCAGTGAAGTTGGGCCTTACCTCCAACTTCAGAGAAAGTATCATCAAATTAATGAAACAGTCTGCCAGAAACTGTTAGCTACAGAAATTGGTCTTGAGGCACATACACATATAGGCACATATATGTTGCCGATTTGTACTTCCCAAGCGCTTAGTACAGTGCTTTGCACACAGTAAGCGCTCAATAAATACGATTGAAAGAATGAATGAATACACAAGAAAATACACAGTGCTTCGTAGTTCCAGCACTGAGTTACTGACTGAAGAAAAATAGAGGTTTTGTACTCAGCCTATATTCAGAAAAGTTTATACACAACAGAAAAGCTTACTTTTGGCAACACAGAGTCTAAGGCTGCTGCTGAATTATTAAATGATGCAATATAGCAGAGGACTGTTATATGGCTTAAATTACCATCTCAGTACGAATGATTCCCAAACCTACAACTCCAGCCCCGAGCTCTCTCCTTCTCTGTAGTCTTATATTTCCTCCTGCCTTAGGAACATCTCTACTTGCCTGTCCCACTGACACATCAAGCTTAACATATCCAAAACAGAACTCTTCAGTTTCCCACCCAAATCCTGCCCTCCCCATGACTTTCCCATTATGGTACACAGCATCACCATCCTCCCTGTCTAACAAGCCTGTAACCTTAGCGTTATCCTCAACCCATCTCCCCTTCTTCCACATGTTCAATCTGTCACCAAATCATGTTGGTTCTACCTTCACAACCTACCTAAAAATCACCCTTTCCTCTCCAAACTGCTACTCTGGTCAAAGCCCTTATTCCCACCTTTTCTATTGCTTCAGCCTCCTCACTGACTTAGCTGCCTCTTGTCTCTCCCATCTAGTCAGTGTTTCCCACTTCTCAAGAACCTCCAGAGTTTTCCATCTGTCTCTGCAAAAAATAAAAATTCCTTACCATTGGCTTTAAAGTACTCAATCACCTTGCCCACTCCTACTTTACCTCGCTGATTCTCTACTACAACCCAGAACACTCACTTCACTCCTCTAATGCCAACCTACACACTGTACCCAGAACTCATCTATCACTCTGGCAATCCCTTGCCCAAATCATTCCTATGGCCTTGAACTCCCTCCCCCTTCACATACGACAGACCGCTCTCCCCATCTTCAAAACTCTCCTAAAAATCACATCTCCTCCAAGAGCCCTTTCATGAATAAACTGACATTTCCTCTATCCCCTCTCCCTTCTGTGTCTCCCTTGCACTGAGCTCTGTACCCTTAAAGCACTTGATATTCACTCCACTCTCAGCCCCGCAGGACTCATGTATGTATCTGTAATTTAACATCATTCTCTTCTTCTAGACTTTAAGCTTCTTGTGGGCAGGGAACCTGTCTACCAACCCTGCTGCACTGTACTTTCCCTGGTGCTTAATACAGTGTTCTGCAAACAGTAAGCACTCAAAAAATACCACTGACTGATCTACACTGCACTCTCCCATATGCTCACTACAGTGTTATATACACAGTAAGTGCTCAATAAATAACAATTGATTGATTGCAGCAGAGAAATCAGCCAGGTGAGCTGCAACTGAGGGCGGAACTCTGCTCTCCTCAATCAGAGGCTTTGGGAAAATCAGGATACCAAGCGGCAGACTCAAAAATAGAGTCAGGCCCTGTATGAAACAAATCCAATAGTGGAGCAGGAAACAATCTTCACGTGGACACATCAGACTTTGCATTCACACACATACGTGACTAGGATTCAGTGATGTTATCATTGAAAATAAAGGGCAAATGAATACATACGTGCATATGAATTGCTCTGCGAATTAGCACAGTGTGATGATCTGACAATAAGGCTGAAGTAAATGTAAGTCATGTACCAGCCAGCACCTTAGAAACCTTGCAGAGGGAATGATGGTAGAAGCAGTGTGGCTTAGTGGTAGAAGCAGTGTGACTTAGTGGAAAGAGCCCAGGCTTGGGAGTCAGAGGATGTGGGTTCTAATCCCAGCTCCGCCACTTGTCTGCTGTGTGACCTTGGGCAAGTGACTTAACTTCTCTGTGCCTCAGTTATCTCATCTGGAAAATGAGGATGAAGACTGTGAGCCCCACCTGGGACAACTTGATTACCTTGTATCTACCCCAGTGCTTAGAACACTGCTTAGAACACTGCTTGGCACATAATACCACTAAGCACTTAATACCATAAAAAACCCAACACAGAACTTAAAGCAGTCACAAATTCTGTTCTCTAAGCAATGAAGAATGGATAAAGTAAATAGGATCAAAAAGGGTCAGCATGGCCTTCAAAAGACTGAAAGGAAGCATGTGGCAACAATGGAGCATCAAGCTCCATACCAAGTTGAAGCTCTACAGGGCTGTCATGCTGTTCAACCTTCTCTATGGCCCTGAGATCTGGACCTACTACAAAAAGACACATCCAGCTCTTGGGGAACTATCATCAGCATCATCTAAAAACCATACTCAAAATCAAATGCTAGAACAAGGTTACCAACATAAAAGTCTTTGAACATGGTTACCTCACCAGTACTGAAGCAGTAAAACAACTCTGCTGTGTGGGAAATGTGGGGAGAAGGGATGAATCAATTTCAGGATGATTTTGAAGATGGAGAGCCATGGTTTGGCAAGTTTAACTGGGCACGTAGTTTGAGGCATGCCGGGGGCTGGTGGGGGGGAGGTGTGAGTAAAGACGAAAGTAAGGGACAATGAGAAGATTTGCTTGGGAAGAGGGTAGAACATGGGCTGGGGAACAGTGGGTAAAGAGAGCAAGAAAGGAAAAAGAAAGCAGCTGGTGAAGAGCCCTAAAGCCAAATAGGAAATATTATTTAACAAGGAAATAAAACTCTTTTTCAGTGAACGGAGTGGCAACAAAATATAAAATTGGGCCTTTTACAACATTCACTTTGTATTTGTGATAGCTAAATGAAAAGTTAGCCTAGAAGTGAAAGACTGATTATGCCCACGTGTGAATAAACAGCAGCCACATGAGCAAGACCAAGAATTCTATGCTGCATTTAAGAATCTCAATCCCAAAGCCCATTCTTATTCCTGAATATGCTGTCTCCGACAGCACTTTAAATTTAGCAATATTAAGGCATAGCATTTGTCTGGTAATACAATATTACCAAGACCTGTCGCATAAAACCTATATTCAAAAATCAGCTTTCGTACTCTTTGCAGGACTGCCCATAGGTTTTTAAGTTGAGTGTGGGTACAAATACACACACACACACACACACACACACACACACACACGTAAATGAATCTGCCTTTCATATATTATATTCAGAAAACTGGTTTGAAATATGCAGGGAGGTAAAATAAGTCACTTACTGCTGCCCATGCACCAGTGTTACAACGGGAACAAATCCATTCATCAGAGATTTCAGAAAAAAGAACTTTATAACAACCTACACAAAATAAAGATCCACAGCTAAGCATCTGACGATTTTCGACCTCTGATACCTTTCACACATCTATGAGCCCTTTACAGTTACCCAGTAGCCATGAAGACTATGTAATTAGTTTCTTTCATGGTTGAAATTGATGCTGCCTTTTGGCAAAAGGAAATGGATATTTAGGCAGTGACATTATTTGGAAGTCGCCCATAGTATCTCAACAATTCTACAAGTGAGAACCCATACCAAGAGTTTTAAGAGTCACCACCCAAGTAGCTGACAGTCAACTGCATCAATTAAATGCACACTTCAATTAGAAATTTCTCTGAGTACAAACGATGCTATTTAAAAATGGACAAATATTTAAATTTTAATCTAAAAAGACCTGTCATTTACTCTTAATCTAATTCAATTCTGAATATTTTTCAAGAACATGAAATGATCTGTGGGGTTTTTTGGAAAAAAAAACAATCAGAGACAAAGATCTAGAGAAATCACTTTAGATTTCATTTCAAATTTAAGGTATTCTTATTATGACATGGTTTAACCCAACTGACCAAATGCATATTCTAAATAATTATACCATGTATTTGCATATGCAGAAGCATAAATATAGATTCACACTTATCTTGGTATATGTGTGATGTGAGCAAAAATTATATGCCCCTTCTACTCTAATTTTAGTGGCAACAAATTGCTTAAATCTAATAAGAATACAAAGGGTCAATGAGCATCTCTAAGACAAAGAAGCTATGTTAACTAGATTTTCCAGTTATGTAAAAATGAAAACTGATTCAGTTACCAAGCTAAACCATCTCAGTGTTTGTGCAAAGTAGCGATGAATCACACTCTCTGTGAGATTATTGGGATTTTCCCATAGACTCTTGAAGAATGTGTATTTGGCTTAGTGTGTTTTGGCACTCCTGAGCACCAAGGAGAACTCATTTCTCTTTAGGAAAGTTACCAAGAAAAATAGATGAGGATTAACATTGGGGATTTGAGTCAAAGTTGTTTTTTTTAAAAAAAATAAATTATAGTTTAAACTATAATTAAAATGCAGGCTTCTTAAATCAGTTCCCCCTGGCTGGTGGACCACAGCCTAGCCCTAACCATTGCAACCCCATGACAATGTTAGCACAGTAACAGTTGTCTTTCCATTTGAAATTACAATCTGGATTAAAGAGCAGGCCCTATTATTAACTGATGTTGCATGACAGAAGTAGATAGAAGTCTTGCGTTATTTACCATTTACACAGTAGATGTTGATAACTCCTGGAAGACATTCTACTGATTTAACAATTCAAATCTGTTTAAAACATTTCAGTTTACTCCGTTCTGCCATACCATTCATTTCCACAAATTCCCAATTATCTTGTATCGACCCCAGTGCTTAGTACAGTGCCCGGCACTTAATAAGCACTTAACAAATGCCATTATATATTCATCAGAGGTATAAATATATATATATATATATAATGGCATTTGTTAAGTGCGCCTATAGTATTATGCATATACATTATTATATTTATTATTATAGTATATATTAATTTTTTTCCACTACATGTTTAGGCTACAGCACTGTTAGGAAATCAAGGACAGTTCTTCTGAGATCCCAAACCTGCTTGGGCTCAGCATGCCAAGCTATAGGAAGAAACTGCTTGTGTGTGAGTACAATGACTCCAGTTCCCATTAACACCAGGTTTTGCAAGAAACACAACCCTTGCATTATAGGGGACCTAGGTGTAAAGGTTAATGTCACATATAACAGTTTCTCCCGTGGTACAATTCAAATAAGAATAAGAATTGAGAAGCAGCATGGCTCAGTGGAAAGAGCACGGGCTTTGGAGTCAGAGGTCATCGGTTCAAATCCCGACTCCACCAATTGCCAGCGTGTGACTTTGGGCAAGTCAACTTCTCTGTGCCTCAGTTACCTCATCTGGAAAATGGGGATTAAGACTGTGAGCTCCCCGTGGGACAACCTGGTCACCTTGTAACCTCCCCAGTGCTTAGACCAGTGCTTTGCACAGAGTAAGTGCTTAATAAATGCTATCATTATTATTATAATACTAATCCAGAGAATCAAGAAACCTACAAAATATCAAATGATAAATGTATTTTACTTTCAAGAACTTGTAAGGAACAATGGACACAGGAAATCAGAATGCTGGTTCCATCTTCTTCTATTAAACTATTAATCTCTGAAAAGAGTGGCTTAGTCTTCATCCTGGCATCCAGACACTTTGCTTAATTGAGGGTCCTTCCATTTGGCACAGTAGTCTTCATTATTGTCCTCTGACTGAAGATACAATGTTTACATGAAAGCAAAATATACTAAACACTTTTTTACTTCCTTGCGTGAGTGGCGGTTACAAGCAGTAAAAGTTCATCCACTTTTAATAGAGGTTACCCTGTCCACAAAACCAACTGTTTCCACTGATATCTCTACTCTTCTTGTGGAACTTCATGATCATTTTTCTTTCATGGAACAAAAATCCCTTGAAATAGAAGGCTCATTGTACTTTCCAACATATCCATAGCTTCCCTTGTAGTACTTTTGACTATTTGGAGGGTTACTCAGAGAAAAATCACTCGAACCTGACATGAACTTCAACTGAATGCCATAAAGATCAAATGGGTGCAGCATAGCTTTGTACCATATAATAATAATAATAATAATAATAGTAATAATGGCAGTTATTAAGTGCTTACTATGTGTAAAGCACTGTTCTAAGCACTGGGGAGGTTACAAGGTGATCAGGTTGTCCCAGAGGGGGATCACAGTCTTAAGCCCCATTTTACAGATGAGGGAACTGAGGCACAGAGAAGTGAAGTGACTTGCCCAAAGTCACACAGCTAAGTGGCAGAGCAGAGATTCGAACCCATGACCTCTGACTCCAAAGCCCGGGCTCTTTCCACTGAGCCACGCTGCTTCTTGTGCTTCCCATATAAACCATATGGGTTTATAGTTCCATGAACTGCTGTCGATTGGGAGCTCTGTTCCTTGCAGGTTGAAGTTAACACTTATTCAGCAATGCCAAACCCTGCCCATCAACCAGACCATTCACGGTTTTGCTGTCTATTTTCTGTCGGGCAAATGGGAATGCCTTTTACCACACCTTCACTATGTGCAGCTGTAAATAAAACATTAGTAATTGTATTTAAGATTATTTGAGGCTGTAATAATTTACAGTACCTTTTAAAAAGGAAGAACCTATGGTAGTGTTCTGAAATGCATATTGCATCAAATAAAAATGTCTAAATGTGATTTGGCCTGATACAGGACACACATGAGATGTGTGTGGCAGTCAGGTAATTTTAAATGCCTGATGGAATTTGGAGGTCTGATGGTTAGGCAGCCCACTCTCACGTATGTAATTACACTCCCGCAAGAGGGGTGAAATGGTTGCCCCTAAAACCAAACAAGGCACCTGATGTTGGATTCATTCATCCATTTATTCAATCATATTTATTGAGTGCTTACTGTGTGCAGAGCACTGTACTAAGCGCTTGGGAAGTACAAATCGGCAATGTATCGAGACAGTCCCTACCCTCACAGTGTAGAAGGGGGATGAATTGCAGTTATCCACTCCTCCACTGCCTAATTCCAAATCATAAAACAACAGGGTTCACGAAAATTGAATGGGGGTCGCTATGTTACCTACATGCCTGCAGTGTAGAAACAGGGGACATTCAAGTCAGTTGCCTAGAAATGATAATAATAATAATTACAATAATAACTGTGGTATTTGTTAAGCGCTTACTATGTGCAAGGCACTGTACTAAGCGCTGGAGTGGGTACACGCTAATTGGGTTGGACACAGTCCCTGTCCTACATGAGGCTCACAGTCTCAAGCCCCATTTTACAGATGAGATGACTGAAGCACAGAGAAGTGATGTGACTTGCCCATGGTCACACAGCAGACAAGGGGCAGATCTGGGATTAGAATCCAGGTCTTTCTGACTCCCAGGACTGTGCTCTATCCATTAGGCAATGCTGCTTCTCAAAAGCAATAGTATTTGAGTGTCCACTCTGTGCAGAGTACTGCACTAAGGGCTTGGGAGAGTACAATACAATTAGAGAGATTATCCTTGCCCTAAAGGAGCTTGTATGGGGCACGACTGGCAATCAATAGCAGGTAATTGTGATTAGTATTGAAAAATGTATTAATGTGGAGAGGTGTATAGGTGGAAATAGGAAGAGAAAGTAATAAAAAGGAAGAACCCGGACTCAATGATGAGCACACAAAACTCATCTAAATCTACTGTCTAGGGTCAATTAATCAGAATGGCTTCCAACAAACTTCATTTAAAAAAATAATTTCAATTTATCATTTTATAGTGTAAAGCAGTAATTAAAAGGCAGTAATTCCAGGCCAGAGCAATGTCATTTGCTCAATAAATGCTTCTGTTGGTGATCCTAATTATATGGAGCACATTACATTTCATGGTGTGATGAAAGAGTACCATAAATGAGATTTCAAAATTGATGTTTATTCCATCAGTTTTTCAAGTGTTCTGGTGTAATCCCTTATAGGCTTTTTGTTAGTTCACTGGTAAAAAGATCTGATTTCAAGTGGAAAACAGAAACTTCTGGTCCTTCCCTAAATTCAGAGCACTTCATAGCAGTGTCTTTAAGTAGTAATTATTCATTCATTCATTCAATCGTATTTATTGAGCGCTTACTGTGTGCAGAGCACTGTACTAAGCGCTTGGGAAGTACAAGTTGGCAACATATAGAGATGGTCCCCTACCCACCAGCGAGCAATTTTGCCATTCCATTTAGCTTTTATTTTTCCCTAACTAGCCTCTACAAAGATTAATATTTACCCTTGTTAATATTACTTTCACACACTGATTTAAGTACATCATTAAAAGAGATAACTTTACCAGTACCTGTTAAGTGCCTGAATTTTTACCTTGCAATAAGGCATGAGGAGAGTACACATAGCACATTGTGACTTCATCTTGGCAACAGCTGAATTATAATCTCCCTCAACCATAAAGCTATGATGTTTTGTCTTCCGAAGAGGGCTGAGAGGCTTGACCCAAGCCTGGGTTTCTTGCATTTTCCCTTGAAATATTGGAAACTTAGGGAATTCTTAAAGAAAAGAAACATCTAAAAACACCAGGTTCTTGTGCAGTAGGGTTTTCATTATTCATCTTAGAAAGAATAATTTTGCTATTAGTGAAGCAAGCTTACCATCCCCATAAAATGAACCACACTTAGACTTTTTGCAGAGCTTCATGTGGCCTACTCTCCCTGTGAAATGGGCTTATGTGGGGAGGATGATGACTAAATGAACAACTTAAAGTTGTTTTCAACAGATGGATAAAAGGCAGCACAAAAATTCCAAGAGCTACAGTGAGGTGGTGTACAAAAGAGTTTGATTAAAATGCTTCTTCTGATATCCTAGAAAACCCGAGAGCTGATTATAGAAAATGGTCCCATCTTTATGAACTCTATTCTTGGTCAAGGATGTATTGTACTCTCCCAAGTGCTTAGTACAGTTTTCTGCCTTAGAGTAAGTGCTCACTAAATACCATCAACTGGTACTTCCACCCCCAACTCGATTTCAGTTTTTCCCTTTCTCTTCTGTACTTGTGTTGAGCCTGTTTCTCCCATGAGATTCTAAGTTCTTTAAGGACAAAGGTTGTTCTTCCTTTGCACTCCTACTGTATCTACACAGTGGTCTGTGCAAAAAGAGTATTAAAGAAATACTTTTGTTGTGATGTTTTTTGTAAACTTTGGGAAAGCGCGGGGCCTTTCCTGGTCCACACCAGCTCCAAGGAATGAATTCATTCCCATCCTTTAAATGGGGTAATTAATGTTCTCATGAAATTTAGGCTGTAAAACTGTACTTTGTTCTCTTTAGCTATGTAAAGTGGTTTACCACGAGCGGAGGAGGAATAAAAAAAGATTTTGCTTTACGGATTTTTTTTCAAATTATCCCTCATGACATCCCTGTGAGATAGGTAGAGAGAGGGCAGGTATTATTACACACCAAAGCAAATAAACACTGTGGGAATTGAATGAATGGTAATATTATGATTACTATAATTATTAAGCTCATTTCATTGCTTTTGTATCAGCATCCAAATGTCAGGGGGAATATGCACACTTCTGGAAATAGGGTCTACCAGACAGCATTTGTTTCAAAATCAGCACAGGAGAAGGAAATGTAAAATTGTGCTTGGGAAGTCCTAGGCAAGACTTTTTTCATTGTTGAGAGTGGTGGGTTTCCCCTTTTGTAACAGCTGCTTACAAACTCTCTTCCAGTTCATAATCATTATTAAAATGGCTGGCATACAATGAATTACTTAGAAAAAGAACATTTTGAGAAACCACTGTTCTAGTTAAGCAGTAACCGGCACTGAATAATCACAGCTAGATAAAATGCAAAATGTAACGTACAGATTTTATGCAAACAGAGCAGTTTCATATAGGCATTACTGACAAGCACGTGGCTTAAAGACACAAATGTGGAGTGTACTTTCACTGTCAAGCAGCTACTTTCATAAAGTGCTTTTCAAATGCAACAAGGGATTCTAAAGAAAAAATGTGATTCTGTACCATAAAATTTTTTCTTTTCTTTAATCCCTTCACTCAAGAATTGTTATACAGACTTGCCAGCTGTAATGAAAACAAGAATTATTATCTATATGTCCACACTACCTTTCATATTGCATTTCCCATATTAAATTCTGCACTTAATGACGAGCGCTTCAAGATTTCTGTGTTTATGGCTAATTAGCTGATGGCTAATCTTCATCCAAATATGATCGAAGGACAAATAATTATGAGGACACAGAATACAAGCCACAGACAAGAAAGAAGTACAGCCAGGAGAAAAAGAGAATTCTAAATTTGCATGTTTCCCATTCTATCACCAATGCCAGATTTGTACAACCTGAGTCTGCATACTGATGGGTTAATAGTGCCTGTAAAGCATTAGCAATGACATTTGTGAACACAAAAAGGGAGTACCTTGATGTGCTATTATAGTGTTTGAGGACCCTGACGCCGTTTTCTCCTTTGCCTTCATGTCTCATTCCATATGAGTCTTTTGTTCCAGGAGAGTCACTCCTTTCTCGACAGCAGTGTGCTGTGTTGGTCTATCCAGCACTTAGAACAGTGCTTTGCACATAGTAAGCGCTTAATACCATCATTATTATTATTATCCTCAGCAATTGCTTTCCAGTTTTCAACAGGGATGCAGCATTGTCTGAAGCTTTGTTTTACTATGTATTTAAAATGCTTCCTCTGCCCTCCTTGATTTCAGTTTCCAGATTTCAGCTCCCCATACAACCTGCTGTTTGGGTATCCTGCTTTTGTTCGTTTTCTTCACATGCCCAACCCAGTGTAGCTGTTTTAAGGTAAAGTGTGGCTTCAGTGCTTATAGATTGGCCACATTTCAGAATTTCATCGGTTGTGGTCTTGTCACTTGATCCTGAATCTGGCCCGTAAAGGATGCTGGTGGAACTGCTCAGGGAGCCAACTGTGGCGCCTATCTGGTCCAGATCTCACCGCTGTAGGGAAACATGGACAATACTACAGTTCTGTAGACCTTTTAATTCTGTTTTATGGTGCTCTCCCCAGCGCTCAGTACAGTGCTCTGGACATAGTAAGCACTCAATAAACACAATTGAGTTAGTTTGGTCTGGAACCTATCACCCTGCTGCCTTGTTTGATAGTCGCCAAAATGATGTGCTGCCAATATTAATTTTTGGTGCGGCCTGATGTATCACCTCAGTTTTCTTCAGAATTATCATCAGCCGGTAGCACCTAACTCATTCAGTGTAACATTCTACCATCACTTGCAGATTCTCTTGAGTGTGTTCTTCTAGGGTGCAGTCTTCTTCATGCAGTACTTCTTATATGACTGTTTCTACGATTTGGGATGATATTCAAAGTCTGTTAAAGTGGAAGAGTGTATTCTAATACTTGTTTCCACGTCTCCTGTTGCAACCTCCAGTATGGCTGCATAGAACAGGTTG
The DNA here is from genome assembly GCF_015852505.1 of Tachyglossus aculeatus. Taxonomy (NCBI): domain Eukaryota; kingdom Metazoa; phylum Chordata; class Mammalia; order Monotremata; family Tachyglossidae; genus Tachyglossus; species Tachyglossus aculeatus. The sequence goes on along the minus strand of NC_052098.1, from coordinate 19,782,910 downwards.
AGCAGGACAACTACACAATTCTGCTTCCTTCCATTGGCAATAGGGAATGGTTTCCACAGCACCTTTGGTGTAGACCCAGTTGGCCATGCCGCCACAAAGTAGTCCCAGGATCTTGATGAACTTTTCAGAGCAGTCAAATTTGCTCAGTTCATCAAGTCCATCCGCAGTTACTCTTTGTCCACACCCTCCAAAACATCAAGGAAAATATCTCTGCTAAATTCCTTATCTCCGCTCATTTATTTCCCACCTATGTACCTTTTTCATCATGGGTATATGCAGAAGTGCTACGGGGTGAATAAAGGATACAAATCCAAGTGAACGGGTGGCACAGAGGGAGTGGGGGTATATGAGAAATGAGAGCTTAGTCATGGAATGCCTTTTGCATGAAGTGTGCAGGGCTTTGAAGATTGGGATAGTGGGGGTCTGTTGGATATGGAGGAGGAGTAATGAGCATATTTACTTTCATAATCTTGACTGTGGACCTAATGAGGGGATGAGGGAAAGAATTGGTGGAAGAAGGATAAGGAAGAAACAGAAGGAAGGTTTCTGCATCTAACAACCAGGCAAGATAAGAAAAAAAAAAAAAAAACAAGGCCATGGCATCAAGCAAATGAAGCTATTCTTTAAAAAAAAAACAAAAAAACAGAACCCTTCCAACAAACAGTACCTTGAGTTCAAACAATGTCAAGTGAATCACGTATGAATGGAGGGAATTCTTGATTTTTTACAAGTGTTCAATATAAAAGCGTGTGGAAAATTGATTCAAACAGTCGATATGATGTGCTTTGCACAAATTTTGCTTACTGAGTTCAAGTGGAATTCTCAGAAGGAAAACATTTGGGTCCATTTGTGGAATGGGCTGCTGCCAGTACTTGCTGATCTAACCTAGCAGATGTGAAAAGCCATAGACACTAATACAGTACAATTTTCTTTTGCCAATCACAACAATGTTTTTGCTGCTTGGGGTTATGTTCCATTGATGTTTTTTGGCTGGGTACAGCACCATTCTCTGCTATGAAGAACACAGCAGCATCTGTTATTTTTCAGGTACTTGAGCAAAATCTCAGTCCTGGGAGGCATTATATATAGTTTCAAATGTCCTAGAGGAAATAAGGGAGGCAGGGGGAGGTGGTGGTGGAATGAAGCATTCTTATAGAAAAGAAGTTGCAGCTTGGAAACTTGAGCGTTCCTGCCCTATGTCTGTTAAGCGGATTTCCAGAATTGGTTCTTTTATTGCTAACGCCCATCAGTGACAGAGTGTAATCAAAATTTCCAGGGGAATTTTTTTGATTAGAGGAAATGTTTAAAAACTCCAAATCTGAAAATATCCAAAGTCTAAATCAATCAATCCATGGTATTTATTGAGCGCTTCCTATGTGCAGAGCACTGTACTAAGTGCTTGGGAGAGTACAATCAGCTAAGATAAATATACTGGTGTGTCAAGTCTGGCAGCCGTGTCTGAGCTCGCCTGCTTGTCTGGGTGATCCCACTGCTCCTCTCCCTGGCCAGCTCCTGCTCTGCAAAGCCCCCCTCAATACGCGCTTAACAAATGCCACCTTTATTATCATTATTGCCTACCCTATTTTATTGTGCTCTGAACACAGTAAGCACTCAAATACCATTGACTGATTGATTGATTGAGTTGGGAGAGAACTTGGGATGGGACAGGGTGAGCTATCTACAGTTACACTCCTCACCCCTGCAAAATTACCACAGTAATTACCAAGGTAACGACTTCACCCCCAGAGACTACCACTACTACCACTAGTACCACCACTACTACCACTAGTACCCCTGCTCCTTGGAATAGCCCTCCTCTTCTCTGCTGTCACAGGTTTCGTGACCATGGCAACCTACTCAGCTAGTATCTATTTTAAGAACCCAATCTGTGGCCTCTGTCCAAATTTTGTAAAATTCCCAATTCCAAAATCCCAAGTACTACCAATTTTGATTTCTTCACCATATATCCTTTTAGCTGGGCTAAGGTGGCATTCATAAAAAGTAGAATCAATTGACACAATTCCCTTAAAAGCTTGAAGGGAAAAGTAATACCCAAAGAGTGCATTTATGTTTGAGTTTTGAAACTCTTTGTCTAAATGACTTGTGAAATTAACTCATATTTCTATTTCTTGTCATGAACCTTCTCCATCAAAAAGAAATGTCAGAAGATAGTGCTGACCTATACTTAAACACTTATGACTCTCAAGAACAGTAACACAACATTTTTCTTCAAGATATAAGGAAGTATAATTAGGAGAGTGTTTCTCTTACAGCGATAAAAGGAAATTAATTTTTCATGTTGACCCTCTGCTGGCCCCAGGACCTTCTATGGCCTCAAAATTATTTCATATCAAGAGATTAAAAATGCCACCACTAATAAGACCAACTGATGACAGTCACTGGTACAAACTTAGTAATTAAAATCACTGAGGTGAAGGTCAGCAGCAACATTTGAAATACAAGGAGCAGCACTTTCTAGCCTTTCCCTACAAACTCTTTCAGCATTGATGAAATGTTACACATTAATGAAAGTTTGCCCATATGTGTACAATCATGAAGGCGGCAAATGAAGACCATACCGGGCACCTAATGAACAATGAGTCCAATTCTCCTAAAGTAAATAAAGCACATTTGGAAGAGCATTAACTCTTCCTCTTCACTAAATTATCATTAAGATTATTGCATTTGTTTAGGCTAAAAGTATGCAATGATTCACCAAACCACCCCTAGTGATTTGGATCCATGAATGCACATACCTCGCTAACGTTCTACTAGGACATATAGGTCACGGCTACAAATCCATTATGGTTGGCATCTCCTCTGCCACTGACAGGATTAAAAAACACCATCCCTCTTTTCAATTGGTGAAATCTAGTTAAAACATTCTAAGTGCAATCGACCTGTGCTGGGCAGCAGCAGCACGGGGGAGAGTCAAGGGTGGAGACTCAAGTTTACTGCGCAGAAGGAGACAATGGTAAACCACTTCTGGATTTTTAATCAAGAAACTTCTATGGACACATTACCAGAACGATTTCAGAAGGCGGTGGGGCCTTGTGGGAGAGATGTGTCCATGGCGCCGCTATGGGTCGGAGACGACTCGACGGCACAAGACAAATTTGCCAAGATTACACTCTGCATCTCTTGCTGGTCATTTGGTGAAATACAATTCAATCAAACAACCAATCAATCAATGCCATTTATTCATTCACTCATTCAATTGTTTTTATTGAGCGCTTACTGAGTGCAGAGCACTCTACTAAGCCCTTGGGAAGTACAAGTCGGCAACATATAGAGATGGTCCCTACCCAACAATGGGCTCACAGTCTAGAAGGGGGAGATTTACTATCTGCAGAGCACACTCGACTGATTGCATCCATACCCCTCTAAGTACTGTGATACACACCCCATCGCCACCTCCACAGCCATTTATAAACATATTCTTATACTCTCTTGCTTCTCCTATCTATAATTTATTTTAATATCTGTCTCCCCCACTAGATTGTAAGTCCCTTTAGAGCAGGGACCATGTCAACTGTGGTCTGCTAGAAAGACCACACGCCTGGGAGTCAGAGAAGTTGGGTTCTAATTTCAGCTCTGCCACTGGCCCACTGTGTGACTATAGGCAAGTCACTTAACTTCTCTTTGCCTCAGTTTCCTTATCTGGAAAATGGCGATTCAATACCTATTCTCCCTCCTACTTAGACTGTGAGCCCCATGTGGGACAGGGACCTGTCTGACCTAATTAACTTGTATCCACCCCAGCGCTTAGTAAAGTGGTTGGCACCTAGTAAGTACTTAACAAATACCACAGTTATTATTAGCATTATCATTGCTGTCCTCTCCCAACCTCTTAGTACAAACACCACAATTACTATTAGTATTATCAATGCTGTCCTCTCCCAACTGCTTAGTACAGTGCTCCATACACAGTAAGCACTAAAAAGAAACCACTGATTGACTGGCCATACAAATTGGAAAAATACAAGAACACTGTCAAAATAGCACTACTCAAACATTTGGAAATCAACATGTTTTAACAATATAGTTTAGTTGCTACAATCACTTCCCCTCCTGAGAGGACTCTAGACTGTGAGCTCTTTGTGAGTAGGGAATGTGTCTGTTATTGTACTGTACTCTCCCAAATGCTTAGTACAGTGCTTTGCACACAGTAAGCGCTCAGTAAATATGACAATGAATGAATGTTTAGCTACTTGAATACACTTGATTCTCCTAAAATGCAGGAGTTGAGTTTTTGCAAAACCTTGTATTGAGGAAAACTTGTACAATAATACTCATTTTTATGCCGGGCACAAGTAGTTTCTCCCATCATCTTAGCACACTGAATCAAAACAAGATTTTATTTTTTGACAAATTTTCCTTAGTTCTTTAACAACATTCTAGCCAAAACACACAGTGAAATCACTGGTTAGGTAAGAATTGGGTGTACCAAGAGTAGGTGTCTGGTGGACACAGAATTTAGGTTTCCCTGCTATCAAATATTTTGTGTTCATGATGCCTCACAATATCATTTTACTCACCAACACAGAAAACTGAGTACTCCTTGTATTTTAAAATCATTTGAAATAACATAAAATGAAGCAGTTTTACCCCTCTCAGGGTCGCACTTAGAGAGTTTCCAGTACTCCACCAGTCTCTGCTATGGGAGAAAGAGTCAAATAGAGGCATACCCATTCCATTCCTAGCTTGGGCAGTGGCTAGCGAGTGGAAGGCAATCTGCTACAAGTAAAAACTCACCTGTTCTGGGCAGCAGCAGCACGGGAGAGAGTCGAGGGTGGAGACTCAAATCTACTGCATAGAAGGAGGCAATACTAAACCACTTCTGTATTTTTACCAAGAAAACTCTACGGATACACTACCAGAATGATCACAGATAGAGGTGGGGCATTCTGGGAAGTGTGTCCATGGAGTCGCTACAGGTTGGAGACGACTCAACAGCATAAGACAAGAAGCAGTTTTATTAATCCATATCATTTTGTTAATCTTAAAGGAATCTTAAAGGTTAATCTTAAATATGATGGACAGTGTTACTAATGTCAGTTTACATATGCAATAACTACAGAACAGTGAGTCGAAGTAACTTTTCCATGGATAGAGAGGTAAATCGATTGTTGATGCCTTAACTTGGGATATGGACAACTCTGGCTTAGGGAGACATAATATATGGGGTTCTTTGTTGGGTTTTTTTTTATTTTTATCCATCAATTTCACAGTCAAACTCGGTCGATTCCACTTGAGTTTCCAATGAACCCTGCTGACAAAAGAAATCAGGTTAACTCAAAACTACAACTATTGTTATCCAGATGAGTGCTAGCTGAAAAATTTAGTCAATTTGAACCCCAAACAGTGTCTCATATTTTATGTCCAAGTAATGCAGGAAAACAATGTCTGCAACCAATCAATAACATTCCAAGTCGATCCACTTAACTAAATGCTGAATTTACCGTTTCATTGCTTAAGTTGCCAGAAACATTACTGCACTTAATACAAAAGTATAATATTACCACAAGAATGCATGGTACATGAGAAGAGATCATTATGTAAAACTTATTAACATTTGGAGCGTGACATATGGAATATACAAAACTTCACCTTTATTATCCAGAATTGACAAGATGAAGTGATCATTTTGTGGGGTATGGGGGACAGCCAGTGGTTGTGGGGGTGTTTCCCCTATAATTCTCGGTTGCCTCTCCACTGAAGCTTTAGGGAAGAGAAAAGTTAAAAAAAAAAAATATTCCTTTTCCCCTATCTTCTCGAGCAATGGCCCACAAATGAGCAACTGCAAAGATACATATGACAAAAGGAAACTTTTCACTAGAAAAGACCCCATAAAAAATCAGATTACTTTGAACAAAGCTGTAAGTCTATAATAAACTAATAAAGCACTAACAGTCATAAGTGAGACAAGACCTGATACAAAACCAATCATAGAAACCTGAATAAACAAAATTAGATCTTACAAGCATAGGTGAAAAGAAATATAAACAGGATTTTTTTTTCAAAGAGAAGATGATCAGCTCATTACAAAGATTAGCAGAAATGCACAAATTTCAAGAATAGCATGTCAGGTGCAGAAAAGTTTATCAAACTAGCCATTAGCAGAAACAGGCCACTAGAAAGGCACTGTGGTCTTGTAGAAAGAGAACGAGCCTGGAAATCAGAGGACCTGGGTTCTAATCCCAGCTCCATCGCTTGTGTGATCTGGGGCAAGTCACAGCTTCTCTGTGCCTCAGTTCCCTCTTCAGTAAAAAAGAGATTCAATACCTGTTCTCTCTCCATTATAATGTGAGCCTCCTCATATCAGATAGATAATTGCTCTCCACCACTTCAAAACCTTATTGAAGGCACATCTCCTCCAAGAAGCGTTCCCTGACTAAGCCCTCCTCTCCTCCTACTCCCTTCTGCGCCATTCTTACTTGCTCCTTCATTCATCCTCCCTCTCATCTCCACAGCACATATGCATATATCTGTATACATCTGTAATTTATCTATTTATTTATTTATATTAATGTCTGTCTTCCCTTCTAGACTGTGAGCTCGTTGTGAGCCGGAATGTGCCTATTTGTTGTTATACTGTACTCTCCCAAGCGCTTAATACAGTGTTTTGCACACAGTAAGGGCTCAATAAATATGACTGAATGACTGACTGACTGACTGAATGAATGAATGAAAATGAGCTCCATGGGAGGAAGTCTATCTGACTGCAGTGCATCTATCCAAGTGCTAAACAGACAGTGCTTGGTACAAAGTGCTTAATAAATACCACCACGAAGTGATCAGTAAATAAAATAATAATTCCACAAATGTTAACACCTAGCATATCCACTGCATCTAATCATAATTTAAATTTGCCTCCTTTCCAGAGAGAATTAGTTAAAAGCTACTCTGGGGAAAGAAACAACTATAACACTACAGCATAACAAAATGAGTCGGTGGCTGATTTCAAGGAGACAACCGTTTGAGTACGCTTCAGTTATCAATATAAATCATAATTAACTTGGCTGTAACCAAGGAGAGGTGACACCAAAATTGGGCCGTAAATTTTACCTAGATATATGCACCTGGGTTTATATCATTTGATTGTGGTGAGAGGGTACCTTTTAATATTTCAAATTAGCAGTGTCCAAGGTTAAAGAACAGTCATAGACTCACATACCCAGAACAGTCTCTAATTAAACATGGCAATTTCACTCTAACCCACCACATATTTAAATCTTCAATTAAATTACTAGATGAAATATTAATGTAGGCCTTTTTTTTAACAAATAACTGCAGTACTGTCTGAAATCCCTTCTTTCTCTAGTCCCTAAAGGTATGCAAGTATTACAGAGATATGGATCATGGGCCTGTGCTGTCTCTAATTTCAAAGGAGATGCTTAACAGCTAATTGAAGAACTGGCATTTGCTGAGTCAGAGGCACCGATGTGGGTTACAGAAATATTCAGTCACTCTCAGTTTGAAGGGAAGGGGACTTACAAGGAGTCTTCACATTAGGTCATGGTAATCAATCAGTCATATTTGTAGAGTGCTTACTAGGTGCAGAGCACTGTACTAAGCGCTTGGGAGAATATAACAAGGTTACCAACATGTTTCCTGCCCACAAGGAGTTTACAGTCTAAAGGGGAAGACAGATGTTCAAAACAAAACACATATGTACATGAATGCTATGGGGTGGACTGTATAAAGGGAACACATTCAAGTGCAAGGGCGGCATAGAATTGAGAGGGAGTAGGAAAAAGGTGGGCTTAGTTGGGGAAGGTCTCTGGGAGGAGATGTGATTTTAAAAAGGCTTTGAAGGTGTGGAGAGATCGTCTGCCGGATATGAAGGTGGAGGGAGTTCAGTCATTCAATCATATTTATTGAGCGCTTACTGTGTGCAGAGCACTGTACTAAGCGCTTTGTAAGTACAAATCGGCAACATATAGAGACGGTCCCTACCCAACACAGGCTCACAGTCTAGAAGGGGGAGACTGACAACAAAACAAGTAGATGGGTGTCAATGCCATCAGAATAAATAGAAGTATAGCTATATACACATCATTAATAAGTATAGTAATACATATGTACAAATATACACAAGTGCTGTGGGGAGGGGAGGAGGAGGAGAGGAGAAGCGCGGGGGGGGGGGGGCGCTCAGTCTGGAGAAGGTGAGCTCTCAGTAGGATTTTGAAGGGAGGAAGAGAGCTAGTTTGGTGGGTGTGTGGAGGGAGGGCATTCCAGGCCAGAGGTAGGATGTGGGCCAGGGTTTGATGGCGAGACAGGCGAGAATGAGGCACAGTGAGGAGGTTAGCAGCAGAAGAGCGGAGGGTGTGGGCTGGGTTGTAGAAAGAGAAAAGGGAGGTGAGGTAGGTGGGGCCGAGGTGATGGAGATCTTCGAAGCCGAGAGTGAGGAGTTTTTGCTTGATTCAAAGGCTGATAGGCAACCATTGGAGATTTTTGAGGAGGGGAGTGACATGCCCAGAGCGTTTCTTTACAGAGATAATCCAGGCAGCAGAGTATAGACTGAAGGGAGGAGAGACAAGAGGATGGGAGATCAGAAAGGAGGCTGATGCAGTAACCCAGTCAGGATAGGATGAGAGACTGAACCAGCATTTAGCGGTTTGGATGGAGAGGAAAGGGTGGATCTTGGCAATGCTGTGGAGGTGAAACCAGCAGGTTCTGGTGATGGACTGGATGTGTGGGGTGAATGAGACAGCGGAGTCAAGGATGAAACCAAGGTTGCGGGCTTGTGAGACAGGAAGGATGGTAGTGCCATCCACAGTGACGGGAAAGTCAGGGAGAGGACAGGGTTTGGAAGGTAAGATAAGGAGCACAGTCTTGGACATACTGAGTTTTAGATGGCAGTCAGACATCCAGATGGAGATGTCCTGAAGGCAGGAGGAGATATGAGCCTGGAGGGAGGGAGAGAGAAGTGGGGTGGAGATGTAGACTTGGGTGTCATCAGCATAGCGATGATAGTTTGAAGCCACGGGAGCAAATGAGTTCACGAAGGGAGTGAGTACAGATGGAGAACAGAAGGGGACCGAGAACTGACCCGTGAGGAACCCCTACAGTAAGGGGATGGGAGGGGGAGGAGGAGCTCGCAAAGGAGACTGAGAATGAACAGCCAGAGAGATAAGGAGAACCAGGTGAAGACGGAGTCTGTGAAGACAAGGTTGGATAGCATGTTGAGGAGATGGGGATGGTCCACAATGCCAAAGACAGCTGAGAGGTAGAGGAGGATTAGGACTGAGTAGGAGCCATTGGATTAGGCAAGAAGGAGGCCATTGGTGACCTTTGAGAGGGCAGTTTCGTTGGAGTGTAAGGGACGGAAGCCAGAATGGAGGGGGTCTAGGAGAGAGTTGGAGTTGAGGAATTCGAGGCAGTGAGTGTAGATAACTCGTTCTAGGAGTTTGGAAAGGAAGGGTAGGAGGGAGATAGGGCAATAACTAGAAGGGGCAGTGGAGTCAAGAGAGCATTATTTTAGGATGTGGGAGACGTGAGCATGTTTGAAGGCAGAAGGGAAGGAATCAGTGGAGAGTGAGCGGCTGAAGATGGAAGTTAAAGAGGGGAGGAGGGAAGGGGTAAGAGTTTTCATAAGTTGAGAGGTGATGGGGTCCAAAGCACAGTTGGATGGGGTGGCACTTGAGTTCAGGCCAGAGGGAGGATGTGGGTGAGGGGTCAGTGGCATGAAAGAGGAGATTGAGGTACAGTGAGAAGGTTGGCATTAGAACAGTGAAGTGAGTGTTCTGGATTGTAGAAGGATATCGGTGAGGTAATGTAGGAGGGGACATGGTGATTGAGTGTTTTAAAGGTAATGGTAAAGGGTTTCTGTTTGATGTGGTGGTGGATGAGCAACCACTGGAGATTACTGAAGAGTGGGAAAACATGGACTGAACATTTTTTTAGAAAAATGATCCAGACATCAGAGTGGAATGTGGACTGGAGTGGAGAGGTCAGCTAGGAAGCTGATGCAATAATCAAAGTGAGATAGGATAAGTGCTTGGATCAATGAAGTAGCAGTTTGGATGGAGAGGAAGCAGTGGATTTTCGCAATGTTGTGAAGTTGTGGGTCTAGGACTATATGTGCTTAACTGAATAGTCCCTGAACATTTCTGAATTCTCTATGTGGCTTCCTGACTCCTTAGCCCCCCATAACTGTCTTGACTGTCTTCTGTTTCTCTTTCTCCATTTGAACATCATCCTCTCCAACTCAATAGAGAAGCAGTGTGGCTCAGTGGAAAGAGCCCGGGCTTTGGCGTCAGAGGCCATGGGTTCGAATCCCGACTCCGCCACATCCGCTGTGTGACCTTGGGCAGGTCACTTAACTTCTCTGAGCCTCCGTTACCTCATCTGTAAAATGGGGATTAAGACTGTGAGCCCCACGTGGGACAACTTAATCACCCTGTATCCCCCCCAGCGCTTAGAACAGTGCTCTGCACATAGTAAGCGCTTAACAAATGCCATTATCATCATCATCATCATCATTAGTGGTATTGAGCGCTACTGGATGAAGAACACTGTACTTAGGCTCTTAGGAGACTACAATAGGGTAGCCACTATCCGTGCCCTCAAGGATATATCAATCTAGTGGAGGAACTTACAATTAAGCCCTTTACCTCCTTGCACTACTCAGAGGCCTTCTTTCCTCCCTCATGTAACACCACTAAAAATGCAAAGAAAAAAATAGCAAAACACTACTTATGGGTCCTCCTTTCCTTTCTAATCTCTTCTGTCTCTACACCTCAGCTCCCTCTTTTTACTCCTCAGAAGTATAGCATTTTAAGGAACAACAACAAAAGTCACTACGCAGTGTTCATAACTGCAACATACATTTGGGCATCCAGATTAGCTAATTACTGCATAATGATATGGCTAACCATGTCATAATCCGAGTAGCTTTGTCTCATCCTTTTCCTATCATCAGTAGAGTAAAGCAGAGCTGAACCATGAAGCTAACGCGGTTTTATGGACAATGATCCTCCTATCTGGCAAATTCCTCAGAGATTATCCATCATCAAACTGCTGTAACTAGTCGACTATAACCATTCCCAAATGTACTAAACCTCGGGTTTGGCACTGGGGGAGAGGAGGGTATGGGACAGGGGAAGGACATTCCACTTGCCTCCGCCCATCTCCTACTGACTCCCCTGGTGACTGCCAGCCAACCAGCCCACAAAGCATTTGCAAAGTGCTAGGTTAATACCCTGAGAAACTTGAATCCTCTATTTCATGCAAGATCAAAGTATTCAGTGTCTGTCTGGTTGCTGAAAAGCAAAGAGCTTTCATTCTCCATCAGTTAAAATATTCTAAGATTTTTTTTAAAATAATGATAGCTTCTGAGCAACCCCAGGGACCTCAACATTTGAGATTGGAAAATGAATTTGAAGCAGAAGCTGTAACCATCAATGAGGAAGCTAAATATCTAAGCTTTAGGCAATATCTGTGATTCTTTTAGACCCTTTTGTGAACTTTGGAAGCAATGAAGATTTAAATAATCACTTTTCTACGAGGGCAAGCCCTTTATGGCTTGGTGCAAGGCCAAACTGACATGGTTGTTTCATCACGCCCAGGACAACAGAGAAATGATCAGATTGCAATTATTATTACCATGATGGTATTTGTTAAGCCCTTACTATGTGGCAAATACTGTTCTAAGCACTGGAGTGGTCCCTGTCCCACTTGGGGCTCACAGTCTAAATAGGAGGGAGTAGGATTTAATCCCCACTTTACAGCTGAGGAAATTGAGGCACAGAGAAGTGAAAATACTCACCCATGGTCACACAGCAGAAAAAAGGTGGAGCCAGAATTAGAACACAGGTCCTCTGACTCTCAGGCTCGTGCTCTTTTCACTAGTCTATGCTGCTTTTCTATGTATGTGACAAGTCCCAACCCCGCACAGATGCTATTTTAAATGTTCCATGTGAAAGGTATATGGAACAATACCCCAGAGACAAAAAGCACATGACCATATTTCCCTTGATTGGAAGAGACTCACAACCCTTCCTGAGAAAAATTGAAATACATTATACATGGGAACCAGTTAAGAGGCAGACAGAATAGAGAACATGAAATTATATGACAACTCTGAAGGGGATTTTGACTTCGGCTGTTTTCACAGAATATCTACCAGGATCCATGCCAAATGTCAGTTTAAGTGAGTGCTACGTCAATGAATCCAAGTTATATAATCATTTCTTTTCACATACACAAACTGAAAGAGCGTTCAAAATTCAGGACACACTATAACTCATTAACTTTGCTCGCATACAGGCATACAAGCATTTTTAATTGAACCAATATTTTCAAACATACACTCTGAAATGATGAGCCACACAACCAAAATGCTCAAATGGGATCCATGGTTGCTAGGCTTGCTGTCTACTGGAGCTAACAATAGTCATTTTTTTCATATATATTCACTTCTTACATGAGACAAAGTTCACCATGACTGTGAAATTCATCAAAGCCAAGTGCTATGGGAAAAAAGTTAGTGAAACATTAATTTTTAATGACTTTTCACATTCAGCATTTTTCCTAAAGGAATTTCAATTAATTTGGAAGAACCCAAGTGAAAAATGTGATTAAAAAATGTGATAATAAAGCTTTTAATGAAATTTTAGGCAGTGCTATTTATAGGTAACTGGTCAAAGCATCCCATTTTGCTTAATATTTTTCTAATAGTTTACTCAGATACCTTCATCTAGGCAGAGAAATCTATTAAGAGTAAAAGACTCACCTTTATTATTTACTGATTCCTGGGTCCCTGAAGCTCTAGCTGATAATTCCCTTGCTGAGCCGGAGCGCCTTTCTGCTGCTACATTGGACCTGAACTGAAAGGGAAAAATCATACATAGTTCAAATCAACCTTGTAAATAGACAGTCACCAATTGATAAGTAGTTTCTTCCAAATCAACAGTAAAGTACTTGGATTTCATTTATTTAGTTGTCTACCTCATGGGGACAGGGTACCTGGAAAATTATTTTTGATGATCAGTTAAGTTTGGTTCAGTACTTTTCATCAAATTTAGTTCAGGTAAAAACCTGGGCAAAAAAATAAAAAGATATTCGGGGAAGAAAGTACATGGAATTCACCCAAACAGGAATTTAACCAAAAAGCAAATTTATAACACTCAAAAATGACTGCCATTAGGAGTTATGTTTATCAAATTCCTGTCAAACTAAAATAGTCCTCATTCTTTTGGAAGTTTTTCTGAACATAGCAACTCTGGACATTCACCATAAATACTCAAAACCAAGTCATTTTTAAAGGAATTTCCCCATGACCTCGGACTCCCAAGCCAGTGCTCTTTCCACTAAGCCACACTGCTTCCTTGTAAACCAAGTAAACCATTTTTAGCCCAGTTATATAGAAGCAGCGTGGCTCAGTGGAAAGAGCCCGGGCTTGGGAGTCAGAAGTCATGCATTCTTATCCCGGCTCCACCACTTGTCAGCTGTGTGACTTTGGGTAAGTCACTTGACTTCTCTGGGCCTCAGTTACCTCATCTGTAAAATGGGGACTAAGAATGTGAGCCCCATGTGGGACAACCTGATGACCTTGTATCCCCCCCAGCACTTAGAACAGAACTTGGCACACATTAAGCACTTAACAAATGCCATCATTATTATTATTATTATTATACTTTTTCATTAGGACTCTCCTAAAAGGTAACTTGCTTTTAGAATGGGTCCCAGCTAAGATCCGGTCAATACTGGACCTTAGTTTTGAACCTGCTGATTGTCAAGAACACGTATTAGGATCTTTTGTTTACCCACTGAGGGAGTAGTAATAATAATGATAAAAATGGCATTTGTTAAGTGCTTACTATGTGCCAAGCACTGTTCTAAGCACTGGGATAGATACAAGGTAAACAGATTGTCCCACATGGGGCTCACAGTCTTAATCCCCATTTTACAGATGAGGTAAATGAGGGACAGAGAAGTTAAATGACTTGCCCAAAGTCACACAGCTGACAAGTGGTGGAGCTGGGATTAGAACCCATGACCTCGGACTTCCAAGCCTGTGCTCTTTCCACTAAGCTACACTGCTTCCTTGTAAACCAAGTAAACCATTTTTAGCCCAGTTATAAATTTCCTGAGCAGGCAAAATTGTTTTGAGGCTTTTAAAACATTCAGTAAATACCACTGATTGATTAAAAGCAGCTCAAAACACACTGAAGTTTGGCTATTAAGCAGGGGTGGCAAGGGTAAACAGCCTGACTGCACTAGACGGGGTCTTATAAGAACTGTTGCACTTTTCTAAGCTTGCCCATTCCAGGAGCAATAATTTTTAACTCTGAGCCCTAGTGTATTTTGTTTTGAAAAATGCATGTTCACTTCAATAACAATTTGTGGTTATGTCACTTTTTCATTTGGAGATGATGAAACACTTGAAAAATATTAATCACTTTAATAGTGGCAAACAAGATTGATTAGCTTTAAAACAAGGTTGATTAGCTTCCCTGGAGATATGGAGGGACAGTGAGGTAAAAACCTCAGATCCCAGCGTGACTTAGTGGATAGAGCATGGGCCTGGGAGTTGAAAGGTCCTGGGTTCTAATCCCACTCTGTCTGCTGTGTGACTTTGGAAGTCACTCAACTTCTCTGGGCCTCAGTTCCCTCATCTCTAAAATGGGGATTAAGAGTGTGAGCCCCATGTGGGACAGACGCTGTGTCCAACATGATTAACTTGTAACTACTTCAGCACTTGGAACAGTATACTTAACATACAGTAAGAGATTGACAAATACCATAATTATAACTATTATTATTATTATTATTATTGTTGGATGCCTTATTTCTTTAAAGGTCAGAGACATCCAAATGCTGGAAATACAGAATGGAATTACAGCGGTCAATTAAGTCAAGGTTTTATTTGCAGGAAGTAACCCTAAAATAGCATGTTATAAATAATAACAGAATGGATGACAGAGCATGCATTTCAGAACTGTGCACTGCATAACCACTTCTTCCTGTTCAGTAACACTAGCCAAAAGGGATAAAATAAAATGTGCCCGCAGTGTTATTTATCTGCAGTTTTCTCTTGTTATCCCTACTGTAGTCTCATGCACCTGTTAAGTACATTTTAGTCTGCTGGCTATTTCTTAGTGGGAGAAAATTGGGTTCCAGCTGCCTTGGCATTCAACTTACTATTGCAACACTTACTTTTAGATGCTGCCAATCTACGCAGAATGATAAAAGATGAAGGCTAAAGCAACTAAGTATATAATATCCTCCCATGAAAGCAAGTCAGCTGAAAAACGAAGACTTGCGAAACAGAAAAAACTCACCTATAACTGAAAGCGGAACAGACAATATCAGGAGGCCTCTGATACATCCCCATCAAAAAGGCAGATATCTTTAAAAGGGGGCACAATCTAATAGAAAGGGCATAGATGTGGGAGGCCAGAAGGCCGGCTTTTGGCTCCACCTTGCCGCTGGCCTACTATGTGATCTTGAGCAGGCCGTCTAGCCTTGAGGTGCCTCAGTTTCCACAATGGGGACAATGCACCCAGTTCTACTGCATGAGTTGAATTCCTGCAAAACCTTAAGTTAAAGAAATAGTGCATTGCAGTATTCACCTCTTCCAAAGCTGAGCGCATGCACTCAAGCAGTTTCTTCCTGTAGTGCAACACACTGACCCCAAACAGTTTTCTATCGTGAAAAGAACGTTCCCTAATTCCCTAACAGCACTTTAGCCATGGTATGTAGTGAAGACTCATGTTATGGCAGAACTGAGTGTTCTTGACGCTCCTCATCTCATCGATAAAAGGAGCGTACAAAATACAATACAATAAAGGAAAATAAGAGCACTGTAAAAATTCAAGGTATTAAGGATTTCTCATCTGCTTTTGGTGAATGTCTAAAGTGGTCTAAATAGGAAACGCAATCTCATTTACAACTACTGCTGCTTCTGGTCAAAGTGGGAAATCTAACTCAGATATTTCATTTGAATCCCACATTGTTAACAACACTATTTACAAACAGTAGGTTCAGGTAGCTCTATCTGTCCAGAAATCTCACTTTTCTCACCCTGGTACTTGCAGGGCTTATTGAAAAATGAGACCAGGCTGGGCTGCTCAGGAGTGCTGGGAAACTATCAAACAGTGGAGCCAGTTCTGTCCACCTAATCACCTGTCATTTTCTCTCTTCCTGCTCACTCGCTGATGCTTCCTATCTGGACTGAAAGGGGGAACAGAGAGCAGGCTGAGTTCAGTAACTCTGTAGACAGAGTGTGAAGTCTTAGTTCTGCCAGTCCATTTCAAGGCCAGAATTGACTTGGATTGAGTGGTTGAATGATAGCAGTAACTACAACTAACTCAAGTGTTTCTGGATACCTTTGATCGTAGTATTAATTAGAGAAACCTAAGGTTTTCCACTGTGGTCAGAAGTCACAGTAGTTACCAAAAATATAGTATGCCACTGTTCCTCCACATCAACCAGGACCTATGTAAATGTGTGTGTGTACTATATATACCTATATATGCATGTAGATGTACATATACCTATATACGTGTGAGAAAGATATGAGAGATATTCACTCATTCATTCAATCACATTTATTGAGCGCTTACTGTGTGCACAGCACTGTTGGCAACATATAGAGATGGCCCCTACCCAACAGGGGGCTCACAGTCTAGAAGGGGGGAGACAGACAACAGAACAAAACATATTAACAAAATAAAATAAATATAATAAATATGTACAAGTAAAATAGAGTAATAAATATGTACAAACATATATACATATATACAGGTGCTGTGGGGAGGGGAAGGAGGTAAGGCCGGGGGGATGGGGAGGGGGACGAGGGGGAGAGGAAGGAGGGGGCTCAGTCTGGGAAGGCCTCCTGGAGGAGGTGAGCTCTCAGTAGGGCTTTGAAGGGAGGAAGAGCGCTAGCTTGGCAGATGTGCGGAGGGAGGGCATTCCAGGCCAGGGGGAGGACGTGGGCCGGGGGTCGACGGCGGGACAGGCGAGAACGAGGCACAGTGAAGAGGTTAGCAGCAGAGGAGCGGAGGGTGCGGGCTGGGCTGTAGAAGGAAAGAAGGGAGGTGAGGTAGGAGGGGGCGAGGTGATGGAGAGCCTTGAAGCCGAGAGTGAGGAGTTTTTGCCTGATGCGTAGGTTGATTGGTAGCCACTGGAGATTTTAGAGTGGGGGAGTAACATGCCCAGAGCATTTCTGCACAAAGATGATCCAGGCAGCAGCGTGCAATATAGATTGAAGTGGGGAGAGACAGGAGGATGGGAGGTCAGAGAGGAGGCCGATGCAGTAATCCAGTTGGGACAGGATGAGAGATTGAACCAGCAGGGTAGCAGTTTGGATGGAGAGAAAAGGGCGGATCTTGGTGATGTTGCGGTGGTGAGACCAGCAGATATGAGAGCCTGTTCTATTTCCGTGCATCATACACCACACACCCTAAATCCTCAAAAAGGAAACCCATATAGAGTTTCTCCCAAGAGAATGTTTATTGCTTTTAAAATGGTATTCTGAAGTAAATCAAATGAAACGTGTAATAAGACAGGCTTAGAAAATGGTGGAAGGACAAATCCTTTTTAGAGCTCTGAAGCAGCTTTGATAAGAAATGTATAGAGGGCAGTATGGCCTAGTGGACAGAGCATGGGTCCTGGGAGTCAGAGGACCTGGGGTCTAATCCCAGCTTCACCACTTGTCTGCTGTGTGACCTCTGTGCCTCATCTGTAAAACAGAGATTAATACTGTGAGCCCCATGTGAAATATGGACTGGGTCCAACCTGATTAGCTTATAACTGCTCCAGTGTTTACTACAGTGCCTGGCACATAGTAAGCACTTAAATATCATAAAAAGAATCCATCTGTTTCCCCTTGATAATAACATGAAAAGCACCTTACCCATTTAATAAAAGGAAAAGGACATTTTTACTTATTTGCAGCAGTGTTGAGGAAAGCTTCCTTTTCTTGATTACTGGTGACATGTTTTTTGAATCTGAGTGATTATCAGTGCCTTTGGAGTTGGTGTCATCTTCCTCAGATTTCTCATTACTAACTTCTTTCTCCAAGTGTTTTTCCTGATAGGTTCCAAATATCTTGCATAATTGGGCCTGTTCAGCCTCAGTCTTATGGTTTGAATAGTCTTTTCCTATATAACTTTGGAATTTCATTGCAGTAGCATAATTCTGCTTTGCAAAATCAGAATAGGATCTTGAAGAGCCAATTCCTGAAAATTAAAAAAAATCTCCTTTGTTCTATTATCTTGCATCTGCCCCAGTGCTTAATACAATGTGTGGCACATAGTCAGAGCTTAACACATAACCTCATTATATTCACAGCATTTTTAACTCAAGAGGAATTCCTAAACACCTCCTGCCTTATTAATATCAATGAATCCTGGAACAAATGTAGTTGCTTGAGACTAGATAAAAAAGGCAACATGATTTACTTTGTTAAACAGATGATTAAAGAAAAATATTATTCTAAGTTTCTTGAATGTATGTTAAACTGAACCTGCTAAATATTTTTTCAGCAAATACTAAAAGAAAAAGGAAACACGGGGCTAAATACAATATTTTAAAGGCTCCGGGAACAGTTGGGAAGCAGCGTGGCCCAGTTGGAAGATTGGCTTGGGAGTTAGGAGACCTGAGTTGTAATTCTGGCTAGTCTTGCCTGCTGTGTGACCTAGGGCAAGTCACTTAACTTCTGTATGCCTCAGCTTTCCCATCTGTCAAAAGCAGAGGAGATACCTATTCTCCCTCCCATTTAGGCTGAGCCACATGTGGGACAGGGACTGTGTCCAATATTCCTTGATTGTTTCTACCCCAGCGTTTAGTACAACAGTTGGCACACAGAAAGTGCTTAACAAATGCCATCATTATTATTATTAGTTGGAAATCAAGTATGTTGATATTGAGCAAGGGTTTTTATTTCCCCTAAACTGGCTTTCTCTCTTTCCTAATTTCAACAGATAAAATTGGTCTTAACATGTCACTCCCCACAGGATTTTACATTAGCAGCATATCTACTGGCCCACAAAGAGCCCATTGCTAGACTATTTCAGCATACTCATGGCCATGAATAATCTCAGGAGCCACTACTGATTGCTCTGGGCTGCAAGGACACATATAAGACAAAAATGAACACTACCTATGTGCCCAAGAGTTCCAGCTGGTTTTGCAGTTTGTCATTAGGTAATATATTATTCTACCATGTATAAATCAAAATGGGAAAAACAAGGTGGGCGACTAAAAGGAAGACGAGTAGTTTGAAAGCATTTCCTTGAGAGAAACGTGCATTTACCTGAACAAGAATGGGACGGAGAACATGATTTTACCTACAGAATACATTACTCAACCTTATGTAGTAATGGGAATTTCTCAGACTTGAAAGCTAAGCAACTGTGGAGAGAGAGAAGAACTTGCAACTGGGTATGCTTCACTAACTAGCTTTCTTCTTGTAGATTTTTTAAAAAAACTGTCCAAGATACACTTTTCCATAAGTACAGTTCAGTATGAATGTAGTTTGGCTATAGCTATCAGCCCGCTGAAAGGCTAAATCAAGGTAAAGTGGTCCCTCTAAATGTCAGTTTATAAAGTTGGTTATACTTCTGGTGTTAATAAGTTTCATTATGAAAGCTTGTTCAGAAGTTTTCTCCTAAATTTAGAGCACTGTAATATCTGCCCTGTTGTTCAGAGAGATAAGGCATCATATTATCAACAACCTACAATATATGTGAAACATAAGCAGTCGTTATCTCACCTGAGTCCTTGATGCTACCCAATACATTCTGACCTTGGTTCATCACACTAATGATGTTCTCTTTCCCAGAAAGCACTTCAGTGTTGAACTGCTTTGCCTTTTCTGCTGGTTTTTCGCTGACCTTGAAATCAGTTGTAGCTGCTTCCGTGGCTGTGACTTCTGTACCAGCTAACTTAGCTCGCATTTGCTCAGCCGTCGAAGTTTTAAGCCTTGCAGATTGAGATCTGCTGTTATAAGAGATATTGCTGTCAGTGCAGAATGTCTGTCTTGGATAAGATAAAATGTGTACCAATATAAATGTTCCTTTCACCTGCTTAAAGTGGCAGAAAACTGACAATTTTTCATCTTTTCTTGCTCTTGATAGTGTTTACAATTTATTAAATGATAGACCAACAATTGATTTAATACTTCCTGATCTTTTATCACAGATCTTTAGCCCAAGTTATTAAGCTATAAAACTAAAATAAATTCAAGTAGCTCATCAGTAGCCAAGATCCGAGTCCAGTAATTAAATTATTTAAAAAACAGGAGTAACTGAGTGGGAAAAAAAAAAATCAGTAGAAAATTGCAGTCACCCCGTTAACCCAAGTAATAATGGAGTGTAATCTATTATTGATATATAGTAGTAATAACACACAAGAGTATGGCTAGAAGTAAATTCACAGGTACAGCACTCCAAAGAAATAGGGTTGCTAGCTGTGATGCATTCTTTACGAAAGATAGTAAAGGACCTCTACAGAGATAGTTCCAAATAAAATTTAATGAGGTAAGTGTTAATGAGGGCAGATTTAATCCAGGGGTCCTGCCTCTTCTTCCGGCCTTGGCTACAGACGGGGGCACTGGCCCTGCAGTCCATGAATCCATCCATCAGTGGTACTGATTGAGAGTGTGCTGTGAGTACAGAACACTGTACTAAGCACTTGGGAGAGAATCAGTCCATGTTATTGAGTGTATACGGTGGGCTTAGGAAAGTATCAACCAGTGGTGTTTCCTGAGTGCTTATCAAGCGAAAACTGCTCACTCTCGGCTTCAAGGCTGTCCATCCCCTCGCCCCCTCCTACCTCATCTCCCTTCTCTCCTTCTCCAGCCCAGCCCGCACCCTCCACTCCTCTGCCACTAACCTCCTCACTGGGCCCCGTTCTCGCCTGTCCCGCCATCGACCCCCAGCCCACGTCCTCCCCCTGGCCTGGAATGCCCTCCCTCCGCACATCCGCCAAGCTATCTCTCTTCCTCCCTTCAAAGCCCTACTGAGAGCTCACCTCCTCCAGGAGGCCTTCCCAGACTGAGCCCCCTCCTTCCTCTCCCCCTCGTCCCCCTCCCCATCCCCCCGGCCTTACCTCCTTCCCCTCCCCACAGCACCTGTATATATGCATATATGTTTGTATGTATTTATTACTCTATTTATTTTATTTGTACATATTTATTCTATTTATTTTATCTTGTTAATATGTTTTGTTTTGTTGTCTGTTTCCCCCTTCTAGACTGTGAGTCCGCTGTTGGGTAGGGACCGTCTCTATATGTTGCCAACTTGTACTTTCCAGTGCTTAGTACAGTGCTCTGCACACAGTAAGCACTCAATAAATACGGTTGAATGAATGAATGAATTTAATCATGTGCAATAGGGAATCTGGAAAACAAAAATACTTCTCGTGAGGGTTAAATGAAATAGAAGATGCTCTTAAACAGATTTCTTTTGCCAATTCAAAGCAAGTTTCACTGTGAGAAAATTGCTACACATATCATAGTAAGCAGCCAGTTAAGGGAGTAACTTCTGAGTAGCCGTAGGTGAAATCCTACTAAAGATCCTTCAATTCAAGGCCTGAATTGGGAGGAATTGGGTGGAAGAGAAACCACCCAGAAGAGAGACTCTATACAACAAGCCACCCCCGTCCTAGAATGGTATGTTGGCCACAGAACAAAAAGAGTTACAGAAATTGATCCTCTGGTTGAAGGCAGAGTTGCACAGTCATGACTAGCAATATAGCAAGTATACACTAAGGACACACATAGGTAACCAAGTCCACAAACATGAAGAGTGAAAAATCAAATGTTGTGCTGCTAGTCTCTTCCAAGTGTCACCTCTGTGATTGCATAATTCTCAAACAAACCAAGTTTTATAGTGAAATGTACTTATTACAGTTGTAATGAATTAAGACTCTCGTGGCTCACATTCATATTTAGAAGTTCAAGTAAACATATAGAAGGTGAATGAAAAACTTAAATGAAAGAGACATTGAGAAAGGAATGCTAAGTGGACCATTTCATTTCCAGGAATGCAACTTAATAGGTAGGTGGAAGCAATTACCTTCTGGAATGTAATCTTTCTTTGGTTCTGTTTTTCTGCATCCAGATCTCTATTTCTGACATAGAGGTTGGAGTAGATTTAATGTGATCAATAGGGTAGAGATCCATGTTTTGCTTCCAAAGCTGATATCTGTTTGGCTGAAACCTCTTCACAAAGACATCCATTGCAATTTTGACCACATCTTTTCTGCAGGTGCACTAAAGGACAGAATGGACGTATCAGTACTGAAAGCAGTGTGGCCTAGTGGAAAGAGCACGGTCCTGGGAGTCAGACAATCTGGGTTCTAATCCCTGTTTTCCCAATTGTTCATTGTGTAACCCTGGGCAATTCATTTAACTTCTCTGTGCCTCAGTTTCCTCAATTGAAAAATGGGGATTAAATACCCATTCTCCCTCCTACTTAGCCTGTGAGCCCCATGTGGGACAAGGATTCTGTCCAAAGTGATTGACTATTATCTACCCCAGTTTCATTTTTTTTCCTTTTTTTTCTTTTACCCAAGTCACATGAGAAGCAGCATGGCTCAGTGGAAAGAGCACGGGCTTTGGAGTCAGAGGTCATGGGTTCAAATCCCAGCTCTGCCAATTGTCAGCTGTGTGACTTTGGACAAGTCACTTCACTTCTCTGTGCCTGTTCCCTCATCTGTAAAATGGGGATTAAGACTGTGAGCCCCCGTGGGACAACCTGATCACCTTGTAACCTCCCCAGCACTTAGAACAGTGCTTTGCACATAGTAAGCGCTTAATAAATGCCATCATTATTATTATTATCTTCATTATCAAATTATTTTTGCACCCATGAACTAATAATCAGCTCTCCCCCTCCTATCTTATCTCACTGATCTCCTACCACAACTCAGCTCATCTAGTGCCAACCTACTCACTGTACCTCTATCTTGTCTGTCCCACCATCGACCCCTTGCCCGCAACTTCCCTGTGGCCTGGAACTCCCTCCCACTTCATATCCAACAGACCATCGCTCTTCCCATCTTCAAAACTCTCCTAAAGCCACATCTCCTCCAACAGGCCTGACCTGACTATGCCTTCATTTCCTTCTTATCTACCCCAGGGCTTACAAGAGTGCTTGGCAAATAGTAAGCACTAAATAATAATAATGCTTTGAAGAATATCACTAGTACCATACAATTATAGCAGTAGAACTAATTATTATTCATTTCACCATTAACCATAATATTTTATATTTGCACTTTTCCAAGAACCAGTCTTCTATTGATTGGCACAAAAGATGCTAGGTGACACCTCATGCAATTCCCATTTACAAATGGAGACCATGTGATCCCAAAATGCTAAGTGTGTGGCACACCAAATTCTATAAAAGCAACTGACGTGTGGTTTGATATAGAATTTTGTGTGCCATGCACAAGTTTTAAAAGCTAATATTAAATTCTAAATTTCTAATTTCTTCTCTAATACGGAGAGCATACTCACCCGCTGCTGAGAATAAAACGTCATAGGACAAAAAACTGAGGATAAACATTATGAAATACTATGAAAAGAATAATAGATAACAGAATGAATATTATGACAAATACAAAATTTAATCACTTAAATACTACTAAAATGACATATTATGGCTATGGTTTCTTAAATATATCCTAGATTTTTGATAATGTAAAAGTATTCAGTAGGCTGCATGGGCGCAAAAGTTCCAAGTGATCTATTTATACTGAGATTTTTCTCCATAAAGTATCTGACACAAAACTGAAATGGAAAGCTCTACTCACATTGCTTATTCCTATATTTTTACAATATGCATTATCAACCGGAATTTTGAAATAAAAACAAAAATATTAACTTTCAGATGCGCTACACAGGAACACTAGTTTTCAGCTTGTCCACAGAACAGGTATTTGACAAGTTCAGAATAGGTTAGGGGCAGATATATAGAGCAGCAGCAAACAGTCATTGTTGCTAGAATCACAGAACATTATATACTTTCTGATAGACTGTAGGCAATACTACAATTACACTGCACTGAGGCAGGTTTCTTTGGCATAAGTCGTGGAAAGTATACAAGTACACTCGCTGACAGTAATAATAAACAAATAAAAGAAAATAGCAGCTGCCTGCTCTCCTTTGAGAAGTGTGTGTTCGTAGCTTCTCAAAGTTTAACACAAAATTATTCTAAATGTCAAAAGATTGAATGCCAAAATTTGGTGCTTTACAGACTTCTTGGAAGAACTGAGATCGACACATTTCAGAAAATCCTTCATCCTGTCCCCAAAAAAAGAAATTTTAGAGTATTGTCTATACTGGATTCAAGATAAGGGCAAATTTTTTTTTTCCATTCCTTTTAATCTGTCTCTTCGCTCACTTGCCTTTCACAGAATTGATGTTGGAAGAAAGCCATGGCAACAGCCAATTCATTATGTTCAATTGCTGGCCTAGATACTCGGGGATGGGAATTGGAGAATATGGGGTGTATTTTCGAACTGCCTTCAAGTCTGTGATTAAATCTGAGCACCTAGTTTTACATGTACAGTTTTTGCCTTGCACTTGGATTTGCACGCTTTATTCACCCTTCCCTCAGACCCACAGCACTTATGTACACATCCATAGTTCATTTATTCATATTAATGTCTGTCTCCCCCTCTAGACTGTAAGCTCACTGTGGGTAGGGAACAAGTCTACCAACTTTGTTATATCGTCCTCTCCCAAGTGCTTAATACAGTGTTCTGCACACAGTAAGCTCTCAATAAATATGACTGATTGGTACAGGTTGTTAATGTTTGATTTTGCAATCCCCCATATATTAACATGTGACAGTAACCTGAATTTAACAAGTTTGGTACATTGCAGCTACAAAACATCAATTTATACACTAACATATAAAGTGAATTAAATCTAATAGGGTGAAAAATGATGTTTTGTTTCCACTTTCATTACCTGGATCATCTCAAGGCAGAGTAAGTTTTCAGTATAATGCTGGGAAGTTTTAAAAATATCCATCATTAAAGTGAATTATCAGGCAGTTGTGGTTAAAATTACATAGAAACTCTTTCCTAAAAGGAGTACTAATCAACTAGAAAATTGCTTGGGGGTCGAGGCAGGGCTGGGGGTGGCGGTGGTTTGCAGAAGATGAACAAGGAACCTTTAAAAATAATAATTATTATTATAGCATTCGTTAAGTGCTTACTATGTGCCAAGCACTGTGCTAAGCACTGGGGTAGATACAAGGTAATCAGGTTGTACCATGTGGGGCTCACAGTCTTAATTCCCACTTTACAGATGAGGTAACTGAAGCACAGAGAAGGTAAGTGCCTTGCCCAAGGTCACACAATAGACAAGTGGAATCGGGTTTAGAACCCACGCCCTCTGACTCCCAAGCCCGTACTGGTTCCACTAAGCCACGCTTCTACATGACCACATATTCATTCATTCAATCGCATTTATTAAGCGCTTAGTACAGTGCTCTGCACATAGTAAGCGCTCAATAAATACGATTGATTGATTTATCAAGCGCTTACTGTGTGCAGAGCACTGTACTAAGCGCTTGGAAAGTACAATTCAGCAATAAAGACAGCCGACCCCCGCCCACACGGGGCTTACAGTCTAGAGGGGTCATGGTCATATGGTCCTCCTACTCTGGTCATATAGTCCTTCTACTCCTTGACCACAAATCAACATGAAGTGCCACCTTAAGATTGCAGATTACATTCCTTCTACAACCCCACTGACCTCCTAGCTGATTCCTCTGACTACCAGTATAAGTCTGAATGATTGATTCTGGATTTTTGGGCACAGTTAAAGACTTAGCCCAGTCCAACCTGAGGCCAGTGGCAGGAAGACACATTCCTCAGCATACAGAAGGGCCAGTTGGAGTGGAAACAGCTATTGCTGGGAAACGTGCTGCATATGAGAAAGACCTTCTACTGGAAGGTCAACTCAATACCAAGTTGTTTGAAATGTGCAGAAATAGTTTTAAGTGACTCTTAAAATTCTACTGCACAGCAGGGCTTCAAATCAGAACTCAGCTGAGTTCTAATGTTTCGGATTCTAACAAAGCTGGAGACCAAAACTTCTGTTCCAAACAGTTCTCACAACTCTAACATCTACAAATGTGTGAGGTTTGTTATTTATACTGTTATGTGGGCTAATGTGTTGTGTTTATACCATTCAGTCATCTTCATTTAAACTTTTAAATGGTTTTTTTTTCCATACTCTCCATCTCCAAAAGGCGCAGATTAATTTCTTCTGAATAAATTCAGACTTTGCCATGCCAGGATTCAGCTACCTTATAAAGTAAGGCAATTATAATGCAATTTAAGGTGTGGGACTAGAATCTCTATTGTCTTGACCTGTGGGAACTCAGTTCAAACATGTTCAGAAAACTCATGCAAAAAAAAAAAATGCAGTTCTGACAGTTTCCTTCAAGGGTCTTCAAAGGATTCTCTTTCAAATTATTTTTGGAATTTCTACTTTTCAACACCTAGCTTTTTGTCTGATAGAAAGGTCTAAGAAGTTCATATTTATAGATATTAAACAGCATGTCCTTCCCGTGCTTTGCACAACAGAGTATGGGAATTTGAATCAAATTGTTTAGTATCAGGAGAGGTTTGGAGAAAGCCACTAGACTCTGAATTTTGTTGCAGGCCATGCCTCATCTAAATAATACATTTATAAAGACTGAATCTTGCTTTTTTTGTCTATATTTTTGAACTAAAATATTGTTTCACAGACACCGACATTCAAGCTTTTTATGGTATTTATTAAGCACTTACTATGTGCCAAGCACTGTTCTAAACACTGATAATAATAATTAGGGCATTTGTTAAGCATTTCCAATGTGCTAAGCACTGTTCTAAGCTCTGGGGTAGATACAGGGTGATCAGGTTGTCCCACGTGGGGCTCACACTTTTAATCCCCATTTTACCGATGAGGTAACTGAGGCACAGAGAAGTTAAGTGACTTGCCTAAGGTCACACAGCAGACAAGTGGCAAGGCAGTATTAGAACACACATCCTCTGACTCCCAAGCCCATGCTCTTTCCACTAAGACACACTGCTTTTCTAGAAAGAGAGGAACTGACAATAGTTAAAGCTTTATTTTCCAACATGTTTGGGGAATGTGAGGTGCCGGTTAAATAAATATGCAAGTTAACTAAATGTAAGTGCTGCCCAGCTGGGATGTTGCATAATAATCACAAAGAGCATTTGAATAAAGTTCCTTGGGAAGTTCCAGAAAGATCTGAATGGATGGGAGAAGCCAGTTCGCTTATCACATTAGCAGGACACCAAGCCTGCTAAGCTCAGAGGTCTATGCATAAAAAGCACTCAAGTCCCTCTTAATCACAGAAACTTATTTGAGAAGTAGCCATCACAGTGACTTCTAGTCATGTCTACTTCCAGCTATTACAGTAGAACTGTTTGCTGACCCAATTAGGAGATGACCAGCTGCTGAAAATTACATCAGCAGAACAGCAAACCAGAATGCACTAAACTTGAATTTGGAGAAAAGGTTGTGTATTGATAGACAATAGGCTAAAGCCAGTTTGCAATATCAGGTTGCAGAGATTTCATGCCTACCCACCAGGGAGGACTCAATACCCTAACTCCTCCTCAAAGGAATTAGTTGACCAAGTTTACCTTCATAAGGGTCAAAATCTAGAGTCTTGTGATTAGTAATATACCAATAACAAAGCTTTTACTGTGCATAATGCTTATCCTCTCCCCTTCAATGTTTTTGTTAAATAAGACCTCCAGATCATTTGAATCAATCATACTTCTGACAATGTATATACAATAGGCACTGGCAAATCTTACTGAGGATCACAATTTAACAACACTACAAAGGCTAGGCAAAGTAGAAGCACTTAATTCCTGTTATTCTCCATTGGGCAGAGAGAACAAAAGCAAACAATATTAAGAACACCCTTTCTGTTTGCTGATCCAAAACAAATATAATCAAAGGAGTAGGCAGTGTTCCATATAAGTAGTCCTGTACCAACTTCCAATCTCATTAGGAATCAGAGACGTTTGATGAATTAAGGCAGCTGCATAAAATTGGGGTCACTGGAAGAAAAGAATCCTTGATATTGTCTTCAGTTCCAAGTCCTTGCTCTCAATCTCACTCTCAAAGCCATCCCAAAGGTTGTGACCTTACATATGATATCATAATGCTGTTTAGATCTCCCCAAGATTATCTTATAATTCCTGGCCTATTAACAAAGCTTACAAGTCCCAATCTTGCTTGTTAGTTTTAGGCATCTGGGCCTGGCTGAATTTTGTACATTCTTGCTTACCGACACAATAATAGAATTCATATCTGCCTTCAATTGCAAAGGCTATCTGGTAAACTAATCATATGGATGGGAAATATAGAAAAGTAGGGGCTTTGGAGTCATGTTTGATGGAGTTGAAAGAGCCTGAGGAGAAGCTGGGTCTAGAGAGGAGGTCAGGTGTCTGAGGTGGAAAGAAATCGACATAATTGACTGTAAGCAGAAGGGGAAAGCAGTAGGAGCAGAGTTGCAAAATAGGAAAGTAAACTTTGGGTAGTAAAACCAAGTTTGTGAAAAAAGCAAGGCTTGGTCCAAAAATGTTCCGGAAGGCAGAAGTTACAAGAGAAACTGCTGTGATGGAAAAAAGGGCTAACTTGAGTACTAGAAGAAAGTGGTGTCACCTGTGGAATAGAAGGAACTGTTAAAAAAAAATGCCATGACCTCCATAATCTCCTTCTTACCAAATCCAATGACCTCTACTCCATCCTAATCCTCCTCAACCTCTCAGCTGCCTTCAACATCATGGGCACTCTCACCCCTTCTCCTGGAGATATTATCTAACCTTGGCTTCACTGACATTGTCCTCTCCTGGCTCTCCTCCTCTCACTCTAGCTGCTCCTACTCAGTCTCAGTTCTGGGGCCTCTTCTATTTTCCACCTAACTCCACTGCCTTGGGAAACTCATTTACTCCCTTGGCTTCAACTATCAAAGTTCAACTTCAATTAACAAAAACTCCTCACCATTGGATTTAAAGCTGTCCCTTTAAACCCTGCCCCCTCCTACTTCGCCTCCCTTCTCTCCTTCTACAAATCAGCCCTCACACTTGGCTCCTCTAGCGTTAACCTTCTCACTGTGCCTCGATCTCACCTGTCTCACCCCCAACCCCTGGCCCACATCCTGCCTCTGGTCTGAAACGCCTTCCCTCCTCGGATAGATTCATTCATTCATTTAATCATATTCATTGAGTGTTTACCGTGTACAAAGCACTGTACTAAGCACTTGGGAGAGTATGAATCCAACAGAGAATTACCTCTCCCCCCACCCTCAAAGCCTTACTGAAGGCACATCTCCTCCATGAGGCCTTCCCAGACTAAGCCCCACTTTCCCTCATCTCCCACTCCCTTCTGTGTCACCCTGACTTGCTCCCTTTGCTCTTCCCCTCACCCTCCCAGCCCCACAGCACTAATGTATATATCTGTAATTTTATTTATCTGGATTGGTGTCTGTCTCCCCAGTTCTAGACTGTGAGCTCACTGTGGGCAGGGAATGTCACTGTTTATTGTTGCATTGTACTTTCCCTAGTGATTAATACAGTGCTCTGCACACAGTAAGCGCTTAATACAATTGAATGAACAAATGAATGAACCATGAGGATGATTTCCCAATCCATATCTCTAGTCCTGAATCTTTCTCTCCTGTCTCATATTTCCTCTTGCCTTCAGAACATCTCTACTTGAATGTCCTGCCAACACCTCAAACTTAACATGTCATCATCATCATCAATCATATTTATTGAGTGCTTACTGTGTGCAGAGCACTGTACTAAGCGCTTGGGAAGTACAAGTTGGCAACATATAGAGACAGTCCCTACCCAACAGTGGGCTCACAGTCTAAAAGAGTGGGCTCACAGTCTAAAAGACTGTCCAAAACAGAACTCCTCATCTTCCCCTACAAACCCTGTCCCATCCATGACTTCCCCATCACTGTAAACAACACCACCACCTTCCCTGTCTCACAAGCCTATAACCTTGGCATTATTCTCAACTCATCTCTCCCATTCAACCCACATATTCAATCTGTCACCGAATTCAGTTGGTTCTTCACAGCATCGCTAAAATATGCCCTTTCCTCTCCAAACTGCTGCCATGCTAATCCAAGCGCTTATCCTATCCCACCTTGATTACTGCATCAACCTCTTTGCTGATTTCCCTGCCTCCTGTCTCTCCCCCTTCCATTCCGTATCTCATTCTGCTGGCTGGATCATTTTTCTAAAAAATGTTCAGTCCATGTTTCCCCATTCCTCAAAACCCTCCAATGGTTGCCCACTCTCCTCTGTATCAAACAGAAATTTCTTATCACTGGCTTTAATGATAATAATAATAATAATAATAATAATGGCATTTGTTAAGCACTTACTATGTGCAAAGCACTGTTCTAAGCACTGGGGAGGTTACAAGGTGATCAGGTTGTCCCACGGGGGGTTCACAATCTTAATCCCCATTTTCCAGATGAGGTAAATGAGGCACAGAGAAGTTAAGTGACTTGCCCAAAGTCACACAGCCGACAAGTGGCAGAGCCAGGATTAGAACCCATGACCTCTGACTCCCAAGCCCATGCTCTTTCCACTAAGCCATGCTGCTTCCCCCAAAATAATAATAATGACATTTGTTAAGCGCTTACTATGTGCCAAGCACTGTTCTAAGCACTGGGGGAAATACAAGGTAATCAGGTTGTCCCACATGGGGTTCATAGTCTTAATCCCCATTTTACAAATGAGGTATCTGAGGCCAGAGAAGTTAAGTGACTTGCCCAAGGTCACACAGCAGACAAATGGCAGAGCCGGGATTAGAACCCATGACCTCTGACTCCCAAGCCTGGGCTCTTTCCACTGAGCCACGCTGCTTGCCCTCTCCTACCTCACCTTGCAGACTTCCTATTATAACCCAGCATGTTCACTTTGCTCTTCTAACATGAACATACTCACTGTTAGTCAATCTTGTCGCTGACCATTGCCCATGTCCTCTGGCCTGGAACTTCCTCCCCACCTTCAAAATCTTAGTAAAGTCTCATCTCCCCCAACAAACCCTGTCCGACTAAACCCTCATTTCCTCTACTCCCTCTCTCTTCTGCGTCACCCTTGCACTTGGATTTGTACCCACCCTCAATGCCACAACACTTACGTACACAACTACAATTTATTTTAATGTCTTTCTCCTTCTCTACACCGTAAGCACCTTGTGGGCAGGGGATGTGTCTACCAATGCTGTTAAACTGTACTCTCCCAAGCGTTTAGGATAGTTCTCTGCATACAGTCAGTGCTCAATAACTATGACCCATTAATTTAATAGAGGAAGAAAATGATCAGTATTAGGAACAAAAACTTCAGAAGCAGCTGGAAATTGTGAACCATCACCACCACCTGGTCAGATAAATGTAGGAGTGCTGGATATGTAGGAGGAATCGAGTGAACAATGCTTAAGTAAACAGTGATCACAAACAGAAAGTCAGAAAAGGGAGGAGGAAGAGTCAGAGTGAATACTATGTCAACTGAAGAGTAAAAGGAACATAATCAAATTTGTAATAAAATACCTAAAAGGGCTACTTTGGAGACGCTGCATGGTCTAGTAGAAAGAGCAAGGGCCTGGACATCCGGGGACCTGGGCTCTAATCCTGGCTCCACCACTTGCCAGCTGTGTGACCTTGGGCAAGTCACAACTTCTCTGTGGCTCTGTTGTCTCATCTGTTAAATGGGGACCAATAACCCACCATCATGTTGGTTGGATGTTTGTGTATACCATCTATACCTAAGTTCATACAGGTTCAGACATTCCTCCTAAAGCATGGTAGTTGCAGTCCTGCAAACCCCCAAGTATTGTGTGGTCCTATCTCTTGCTTCAGTGATAAATACAAGATTAGTGGAAAGATTGCTGGAAACAACTGAGATAGAACGTAAATTCTATCATACCAGGTGAAGCTCAAGAAGGCTGTGGAAAACAAGCTAAGCTTGCAGTGAACTACTGTACTTCATTTGTTTCTTGGTCATTTCTCTAACACTTATCAGTGACCATTAGTACTTCCTGGGAAACTAATTTGCACTGCTTAAAATCAGTGTGCAGTAAACAATGAATTTTAAGTAGTCGTAACTGATTCAATCAATACTATTGTATTTGCTCACATAATTACCTCCTGTTTTGGCATAACTTTTGCAACCCAAATGTAGGGGAAGGGCTATCACAAGGGTTCATATAAGGATTAAATCTAGCAGTATGGGGAGCAAGATAAAAAAAAGGAGGTGGAGGGAAAGTAGAGAGAAGAAAAAGAAAGGTTAGATTGTGTCTTGGGCCTACTGCACTCTCTAAATTCCACATACAATAGACACTCAATTAATACATCTGCCCTTTCTTTTCTTCCTACCCCTGCTGTGTGACCTGGGGTGAGATACTTAACTTCTCTGTGCCTCAGTTTTCTCATCTATGAAAGAGGGATCTGATACCTGTTCTCCCTAATAGACTGTGAATACCATTTGGGACAGGAATTATGTCCAACCTGATACCTATCTATGGCAACACTTAAAAAATATCACAATGATTATTTAATCATTCTTTCAAACGTATTTATTGAGCACTTACTGTGTGCACAGCGCTGTACTAAGCACTTGGGAGAGTACAATACAACAATAAACAGACACTCCCTGCCCACAAGAAGCTTTTGTTCTAGAAGGGGGGTGGGGGGGGGGAGACAGATGTCAATCCAAACAAATTACAGATAAGTACATAAGTGCTGTGGGGCTGGGAGGGGGGGAGAACAACAGGAGCAAGTCAGGGCAACTCAGAAGGGAGTGAGGGAAGAGGAAAGGAGGGGCTTAGTCCCGGAAGGCCTCTTGGAAGAGATGTCCCTTCAATAGGACTTTGAAGGGGGGTGGGGGAGGAAGAGTCATTGTCTGTTGGATTTGAGGACAGGGGACGTTCCAGGTCAGTCAATGGCATTTATTGGGTGTTTACTATGTGCAGAACACTGCACTAAACACTTGAGAGAGTACAAGAGAGTTGGCAGACACATTCCCTGATTATTATTATATATGAACAAAAAGCAGTTATCTTTTAGGGGAACCAAAGAAAATTGACACAGCTTTCCAGTAAGATGCAAATATCGTATTTTTAAAGTACACCATGGACTTTTTGAACTTGAAACTCAGTAACAGTGAAAAGTTTAACAGCACCATGTCAGAAACAATGCACAATATATACTGGATAAACTCCGTCTCCTGATACTAGAACGTGAAAAACAAGCTGCATTCTGATTAAAGTTAACTAGACAAAAAGTGCCTTCAGGAAGAGAAGTATAATTTACATCAAGGCTTTCTACTATTAACAATGTGGTGCTCAGAAATTTGATACCATGTAATAAAAAAAGCTCTCATAACTTGGTGAGAAGCAAAATTCAAAAATTATGTGACAGCACACAAATACTTTTTTCAGATTTGTATCCTTATAAGACTACAGAGAGAGGCTATAGTAAGTCATTCAATGTCTCATTCACTTTTGGTAAGACCTACCCATTCACATGTGCGAACAAGGATAAGTCTACCACTGTTATTATATTTTCAGTAAATTACCATATCACTAGTAAGTGGCAGGAATATTCTACTTTTCTCTTTGACTCTGTTATTACTTGCATACAATGGTAGAAATGTTAAATAAACCAGGAAAAAAAACAAATTTCAAGCCATGGAGAAGGGTGGGATCGTTTTATAATGCTTGATGTCTCAACTTGGCCAACTACGAGTATGCCCTTAAAAGGTCGTGAATAGAGAAGCCAAGAAGCCTATCTTGCAAAAGAAGATTTCAGGAAAGAATGAAGAGTGAAACTCGGTTACTACAAAAAAGAAAATTGATATTTAGATCCCCATGCACAGAAATGCCTACAATACCAGTCAGCAAGCTTCAAGCCCATCTTCATCAAAATTGAGCAATGTAAGTTTGGTTATGGCTGTGTTAGAAGGATAAATGTAGTTTTTTGAAGGATGACAAAGAAAAATTTTACTTCCAGGATACAAAAGTACTCCCCATCCAACAGTGATCCCAACACTCAGATTCAATAGGCAGTTGTCGCAGATGGGTCTCAGTAAAGCATATTTACCAGATAATGAGCCTTGTGGCTGGGAAAAAAAAGCTGACCATGGATTAGTGCCTGAGGAGACACTCTGCAAACTAGCAGAACAGGTCAGAGGCAACAGAGCGGAGAAGCAAAAGCTGTCTTAGTCACCCATCTTTATACACCTGCTGCCTTTGTTAAGCAGGCACTTAGCATTCACACCTGGTATTTCCACTTATCATGGTCTACAGCCCTCCTCCTGTAGACTGGATCTCAGTTGGCTCCAGGCCTTCCCTCCTTGTTGACGCCTTAAGGATTCTACCCACCATTCTTTCGCACCCTATATTTCAACTCCTGGGTGGAAAGGGTTGTCCCTCAGGCCAGAGTCGTGTTGGGAGGGACTCTGTGACACACCAGAGGTTCCCTGGTGACGCTCAACTTTGGCAGAGGCCCCCTCTCAGTATTCAGTGCTGGTCTGCGAAGGCTTCCAGTTTCATTTTTTTTCCTTTTTTTTTTTATTAACCCAAGTCACATCTTCGCCATTATCAAATCAATTTTGCACCCACGAACAAAAATGCTCTCCTCCTCCTATCTTATCGCGCTGATCTCCTACCACAACTCAACTCATACACTTCGCTCATCTAATGCCAACCTACTCACTGTCTGTCCCACCATCGACCCCTTGCCCGCATCTTCCCTGTGGCCTGAAACTCCTTCCCACTTCATATCCAACAGACCATCGCTCTTCCCATCTTCAAAACTCTCCTAAAACCACATCTCCTCCAACAGGCCTGACCTGACTATGCCTTCATTTCTTCTATCTGCCCTTCCCTCTGCATCACCTATTTGTAC
Source organism: Tachyglossus aculeatus (assembly GCF_015852505.1). Classification (NCBI taxonomy): domain Eukaryota; kingdom Metazoa; phylum Chordata; class Mammalia; order Monotremata; family Tachyglossidae; genus Tachyglossus; species Tachyglossus aculeatus. Next base: position 19,747,979 of record NC_052098.1, on the reverse strand, counting down.
ATATTTATTACTCTATTTATTTATTTTACTTGTACATATCTATTCTATTTATTTTATTTTGTTAGTATGTTTGGTTTTGTTCTCTGTCTCCCCCTTCTAGACTGTGAGCCCACTGTTGGGTAGGGACCATCTCTATATGTTGCCAGCTTGTACTTCCCAAGCACTTAGTACAGTGCTCTGCACACAGTAAGCACTCAATAAATACGATTGATTGATTGATTGATCACCTAGGCACTTGGTTATGTAGCCCTCAAGCAGTTTGATACTCACCCCGCCCCCTGCCCCACAGCACTTATGTACATATCTGTATACTCTGCCATTTCCCGTCTGTAATCTTAACGTGTACCTTTTTAATTTTAATGAGAAACAGTGTGACTTAGTGGAAAGAGCCTGGGCTTGGGAGTCAGAGGTCGTGGGTTCTAATCCCATGTCTGCCACTTGCCAGCTGTGTGACTTTGGGCCAGTCACTTAACTTCTCTGAGCCTCAGTTCCCTCAACTGTAAAATGGGGATGAAGCCTGTGAGCCCTATGTGGGACACCCCGATTACCTTGTATCTACCCCAGCACTTAGAACAGGGCTTTGCACATAGTTAAGCGCTTAACAAATGCCATTATTATTATTATTACCTCCCCCTCTAGACTGTAGGCTTGTGGGAAGTGATGTGTCCCAACTCCATTGCACTGTACTCTCCCAAGCACTTAGTACAGTGCACTGCACACAGTTAAGTGCTCAATAAATATCATGGATTGAGCAATTGGTTTTACACATGGATTTATATACTGAACTATTTGACCACTCCTTCCTAATATTTGCACATGAACATATGTTTGTCTCCCCTTGTGATCAGGGATCATGCTTTCTACCTTTATTGTATTCTCCCTAGTGTTTATTACATTTGCTGTGCACATAATAGGTACTCAGCAAGTTCTATTGATTGATAAGCAGTAGTAATGGTATCGAGTCCTAAGTAGCCTCTCTTCTAAGTCATCGCTTTTAAATCCTTGCCTCTCAAAGCAGTACACAAAAGTAACTGGTCACCAATGGTCTCCTCCTTGCCAAATCCAATGGCTTCTACTCCACTCTAATCCTACAAAAACTTTCAGCTGCCTTTGACACTGTGGACCACCCCCTACTCCTGAAAACATTATCCAACTTTGGCTTCACTGACACTGCCCTCTCCTTGTTCTCCTCCTAGCTCTCTGGCTGCTCATTCTCAATTTCTTTCGTAGGCTCCTCCTCTGCCTCCTACCCCCTAATGGCGGGAGTCCTTCAGGGTTCAGTTCTGGATCCCCTTCTATTCTCCACCTACACCCACTCCCTTGTAGAACTCATTTGCTCCCATGGCTTCAACTACCATCTCTATGCAGACGATTTCCAAATCTACATCTCTAATCCTGATCTCTCTCTTTCTCCAGAGTCTCATACTTCCTCCTGCCTACAGGATATCACTACTTGGATGATCCACTGACACCTCAAACTTAACATGTCTAAAACAGAACTCCTCATCTTCCCACCCAAACCCTCCCCTCCCCCTGACTTTCCCATGACTGTAAACAGCACCACCATCTCCCCCATCTCAGAAGCCCATAGCCTTAGTGTTATTCTTGACTCCTCTCTCTCATTCAACCCACATATTCAATCTGTCACCAAATCCTGTCAGTTCAACCTTCACAATATTGCTAAAATCTGCCCTTTCCTATCCACCCAAACCCAAACCTATCCAAGCCCGTATCCTATCCTGCCTTGATTACTGCATCAACTTCCTTGCAGACCTCCCAGCCTTCTGTCACTCCCCACTCCAATCCATACTTCACTCTGCTGCCCGGATCATTTTTCTACAAAACTGTTCACTTTGTGTTTCCCCAACAAGAGCCTCCACCAGTTGCCCATCCACCTCTGCATCACACAGAAACTCCTCACCATTGGCTTTCAAGCACTCGATCACCTTGCGCCCTCCTATCTTACCTCACTGATTTCCTTCTACAACCCAGTATGTTCACTTCTCTCCTCTAATGCCAACCTACTGACTGTACCTCTATCTTTATCTCACCACCGAACCTTTGCCCTCTTCCTGCCTCTGGCCTGGAACTCCCTCCCCCTTCATATCTGACAGACCATCACTCTCCCCACCTTTGAAGGCTTTTCAAAATTCCATCTCCTCCAAGAGGCCTTCCCCACCCAATTGAGCCCTCAGTTTCTCTACTCCCTCTCCCTTCTGTGTCACTCTTGCATTTGGATTGTTTTGTCAACCCCCAGCACTTATGCACATATTGTACAGTGCCCTGCTCATGCTAAGCACTCAATAAATAATATTGATGATGATATCCCTAATTCATTTATATTAATGTCTCTCTTCCCCTCCTGGCTATAAATTCCTATGGGCAGGGAATGTGTCTACCAATTCTGTTGTATTGTACTCTTCCAAGTGCTTAATACAGTATGCACACAGTAACCGCCCAATAAATACCATCGATTAAAGTCAATTTTATTCATCAATATACTTCCTGCTCATTAAGAGATTAATCCACACATAAAGCCAAAGAGAGAATGCTGAATTTGTCACGCTCCCTTTAAAACAATGAAGAGAAAGAACGCGGAGGATCTACACCAGCAGACAGTGTTTAGTGCAGGTGTCAACAACTGTTGGCAAACCTCAGTAGGCATGCCAGAGGATGAGCTGCCAAGGCTGTGTCGGGGCACCAATATCCTCACTTCCAGCGCCTCAGGTTAAAGAGGCAGGAATCCTGGCAGAGGAGGGAAATGGGATTATGGGCCTTAAAGCAAGGGCAAGCGATGGTGGGAAAAGAGCTAAAATAGTTGGCAGCAGTCTGAGGAGGGGGAGTTTCAGCTGCTTTAGTGGCACAACACCAGTTCCATTGGTTAGCATCTATTTACACACACCATGTTCAGTTTCAATCGATCTGGATTTATGAGGCTGTACTCCAACTTTATAAACAAACTATTTAGCTCTTTATTTATGTAGCATCTTTGTTGTGCTTATCTCAAAGCATTTGTACCCGTAACTACTATCACTCTAGCTTGATTGAGGAAGAAGGCATGGTCATGATGTCAACACAGAAAGAGGGACTGGAACAGGGTCAACTCAATTATCTTTCGTTGTCAGAAGGGGATGGGGAGAGAGGAAGGTGGGGGTCTGAACTCATATAAATGCAGAGTGGAAGGAGGAAGAATTTACCATTAAAAAATCTGTAGTCAGGAGTAAGCGGTTAGTACAGTGCTCTGCACACAGTAAGTGCTCAATAAATGATTGAATGAATATAACTCGACGAGGCCAATCCCATATTCAATCTGGAATATGATTTAGATGTATTGTTCTGCTTACAATATGCAGAAACCCATGTATCAAACCAAATATGTAAATACAGGTTGGACAGTGAAAAGGGTTGTAGTGGTCTACCTCTTTCCTTTGTTCATATATATTTTTATGTAACCTACATAAAGACTGGCAGGAACCCAGGACGTAACCATAAATATAGCTGATAATAGTTCAATTTTCTGTCTGGCATTAAAACCGTTTTGAAACAATTCAATCTTACACCACCCAACTGATGCCAAAAACACATCTGTGGGCTTCTATATAAAAACCAAAATAAAGGTTATTTATATGAATTTGCAATGAGTTCTGTCACTTATTTTTGTTCTAAAAAACGGCAGCTTATGGTGCTCTATCAATTGTCAGGAAATAAATGTATGGCAGCATTATGTGCTATCTTCAGTAGGGACAAATCTGAACTGCTGCATACGTCTATTAAAAAAAATCCAAAAACTGTTCTTCGCTACTGTTTGCAGGCTAAATTAAAGGGGAGAACTAAGTTTCCAGGAAAAGGACAAAAATCAATGCTAAATAGACTTCAGAATGTTCTAATTCTGTGAGAAAAAATGTTTGATGGAAAATTCAGCATACTGCCATCTAAAATATTAATACCAATTTCTGCCCCCTCTTTCCTCTTATGGTGTAAGTGATAAGCTTTCCTTTTAAGACGTGGAGTAATTAGGCCTGACCCCCATCAAAGACTAATTTTTCATCATGGTGACACAGATATTAAAAAGAGAATTTCATCACAGAAAACCTTTCAAATCTATCAGGGATAGCTGCAATTTGATTCACCATGTTTTAAGTGAGTTCTTAGCTTGTTTGCTGATTGTCGAAGCTTTTTGAAACCAAATTAAGCCCTCCTATTGCTTTGATGCAAGCTAAAAACTAAAGTCATACTACTGTGCAATGGATGAAACAGCACAATCACCTTCTAGGGAACAGGCTGGAACATAAACTTACAACAACACCAAGCTCAAAGAAAAAGCTGAGCTCTGTTGTGGAGTAGTGAAAATCTCATAAAAAGGGCTTCACCTTTCCCTGGTTACATCAAAATTCAGGGATCTTTTAAATTGTTTTTGTATATGTGCATACATATACAAGATAGGGATAAATTAGGTTAAATAATAATAATTCATTAACCTCAAAAAAGAGTTTGTGTTCACTTTATCAATGTGTATTACCAAGATGTCAAAGTATGGCTGTTCCAGAATAAATGTCCAGAGAACTACCTTGCCCTTGATGCTTATACACCTTAACTCTTACATATATTCTGGACATATATCAACTTACATTTGATTATGGACTGACCTATTTATCCTTCCATACTTTTGCTAAGTGCATCATCAAATGTACGTTAATAAACAGAACGAATGACAGAAGGATATTCCAACAGCTCCTTTATGGAGAGCCAAAATTGGGAAACCCAAAACAAGGTGGACAGAGTTAATATTGTAACACCAGAATAGAACCAAGCCTTAGATAATGCTGGAAAAACTGGTAATCAATTCAATCATCCCATATATATCATTTATTGTATACTTATTCTGTGCAGGGCACTGTACTAAGCTACTAGGGGTGTACAATAGAGTTAGTACAGCCAAACCTTGCCCTCGGGAAGCTTACACCTACCCGGAGAGACAGACACTAAATAAAGGAGCAGCATGGCCCATGGGAAAGAATATGGTCCTCGGAATCAAAGGGCCTGGGTTCTCATGCCAACTCTGCCACTTGTCTACTGTGGGATCTTGGGCAAGTCACTTAACTTCTCTGAGCCTCAGATTCCTCATATGTAAAACTATCAATAGTATTTATTGAGTACCTACTACTACAAATAATATTAATTGTAGTATTTGTTAAACACTTACTATGTGCCAAGCACTGGACTAAGCATTCATTCAATCGTATTTCTTGAGCGCTTACTGTGTGCAGAGCACTAAGTGCTTGGAAAGTACAATTCAGCAACAACTAGAGACAATCCCTGCCCACAATGGACTCTGAGTTAGCTACAAGATAAGCAGGTCCCAAATGGAGTAGGAGGGAGGACAGGTTTTGAATCCCCATTTTCCAAATGAGGGAACTGAGGTACAGAGAAGTTAAGTGACTTGCTCGAGGTCGCACAGCAGGTAAGTGGTGGAGCCAGGATTACAGGAGTCCTCTGTCTCCCAGGCCCATGCACTTTCCACTAGGCCATGCTGGTTACCGTGTGCTAAGCACTATACCAAGAGCTTGGGAGAGGGTAGACACAATCCTTGCTCACAAGAAGTTTACAGTCTAGAAGCAGCTGTTCTCCCTCCCTCTTATATTGTGAGCCCCATGTGGGACAGTGACTGTGTCTGATCTGCTTATACTCTATCAACCCCAGAACTTAATACAGTGCTTGGCACATAGTAAGTGTGCAATACATACTACTACCATTATTATCATCACTATTATTGTATGGCAGGCAGGAGGAAGAAATAGTACATAAAGACACTGACATCATTGAGAACAATGATAAGCACTAGGACCAGCATGGTATAGATTTGGATGGACAGGACCAGGTGGATTCTGCAGATATTGTGAAGGAAGAACCAGCAGAATTTGGTGACAGAATGAATATGGGGAATCTAACGAGAGGGAGGAGTCAAGAATAGCACCAAGGTTCCAGGCTTGGGAGATGGGGAAGATGGTTGTGTTGTTAACAGTTGGTGTCACCACTGTCTCGTCTTTCCCGCCGATTCCCTTGCCCACATCCTGCCTCTGGCCTGGAACTCCCTCCCCCTTCACATACAGCAGGTGATCACTCTCCCCACCTTCAAAGGCTTATTAGAATCACATCTTATCCAAGAGGCCTTCCCTGACTGAGCTTCCCCTACTCCCTCTCCCTTCTGCATCGCCCTTGTGCTTGGATCTGTACCCTTGATGCGCTTGATATCCACCCCACCCTCAGGTCCCCAGCATTTATCTTAGTGTCCGTATCCCCCTCTAACTGTAAGCTCCTTGTGGGCTGGGAACATATCTACCAACTCGGTTATAGTGGACTCTGCCTAGCATTTAGTACAGTGCCCTGCATATGGTAAGCACTGAATAAATACCACTGATTAACAGTGATGGGACTGTTAGGAGGGGAGGATTTGGGAGGAAAGATGTGGAGCTTAGTTGTGAACACGTTGAGCTTGAAGTGCTAAGCAGACATCCATGTAGAGATGTCTTGGTGGCAGGAGGACATGTGAGATTGCAAAGGAGAGAGACTAGTGGGGTGGTTCTGGGGTAGACTTGAAGCCATTCACTCATTCATTCAATCGTATTTATTGAGTGCTTACTGTGTGCAGAGCACTGTACTAAGCACTGCCATGAGAGTGGATGAGCCTTCCAAGGGAGTTAATTAGAGTCAATTGAGAATGACAGACCAGTACTGTGCCCTAGTATTACAAAAGGAATGACTCTTTTTGAACAAAACCTTCAAAAGGAATGGGGCACAATGAGACGAAGGAGAAAACAGTCAGGCACTGAGAATTTCAAATATAACCTAAGAGGCAGCCTTTCTGTGTGCACAGTGAGGACACTGAGGTAGCCTTTTCAGTCGTATATACAATCATAGATGAATTTTACCATCAGGGCCATCTTCTAGGCCAACTACATATTTTGCTATCAACTCTAGCAGTTTGTGAATGGCTTGTGTAGGTCAGTCTTCCCAGTTAGACTGGAAGCTCCTTGAAGGCAAGGCCCATGGCTTTTACTCAATTGTACTCTCTCTAGCCCTTGATACATCTTTCAGTTCGTGATACATGGTCAGTGAATACTAATGACCAATTGATTGATAGTGTTGTCCAACCTTGGCTGTGAGGCCTGGATTCTGACAGACACCATATCTATCTCTTGAGGTGATTAAAGGAGACATCACTTTAAAGTTTTGCTTCACTGTGTCTTAAGTGTTTCTTCTGTTTACTCTGCAGGTATTCTTTGGTTGCTCACTTTTCTTACATGCCCCACCCAGCAAAGGTATGATAATAATGTTTTCAATATGTCTTGCTAATTGCTGTTAAGTACAGTAGCCCACTTTGATGATGTTGACTAGGAGTCAGGTGTGACATCTGTTTGTGCAGGACCATACTAAAGATAATGATTGCTGAATAAATAGTCCCAAGTATATACACTCTGACACAAGTTACTAACTCCGAGTTTGTTTTCAGGTGTCCTTTAATACACCTGCAAATTTAAACCAGAATCGTAAATCATTAAAAAAAAATCAATAAGAAAGGCTGATAGGTATTTAAACACATTTTACCCTCTTCAGTGCAAGGAATGTAACACCAAAAAGCAATTAACTATAGATGGACTGAGGAAAAGATAATATATTCTAATGACACATATATATTTATATATATATATATACATATATCACATAGATGTGTATATATATAAATATATCGTATATATGTAATTATATATATATATACACACGTATTTGAACACCTAATCTAAAATACCATATTACTTTTTTAAAACGTCTAATCTAAAATACCACACTACTTCAATATCTGAACCTAAAGTACTCTTTTGAAAAAAATTAATAAAATTTTCAGAAATAGCAACCTGCACCCTGAGAGATACAGAATTACTTACTCTCCCAAATTGAATAGCACATATGAAAAGATAATGTTAGGTTATTTTCATTGAACTAGAAAGGAAACCATAGATCCAATTCCAAAGTAAAACTCTTTCTTTATACTGGATTTTTTCCAATCATTCAGTAAACTAAACTTCTTTATTCCGAGAGCCAGGCTGTTTGAAGATTGAAGATTTCCATCTTTTCTTTCCTTTCATAGTCCATTTTTGCCGCTATGAAATATGGAAAAATGGTTTAATTTAATTGTGACTTGGGCATCAGCAGCAACAGTGGCTCATGTCAATCATCGAATGGAGGTATTCTTCCAAAGGCATAAAAAAGCTGACATAGCAAACTACTACCCCACATATCTGCATTAGAGACTTATTCTCAACTAAGAGAATCTCAGGAGAAAACAGCATTTCCTAAACTGAGGTTATAAATTAACTGTTAATAATTTCATTTATTAGATCATTTTAGCATGTGTGTGCACATCTCACACAATCCTAGTTTTCTCTTTCTAGTCTATGTAAAGATAGGCAGAGGAAGAGTTTATTGGGAAGTAAGAGTAACAAAGAATCTTGAAGACAAATTACAAAGTCAGTGCTGAGATTGCCATTAGAGCTGTATATTTTTTGTCAAATGATGCAAAGAAATGAATATTCCAATTGACTGGGAGCCACCACACTGACAACAGTAGAACTACTTAGTTATAACAGAATTTCTGTACTTTCCATTATGATATATTTAGTTGCTTTCTCTCCCCCCTCCACAATAAATACATAAAAATCAAAACTCCCTCTACTTTGGTAAAACTATAAAATGTAGAGTTTCACAAAGCTCAATTAAATGCACACTTCTTAAATACAAGATACATATTTTCCTGATACACTTGCAAAATATGTCAACAGACTGTGTTCAAAGATCAGGGAGTGTCTCTGAATAGCGCATATATAAAATCTTAGACCAACTGATGAACATCATTATCCATGCCCCCTCAAAATCTACAGTAAGGGCCTCCATCATCCAGAAAAAGGTTGCCTGTGGGAGTTGTAATTCTATTTATTCTGATGGTACTGACACCTATCTACTTGTTTTGTATTTTCATCTGTCTCCCCCCTTCTAGACTGTGAGCCTGTTGTTGGGTAGGGACCATCTCTATAATGTTGCCCATCTGTACTTCCCAAGTGCTTAGTACAGTGCTGTGCACACAGTAAGCGCTCAATGAATACGATTGAATGAATGAATGAAAGTTGGAAGGAGGGAGAAAGAGTACAGAGCAAGCCTTCAGTAATGAGATGTGGGGCTGGGACTCACCCAATCAAATCAATGGTATTTGAGTGCTTACTGTGATATAAGAGCACTGTACTAAGTGCTTGGGAAATTACAAAACAATAAAGTTGGTAATCATAACAATGGCGTGCACAATTGAATAAGCATATACACATAATATACATACATGCATACTAGTTGCGTGACCCTGAGCTCGTTCCTCTACCGCCAAACTACTCAGCGTACCTCAATCTCGACTATCTCTCCATGTCCTGCCTCCGGCCTAGAACTCCCTCACCCTTGATATACCACAGACCATCAATATCCTCACCTTAAAGCCTTATTAAATCCACAGCTCCATCAAGTGACCTTCCCCTATTAAACCTTTATTTCCTCTTCTACTACCTCCTGTGTCGCCTTTGCACTTGGATTTGCATCCTCTATACACCCTACCCTCAGCCCCACGGCACTCATGCTCATAGCCCTAATTTATTTATTCATATTAACGTCTGCCTCTCCCTCTAGACTGTAAGCTCGTTGTGAGGAGGGAACATGTCTACCAAGTCTGTTATAGTGTACTCTTCCAAGCACTTAGTACAGTGTTCTGCACACATTAGGTGCTTAATAAATACTAATGACTGACAAATTCTGAGGGTACAAGTGCATAGGACTGAAGGGAGGAAAATCAGAGAATACCGAGGTTCTCTAGACCAAGCAGCCCCTGCAAAATAAATACCTTTTTATAACCACTTAACTGATGGTTTTATTTCTGGGAGTAGCAGTGTGGCTTAGTGGAAAGAGCATGGGCCTGGGACTTACAGGACCTGGGGTCTAACTCCAGCTCTGCCATTTGCCCGCCAGGTGGCCTTGGGCAAGTCACTTAACTCTCTGTGCCTCAGTTTCCTCATCTGAGGAATGGGGATTCAATACCTTTTCTCTGTCATACTTAAGTTGCGAGGCCCATGTAGGACACTAATTATGTCAGACCTGATTGTCCTGAATCTAGTCCAGCATTCAGTATAGTGCTTGGAACATAGTAAGCATTTAACATACCACAGTTATTATTAGTAATAGCAGGGGCAGGCTACAGGGTCGTTTGGGAGGTTTGCTGGAGAACTCCATTCAGTGCTCAGAAATTTTGCTAGAAGAGCAGATGTGCATGTACACCTTGAGGGGAAGGGATTCTGTGACGGCATGTCAACTACAGTGCCGTCATCAACCCCTCTGAAGTTGCATCTGCACAGTTGTTATCCCGGGATGGCCTAATTTGGCCACCATTTTGAACATTTCCACTCAGTCACCATCTTTAGACTCTCCAACAGCAGTATTGGGTGGTGTCCTGAAGCAACCACTTACTTGGCTCATTATCTGAAACTAGCCCTGACTACGTTCTCCTATTCTTCAGTTGGGTTCAAACCAACTCTTACAATGAAAGCCCAGAGTTAAGCAAATTTGACAGTATATAAAAAATACTTTACAGTATATTGTCATAAATAACCATAAACAGGACCAGGGCATAATTAGTCTTGAAACACAATAGGTCCTCGAGTCTAGAGGGAGAGACAGACATTAATATAAATAAATTATGTATATACACATAAGTGCTGTGGGGCTGGGTGGTGAATAAAGGGAGCAAGTCAGGGATGCACCTTCAATAAGGCTTTGAAGGTGGGGAGAGTGTCTAAATTATATATTTATAAATTATATATATGAAGAATTATATATATATATATATACATATATATCAGCATATTCAGTCCACTAGTGAATTTGATCCAGCAGTTGTTAATACAATAGATGAAAACATTCTTATTATTTTAGTATACCAGATTCATTAAGCAGCATTTTACTAACAAAATACATCATACATAGCAGCAGTGTCTTAGTTTTCTACAAGTAAGCAAAAGTATCACTACGTCTTCAGTGGCTCATTTTCAAGTAGTTGGTAGTTTGATGTATTCCATGCCTTCCTCGAATTCCAAATTAAAAGCACTCTGCTTTTCAATCAGATCATTTTTTCACGAAAACTGCATGATTATAATGCTGACTACCAGTAATTGGATTTTATGGCTATTAAGCACAATTAATATTTAGCTATTTAAACAAGGACTTTTAATTAGGAAAGAAATATACTTTTAGACATATACTGCATAGTGTGTGACTATACAGTAAAACTATACAAAATGAATGTGACTGATGCTGTTTTAACACTTCCAACATATGTTTAAACGTAACAATCCTGAGACAAGACTAAAGGTTTATATAGCTACTCAAGAGGGAGTGGAGTTTATTGGAAAGAATCCTGAAAGTAGAGTCAGGAGATCTGGATTCTAGGGTCAGCACCACCCCTGACTTGCTGTATAACCGTGGACAGGTCACAACCTCCTCATACCTTGGCTTTCGCTTCTGGAAAATGGGAATAATAATATCTGTCTCTGTATACCTCATGGGGATGTGTGTGCAAAAAAAAATGTCGCTGCTATAAAACTTTTTATTTTAAGAAGTGAGCAGGGGGTAATACCTTGAAATAATAATAATTATTATTATTACTACTAATTTAATAATAATAATTATGGTATTTGTTAAACACTTACCATGTGCTAGGCACTGTACTAAGTGCCAAGGAGGCTACAAGCAAATCGGGTTGGACACAGTCCCTGTCCCACGTGGGGCTCACAGTCTTACAGTGCTCTGCACACAGTAAGCGCTCAATAAATACGATTGATTGATTGACTGATTGATTGAGCCCCATTTTACGGATGAGGTAACAAGCACAGAGAAGTTAAGTGACTTCCCCAAGGTCATACAGCAGACAAGTGGCAGGGGCAGGATTAGAACCCATGATCTTCTGCCTCCCAAGAACCATGTTCTATCCACTACACAAGCCAGGGTACTAATATAAATTCAGCACATTATCATTATAATCAAGTAATCAATCCTATTTTTTGAGCGCTTATTGTGCGCAGAGCAATGTACTAAGCTTTTGGGAAAGTACAGGAAAAGAGTTGGTAGACACATTCCCTGCCCACAACCAGCTCACAGTCTAGAGGGGAAGACAGACATAAATATAAATAAATTACAGATGTGTACCTAAGTGCTGTGGAACTGAGGAAAGGGTGAAAAAAAGGGAGCAAATCCAAGTGCAAGGGTTACAGAAGAGAGTAGGAGAAGGGTTACAGAAGAGAGTAGGAGAAGAGGAAATGAGGGCTTAGTCAGGGAAGGCCTCTGGGAGGAGATGTACCTTCAATAAGGCTTGGAAGGTGGGGAGATTGTCTGTCGGATACGACAGTAATCATAAAAGTAAATTTAAAAATCAGTGGGCTTCTTTATATATTGCTATATTTAAAGACAGTATCTTTATTTTTTTGTTTTATGCCATTCTCAATACCTGCTCTGGCAGCCTAGGGCACCTCAAATCTCTGAAAGCCTACGAAGCAGTAACCATTATAAATGACAATGCCACAGCTGTCTGTCTGAGGGGATCTGTCAGGGGTGCACACAAGGTAAGTTATCTTCATGTGGTTGACAGATTTTAATAGTTTGTCGGTCTAACACCGTTCACATCATGTATCCACTTGCCTCACAAGTTATAGTGCTTTTATTAAGGCAATCAATGCGCCTATTGCATATTAAACCGTAGTCATTCTGCTGTCTGCTCTGTAGTAACTACAATTCTTAGGTCAAGATTTTATTTCACTTTACAGGGCTTTAAACAAGGACATGTCTTGTCATAAATTAAAATGACAAGCATTTCCTTTCACTGCTATTTGGGGGAAGACACATATATTACTATCAAGTTATTCAGTGTAAACAATTTATGAGAGCAGCCATAATTTTATGATACCACTAACCTATCATTTTTCAGAATTAACATTACTGTAGTCATACATTACAGAAAGAACATATTCCTCGGAGCCCATTTGTGAATCATAAAACTAAATAACACATGTAAATAAATCAGGGGAATGGTGAGAGGGAGCCGGCTTTTTCCCTAGTAACAATGGCCAGGGTTAATAACACTTTCTCTGAATGCCACATGCAAGGGAATAGGGATGTTTGGTGGAAATAGAAATTAAAGATAACGGAACTCAGTTCTGAATGGATCATATAGTAAACCCTTATTTACACATTTGAACCTTCCAGGACAAGAATTAAGAGGGGATCGTGCTAAAAAACGATCCAACAATATGAAACGATTTAAGATCATTTTAAATTTTATTTCCTTATCTACAATTGTAGGAAGCTGAATGTAAGTTCCTGATCTATTTTTTCACCAGAAAATATTCTTGTCTTGTCTTCTGCTGTTGAGCCGTGTCTGACCCATAGCGACGCCATGGATACATCTGTCCCAGAATGCCCAACCTCCATCTGCAAGGCTACTGCTGAAGGCCCTGGCCTCTCAGACCATATGGAAGCAGCCGACCTGTGGACCCTGAGGTCTCCTTCCCACATCCTCTCCCTGTGCCCTCACCTTCCTATTGCCCCATCCCCAAACAAGGATGACAGAACTAACATTTACAAAAGGCAGAACGAAGCATAGCCTCCAATACTATGACAAAGCAATGGACCGCTGAAACATAACAAAAGCAGATGGAGAGAGGTTACTCTAGCAGAGGCTTAGAAGATTGGGATTCCAGGCGGCAGACTAGTAAACAAGAGGACTTTTCATAAGGCCAACACACCAGCCTGACAAGAGATGGTCTGTAAACCAAACAGTTGGGAATGGATTATGTGTCATCCATAGGTCTATTCCACTACACCTGGAAGCATGGGTAAAATCTCACTATAATATTGCTGTCTTTGAATATAAAGAACAGACTGCATAATTTTCTGGCCACTTCTATGCGTACAGCAACCAGCAAAACTCATGCCAGCATTTCATCATCAGGCCGCTGTTAAGATTTTTTCTGAATATTAGATAATTTCCCATATTCACTCTCCTTGAAATTTCCTCAGTCCGACATCTAGCTACAAGACAGCCATCGGTGACATATCAAGGCACTCAGTGTGTGCTGTATTGGCTTTAAAATGGGGAAAAGAGGCAGTGCACCCTCCAATACCACTTTATTCAAAGACAAAAAAATCTTCTTGCACCACCATCTTAATGATCTGATAGTCGCAGTCATCGGGAGCTTTACGAAAGGGCTCCGCTGTCTAGAGCCTCAAATCTCTAGTCCTAATCAAGTCAAACTTGAGGGGTATCAGCTTCTGCAAGCTAGCTGAGAGGGTTAGGAGGTAATTCCTCAGTACAGATTACTAAATCATGTTCAAAGTACTCTGCATTTTTTTGAAAGTACTCTGCATTTTTTTTCCCCAAAAGTCTCTCTTTTTTTCTTTTTTTAAATAAGTACCACATTCTGGCACAGGCCATAGAAACTGATCCTACTGAACCCACCCTCTTGAAATCTAAAGGGGGAGAGCACAGTAAAGGAATCGATTTGGTCCTGGCTGTTCAGTACTCAGAGTTAACACTTCCTGAGACTCTACAAAGGCTGGGTGCTGTTCCAAACAAATATGTGTAGAATCGCACACGGACACTTGGGCTGCTCATTGTGGTCAGGGAACATCACCGTTTATTGTTTTATTTATTGTTGTAGCGTACTTTCCCAAGTTCTTAGTACAGTGCTCTGCACACAGTAAGCACTCAAGATACGACTGAATGAATCAACCAATCAAGCAAAATTCTGGTGGGCAAATGGAGGAAAGTGAGTTATGGAGGGGCCCTTGCTCATGGAGACGTGAAAAGTAAACTGGAACAGAGGTCAGGAACACAGAAGAGTGTGGATTTTCAATCAGTCAGTCGTATTTAGTGAGCACTTATTGCGTGCAGTGCACTGTACTAAGAGCTTGGGAGAGGACAAAATAAGAGTTGGTAGACATGTTCCTTGTCCACAAGAAGCTTACAGTCTACAGGATTTGAGTCCAATTGCCCTTAGGATTCTAGGCAGAGTGTTTTGGCAGAGACTATGCATAAAGAGGGGGCTTCTGGAGGAAGAATTCTTCTGCTTCTTAGGGAAGGAGTGTGGCCTAGTGGAAAGAGCATGGGGGTGGAAGTCAGAAGGACCTGGGTTCTAATCCTGGCTCTGCCACTTGTCTGCTGTGTGACCCTGGGCAAGTCACTTCACTTCTCTGTACCTTAGTTCCCTCATCTTTAAAATGGGAATTAAGCCCGAGAGTCCCATGTGGGACATGGACTGTGTTCAACCTGATTAGCTTGAATCTACCCCAGCACTTAGTACAGTGCCTGGCACATAGTAAGCACTTAACAAATGCTATTACAAACAAAAACAAAAGGAATCTGAGGGAACGAGGCGGCTTAATCATCTCACAATCTCTATCTGAGATTGTCTGGAAGAATGTGCACAATTCAGACTAGAAGACTGAATGTTCATGAAATTGTTCCCACAAATCACCACAAAGTTCTGTAATAACAACTGTAATTGTGTGGCAAGCACTGTGCTAAGCACTGCAATGGATCCAAATAGATCAGACACCACTCAACCTGTTCTTGTAATACTGACAATTCCCCAACCTTGTGTCTTCTCTTTATCAAGGCCCACTCACTGTGAATAGTCAATAGATATTAATTGACAATATTGCTCATGCCGGGAGAAGCCTCTTTTGCCAGTCTAGTAGTGATATTGATGGTCTACAAAAGGGGTCTGGATCTGCTCATTTTTGGATCAAAGCCCCATGATCAAGAAACAGAATAAACCCAAAGAAGGCTGCAAACAGATAGAGAAATCCTGAAGGAGGAAATGTGAGTAAAAAGGGTAGGAGTGTTTACATAATTGCAACAAGTCATTTTGTGAAGCAATAAGCTGGCAGGTTTCGTTTGTCATCAAACAGAATGGAGGATTCACGACTGCAATAAATCTACAAGGAGTTGACTGAGAGCATTATGCAGAGCAAAATCTTCCTAAGCAACTGCGTGCCAGAGAGAATTTGCACATGTGTTCGCAGGCCATTACTAATAAAAGAGCTCGTGCCAAAGTCATTATCTTCCACCTCTGGAAGCTGCAGCCTGAGAATATTAGGCACAGGAGGTTATGCTTCATGCTAATCAGCCATACTGTGAAATGGATCGGCAAAGCTGACAGATCCCTTTTCAATCTTAAGTGTGGAGAAAGCAGCACTTGCCCACTTAGAAGACTGTAACCACAAAACAATATTTCATATGCTATGGGCTGCACCTTTGTAAAACCGTTTTAAAACACAGGGAAATTCTTATGCTGCTAGTAGAAACTACATTATGGCCCAAAACAGAAAATAAGTTAAATTACAGGCAGCATTTTGAAGGGGCAGATATCCTAACTGAATTTATGCCAGTGGACACAAGCTGAAACAGTGAAGGAAATGCCTCTGCTGTAACACAAAATGGGCTACTTGCTTCCTTCCATCAATATGACTCTTGGCCCGTTGTGATCCCTCAGAGTAGGAAATAAAAACCAACAAAGGGTGGCGTTTTAGGGCTGCACAAGTAGGGGACTGGTTTTTAATACATACCTCACAGACGATAGTCGGCACCTTTCAAGGTATGATACATCACACAGACAATAAGGTAATCAGAGCCAGGAGTAGTCATAGTTAAGAGAGCCTGTATACATTTTCTACCCTCTCTTGGGAAAACTTGATTCAATGTGCTCTTTTACCTGCATTGCAAAGATTGAGAGCAATTTTGTACCAGACAGAAGTGCCAGTGTGTTTCATCTGAGGTTAATGACTTGCTCTGGAAATTAAAGTTAATACATCAAATTATGAGGGACTTTGATGAAGAAACAGTATTTTTCCCTACCACTGAGTTAATTGAGTCAGCACTGCTGGTAAAGTGGGAGTGGAGCAGAATGGAAATAGCTGCAGAATTTTACAAAACAAGAAATGAAAAACAGCAAAGAAAACATCAGCCAAAGTTTTAAAGGTCTAATGTTATTTACAGCCACTTCACGTTATTTCTTCCTGGCGGCTGTTATCTGTCTGTCTTTGGGGCAGACTTCATACAGATCTGCAGGAGTCACAACAAGAGATCTGAATAATTAAAAGACAACTGATAGAGGAAGTCTATAATCTGCTTTCATAAAAGAGGACCCTCGCATTCTTTTCCGCAGGGTCCTAATCTTTGCCATCTCCCTATTTGGGGATCACAAGGAAAAGCAAATGTGGAGGTGAAATAATAGAAACCTTCCTTTCCACACTCCAAAATACCATCCAAAATAAACTGTAGGCAGAAAAGTCTCTCTCAGTGAATAGGGAAGGAAATCTTAGTACAACACAGAGAACGAGATCACTAAACATTTGCACTTTCTTTTCCTTATGTTTTCACATTGTTTAAAATCTGCTTTTAAACAACTTGTTTAAAATATAGCCACTTCTCCATTCCTACCAGTCCCGCAGTAGTTATTTAAGTTGTGATATTGGTCCCACTAACCAAAGTCTCTCCTGCCACTTGTGGCACAAGTGATTCAAGCCACTTGTAGAGGGCCCCAGGCTCCCAGACAACCTACTCAAGGAAATCCTGACAGCTTTACCCATCCCAAACTAATCACTGTCCAAATACGGAAGGAATGAATTGCTCTACTGTATCAGGGACAGTCTGGAAAAAGGTGCCCTGAAATATTTCGTTCTATGACAAAGAGAAATGGGAAAATGAAAGCTGGAGTAGGGGCTTTACGGATGACCTGGTTTCCAGAGGGTCTCCACAAAGGATTGGTGCGTTTTGCGCTATGACATTAATCAAATAAATAATTGATTTATTATATCAATATCAGTATCAAATATCCCCCTCTAGTCTTTAAGCTCCTTGTGGGCAGGGAACATGTCCACCAACTCTGTTATATTGTACTATCGCAAGTGCTTAATACAGTGCTCTGCACACATTAAGTGCTCAATAAACACTATTGATTGATTGATTGGCTCAGTGGAAAGCACATGGGCTGGGGAGCCAGAGGTCGTGGGTTCTAATCCTGGCTCCGCCTCCTGTCAGATGTATTACCTTGGGCAAGTCACTTCACTTCTCTGGGCCTCAGTTCCCTCATCTGTAAGATGGGGATGAAGACTGTGAGCCCCACGTGGGACGGCCTGATGACCTTGTATCTCCCCCAGCACTTAGAACAGTGCTTGGCACATAGTAAGTGCTTAACAAATACCAGCATTATTATTATTGATTGGGAGCGCTAGTCCTAAAGGAGATAACAGGGGGTAGTACACCAGGAGCTGTCTATTGGCAAGCCTTCTGGGAGAATGTCCACTTCTTGTGGCACAGGAACAAAGTAGAGCACAGTTTGTAGTGAGCTGAGTTGGCTTCCAGCTCAACTGCCCAGCTAGCTCAGATAGGCTCAGATTCTCCTTACGACTTCCTTTCCCGAGGTCAATGCCAATTCACCATAGTTGGCTTGCCTGGCAAGTTGAAGATTGCAAGGTAAGGGAGAAAAATCCTACTATCTTACTAGACGTTCCTGGGAATGAAGAGAGGAGAGAGTTGACTGAAAGCCTCTAATTTGAGGGGGAAAAAAGAACAGTTTCCTATATTGACATTCATTTTGAGAATCCAAGGGGCCAAGAATTGAGGTGTGGATTATAATTAATCAAAAATCTCCAGTGGCTACCAGTCAACCTACGCATCAGGCAAAAACTCCTCACTCTCAGCTTCAAGGCTGACCATCACCTCGCCCCCTCCTACCTCACCTCCCTTCTTTCCTTCTACAGCTCAGCCCGCACCCTCCGCTCCTCTGTCACTAACCTCCTCACTGTGCCTCGTTCTCACCTGCCCCGCTGTCGACCCCCGGCCCACGTCCTCCCCCTGGCCTGGAATGCCCTCCCTCCAGACATCCGCCAAGCTAGCTCTCTTCCTCCCTTCAAAGCCCTACTGAGAGCTCACCTCCTCCAAGAGGCCTTCCCAGACTGAGCCCCCTCCTTCCTCTCCCCCTCCCCATCCCCCCTGCCCTACCTCCTTCCCCTCCCCATAGCACCTGTATATATATTTGTACAGATTTATTACTCTATTTATTTTACTTGTACATATTTACTATTCTATTTATTTTATTTTGTTAATATGCTTCGTTTTGTTGTCTGTCTCCCCCTTCTAGACTGTGAGCCCATTGTTGGGTAGGGACCGTCTCTATATGTTGCCAACATGTACTTCCCAAGTGCTTAGTACAATGTTCTGCACACAGTAAGCGCTCAATAAATATGATTGAATGAATGAATTAATCATCTTTGGAGGTTGGGTTTTATAGGAGCCTGATAACTTGAAAGTCAAAGTGGGGAGGGAGAAGGAAAAGAAAGAGGGAATGATAGTGGGCAAAACAGAGAGACAACCAATAGAATATGCTGAAAGAGATCATGGTTGGGAACAAAATGATCAGAAACTGCCAATCTATAGCATTTACTGAGTGCTCATTCTATGCAGAGCACTGTGCTAAACTCAACAGAGCAAAAAGACACAATCCCTGTGCTCAAGGAGCTTACAGTCTCGCAGGGAGGCAGACACTAAAATAAATCGCAGGTAGGGGAAACAACCAAGTATAAAGATATGTAGGTAAGTGCTGTTGGGAGAGGGGGTGGTATGTGTAACTAAACGTTAAAGAGTAAACAATGGAGAAAGAGGGGAGATGAAAGATTAGTTAAGGAAGGCCTCCTTAGAGGAGATGGGATTTTAATAGGGCTTTGAAGATGGGGAGAGTTTTATAAGTAGGAAGGAGAACAGGTATTTAACCCCCATTTCACAGATGAGGAAACCTGAGGTCACCCACCAAGTAAGTGGCAGAGCCAGGCTTAGAACCCAAATCCTCTTACTCCCATGCCCATGTTCTTTCCATTAGGCCACCCCATTTATCTTGAAAAAGGGAATTTCCTGAGGACTGGAAAAAAGCAAATGTTGTGCCCATCTTTGAACGGGAAAAAAAAAGAATAACTTAGTACTACAGATCGGCCACATTAACATCTGTGAAGACACTAGAACAAATTATCAAAACGATGCATTCACAACAACCATTTAGAATAGCATAAACTACTGGGAATCAATATGGCTTGTGAAGAGCAAACCATGCTAGACAAATTTAATCTCCTACTACGACAGAGCGAGAGATGACACAGACATGGGAGACTCAATAGATGTAATCAAGGTATGTCACAGATTCCCGTGAATAGGCCACACTTTAAAAAAAAAAACTGTATATGGTGACTACAACTGAACACTTAATAGGAATCTAGTCATTATTACTAAATAGAACAAAATAAAATTGGAGAACAGAACTATCTTTATTCATGTATTGCAAATTCAGTGTTAGTGAGTAGAGCTGCTATTTAGACAGGGACAGTGGCCTGAGATTAGTGTGGGGGATGTGGTAGTGGGAGAAGGCTACAATGGGGGAGAGAGAAAGGGAGACAACACAAAGAGATATACATACGCTGTAGGGGATATACATGCCCAAACAAAACACTCAACCAGAAGCAGGAGAGAGAGAGATGTAGAGAGAGAGAGATGTAGGCAGAGCCATCCCACCCCTACTACTGTCAGTAAAACAGCTCCTGTATCTCAACCTGAAAGGGACCACTACTATCACCAGCACCCCTGTGGTTGCTACTGAGAGCTGCTCTGAGATGGTTTGTAGAAGGGAAATGTGTGTAGCCTGGTCACCAGCAACAAGAGAGAAGGGGCCAGGCTGCGGCAGAAGCAAGAAAGGAACAATCAATCAAGCGATGGTATTTACTGAACAGTTGCTACAAGCAGAGCACTGTACTAAGCACTTGGGAGAGTACAACACAACAGAATTAGCAGACGCCTGCCCT
The DNA here is from genome assembly GCF_015852505.1 of Tachyglossus aculeatus. NCBI lineage: Eukaryota > Metazoa > Chordata > Mammalia > Monotremata > Tachyglossidae > Tachyglossus > Tachyglossus aculeatus. The sequence continues at coordinate 19,726,994 of NC_052098.1, read as the reverse complement.
GCCCATAACGAGCTTACAGGACATCTTCAGTTCTCTGTCTCCCTCTCCCTTCTTGCTTTCCTTCTGAGGGCTGGCTGTTTTGAGTAAATTGTTCTTCAACCCAGTGGAAAATATGTTTCTCAAACATTAGGTAGGTCTTGCTTGTAAATTACAGTTTCCTTTTATAGATGTCAGTTTTGAGTAGGCTAACATCTAGTTGAAAAGGTTCCACTTAGAAATAGCTCAATGTTCTTCCTCACTGAGATTTCTCAATAAATTTGCACATTCTGCTGAAGTTCTCAAGGAGTCCCCAGGAGAGCACAGTGACTATTAAAATACGAGTCAGGTTCGCATTCAGTTCTGGCAAAGAAGGCTAGCCACACACCATTAGGCACCGAGAACTAAGTAAAGTAAAAGTTGACTACTATAAGTCTCTTGGTGAACACACTAACTTCAAAAGCGTAGAGAGTCAAGACTTGACATGAAGGAGGTTGGGCGTGGTAATAACAATCAACCGATTTTTTGAGGACTTACTATGCGCAGAGCACTGTTCTAATAGCTTGGGGGAGTGCGATACAACAGATAATGATAATAATGACATTTGTTAAGTGCTTTTTATGTGCCAATCACTGAACTAAGTCATTCATTCAATTGTATTTATTGAGCACTTACTATGTGCAGAGCACTGTACTAAGCACTTGGAAAGTACAATTAGGCAACAAATAGAGACAATCCCTACCCAACAATGGGCAAACACTTGGAAAGTACAATTCAGCAATAAAGAGAGACAATCCCTTCCCACATCGGGCTCACACTGCAGGTAAATACAAGATAATTAGGTTAGACACAGTCCCTATCCTACATAGGGCTCACAGTGTAAGTTGGAAGGAGAGGGATTTAATCCCCATTTTACAGATGAGGGAACTGAGGCATAGAGATGTTGTGACTTGTCCAAAGTCACAGAGCAGAGAAGTGGCAGAGCTGGGATTAGAACCCAGGTCTTCTGTGCCCATATCCCTTCCATTAAGCCATGCTGATTCTCTACTAGAATAGAATAGCAGGAACAGTCATTTGCCTGAAAAGCAATGAAATAATGTCAATAAATTTCAATCAATCGATGGTAATTACTGAATGCTCACTGTGTGCAGAGCACTGCTAAACACTTGGGAGAGTACAATCCTCTACATATTGGCAGAGACGATCACTGGCCAAAAGGAGCTTACAGTCTACAATAATGACCTTGCTCCTGTCCAATACTTCCTATTGAGATTAAACAAAGAAGAACCTAAATTACGGAGCAAACAACTCTATTTACCTTTTTTAAAATGCCTCTACCCCATACAAACCGTGTGCTGTGATTTGGTGCGATTTCAGTTTACAGGATAAACATTTGAAGCTGACCACCTGTTCCATCTTTAAACAGCATAGGTTAATACATGCCCATTGCTTTCACTCTCTTAGCAGAGCACAGAAATATGAAAAATGTTGGATGGTCTTCTATCGCTCCCAAATCAATTTTTGTATCAATTTACAACACTCTGTCTAGAAAACAAATTTGACTGATCGGATGTTTATATAAATTAAGTTATTACAAACCTGTTCATAAGATCTCTATAAAAGCAATCACTTCCAGGCTTACTGCTATACTTTACAGAGCAAGGGAATATGAGACACTGAAGGAGTTACACAGACTATGGCAATGTGTTTTTTAAATAACTCCAGCATAGGATACAGTAATTCAGAAGTATCACTTGGTTTATAAAGTTTGTCCAGCACAAGGTCAAAGATAAACTTCATTTAAGTTCACACACAAGGTGGTTTTCCCATGATGGAAAATAATCTCATGCAAAATTGCCAATCAATCACTAGAATTCATTGAAAGCGCTGTACTAAGTGTTTGGAAGAGTATGATTGAAGATAGCATGATCCCTTCTGACATGGAATCTAGTTTGCACATGTGTAAAAATTACTATTAAAATGTGTAAAACTTATGATTAAAAAACATTATCCACAATATGAGTACCTAATGTATTCAGAGAACTATACTAGGCATTCAAGTCTGTCCCTCAAGGCACTTTCATCTAATAAGGAAGATGGGTAGACAGGAGTTTGCAAACATAAAATAGTTTTTAAAGGGTGAAAAAAATACATGAATAATAAACAGAAGTGAATAAATGAATCAATGATGAACACACACAAGGAAGCTAAGGTGGTCAAAAAGATGGTATTGACTGGGTGACTTTCAGAAAATGAATGACATTAGACCCATTTGAGGCATTAATCAGTGCCCAGCACTTAGAACAGTGCTTGGCACATAGTAAGTGCTTAACAAATACCATCATTATTATTAATGAATGTCATTAAAGGAATGATCTCTTACGGCACCATTTGAGCTATACCAAAAACAAACTATCATGCTCTCTTGGTTTATTTTCACAACATTTCTAAGACTGGATTTTTTTTTTGGTTCCTATATTGTCCTAATCAAAAGTTTGGAACAATATTTTTCACTTAGGTAATCTTTTATTAAGTTTCCAGAATGATGAACAAAAATGTTTAAGACTGATCTCTGTATGTCATGGGCTCAAAATAAGTCGTAGGAATCAGGGAAACCATAGCCTATTCCCAAATGAACTCACAATCAAATTATTTTCAAAAGTGGAACAATGCACAAAGATGTCATGAACAAATGAACAGATGCTTGCTTAAACCAAACATGGTCAAACCCACACCTCTCTTTATAGTTAATATGAGCCAATGATAAAGTAGCATTGGTGACTATATAATTCAGCAACCACAATGGAACCATTAACACTCCTTGCTAAGCTAAATGCAGCATGGAAGCATATTTGCCCCTCGGGTTCAAAGATGCTGCTTCTTGGCAGTGAGATTTTATCAGAATGGGCAAGTATGCCTGATAAACCTAAGAACAAGAGAAACTGGAGATAGCCAGGAATTTGATTATGCCCATCTGCCAGTCCATAGCAAAGTAGTTTGATTTTGTCCCTGTCTTCTTGTTGTCGTATGCTGTTGAGTCATGTCAGGCCTATAGCAACGCCACAGACACATCTCTCCCAGAATGTCTCACTTCCATCTGCAATCATTTTGGTAGTGTATCCATAGAGTTTTCTTGGTAAAAATCCAGAAATGCTTTACCATTGCCTCCTTCCGCGCAGTAAATGAGTCTCTGCCCTCGACTCTCTCCCATGCCGCTGCTGCCCAGCACAGGTGAGTTTTGACCTGTAGCAAATTGCCGTCCACTCGCTAGCCACTGGCCAAGCTAGAAATAGAATGGGTATGCCTCTGCTTGACTCTCCCTCCTGTAGTCATGACTGGTAGAGTACGGGAAGCTCTCCAGGTGTGGCCCTGAGAGAGGCTTTTGTTCCTACACAACAGTATATTCACCGTGGTAAATTTGCCATTCAAAAGATGAAAGATTTACGAAGGAATTAAGCAAGGAAAGAAAATAGCTCAACTAGTTCTGATTTTGCTTTCTTTTGGCTTGGTACACTTTTATTCAGATAACCAATGAAAAAGAAAGACTCATTTTTTAAGTACTTTGCCCTGCTTGTAAGTGGGAATAAAAAGAGCATCATTCATTACTAATTCAAACCCCTGACTAATTAAATCTATTTATTGTTACATTAAACACTTGGCAAATGGTTACAGTAAAAAAAAAAATAAACTTTAGAAAGCAGTTTACACCTAAAATTAAAAAATCAACCCAAGTCTGCAACGACTGTCCACATTTATTAAAGCATAATCATGCTGCACTACAAATGCTAGGCAATAATTATGAGTTCATTTGAATATGCAAGTTCTGCTTCTTCAAGAAGTAAAAATTGAAGCATTTCCAATAACAATTCAACCCTCTGATTTTCAAATGAAGACATCTAATCACAAATAAATCTCCACATCATGGATGTCATCAGGAAAATCCCTTTGAAATGGACTGAGCTTTTGTTTATTCTATTTAACTTAATTCTTTATCATTTCAGATGCTTTTTCCTCAAATCAATGATTTGAGAATCAAATAGTTGCATCAATACCTTCTCAATATGGAAATGTATTTTTTTGCCGATCAGCTTTTTCCTTGCAGAATTTTAGGGTAGCTTCCCCTCCCAAAACCAATCTCTGCAAGCTTCCTATCATGTGGACCATTGCATCCACAAAACCCATAGCCTGAAAACCAGGTAAAATGTTGTAGTCCATTATTGAAAAGGCTAGCTACGACTGTTACTCCTTACTATAAATCAGTGAAATGCTGCTTAATCTGCAAAAGCACTACCCTAATTTTAAAAACCCTCATTAAATAGAACAGTAAAAATGAAAACAAGCTATGTACATAAAGTCTCAAGTCCCCTCTCAGGATCGCACCTGGAGAGTTTCCCGTACTCTACCAGTCTCGACTACGGGAGGGAGAGTCAAGCAGAGGCATACCTATTCCATTCCTAGCTTGGGCAGTAGCTAGCGAATGGAAGGCAATCTGCTACAGGTCAAAACTCACCTGTGCTGGGCAGCAGCGGCATGGGAGAGTCGAGGGTGGAGACTCAAGTTTACTGCGCAGAAGGAGGTGATAGTAAACTACTTCTGTATTTTTCCCAAGAAATCCCTGGATACACTACCAGAATGATTGCAGATGGAGGTGGGGCGTTCTGGGAGAGATGTGTCCATGGTGTCGCTATGGGTCGGAGATGACACGACAACATAAGACAGGACAAGAAAGTCTCAAGTAAATGCACTAAACAGTAATGAGAACAAGAGTGTACCTGGTGAATAACAATTCACAAATATACAGCTTGTTTTGGAAACAAATTCAGATGAGATCATTTTGAAGTAAACCCATCCACAACTTACAATTTGGAAATCTAGGGATGTAAAGAACACTGAAGTTTTTAATGCTATTGTAGTCTTTTATAGGAAGGTACTGGTCCAACAGGAGAGGTGTAGGAAATAAGGTTAACTTGAGTACCAAGTTAACCTTATTTCCTACACCTCTCCTATTGGACCATTTCAAACCACTGAAGGCACCACTTTTTAATCACTGATGAGCATTAAATCCTCTAAACCTAAATCAATCTGCAGAATTGACTTTAACACACTAGCTCTGAGCAGCTTAAGTGTCTAATACAGAAATAATAACTACTTCCAAGCACCACCCAGGCTTTTTAAGTCTGGCATAAGTTCAACTGAAGGGAAGTTCAATCAATAGGGGTAATAAATCAAAAGCTATGAGCGTGAATTGGAATACTAATTCAATAGCACCCGCTGATCTCCAATCATTTCATTTTTAAAAGGAGAAATATTTATAATGTTTACCACTAAATGGTTGTTCAATAAAAGAGCATCTTCAATAATGTGAAATTGTTAATGTAAACCTATTTGTGCTAAATCATCTTAGTTAGCCTAAAAAAAGGTCGTTTCACACTGCAGGTCAAGTACTGCAGAACACCAACTATGGATATGGAGAAGAAGGTTCAATTCTATCGTAAGCATGGTCTTTTACTGATAGTTATACTGAACGCTTGGCTGTATTAAAAGGATCAGTATTCCTCTTCCAAACCCCATTTTGACAGAAATCACAAGCATCTGACAGGTAATGATCATTACTAAAGTGGGATTGTTTCCCTTTCACAAATGTGATCACCTCGGGCCTTCCTGGATCCACTCTGACCATCACACTGAGCACTGTGAAGATAATGAGAGGAACTACCAAGGCCAAAAATACTACAGGATTCGGGCAAGAGTGACCTAAATCGGGGATTACCCAGGTCCTTGGAAGAGATACCTGACAGCTAGCTGCATTTCAAATAAAATGACACACATGTCGGTGGTTTGTACCATCTCCCTGCTCCCAATGCTCGAGACCATAGGAATAAGAGTTCCACCAGAGAGCCAGCCCTGCTGGCCACAGCAAACATATGGCTGAGAATGTGCACTGGCTTTCCTCCACACCAACGAGGACACTCCATCCTTCCCTGCCTTCCTCCACCTCAGTGGGATAGAAAACAGAACCTGTAGCACAAGGCCTCAATGAAACCTCGGGAAGATTGGCAACTGGAGCAGCAGTCACTGTGGCTGCAGAGGTGTCTTGGACTCTGAGTCATGAGGAGCCTGAAATTCTGCTCTTCTAACCATAGCACCCTGCTGATTTTTGTTTTTTTCAGCATTTGTCCTTTTTTTTACTCTATTTATTTATTTAATTTATTTATACATATCTATTCTATTTATTTTATTTTGTTAGTATGTTTGGTTTTGTTCTCTGTCTCCCCCTTTTAGACTGTGAGCCCACTGTTGGGTAGGGACTGTCTCTATATGTTGCCAATTTGTACTTCCCAAGTGCTTAGTACAGTGCTCTGCACATAGTAAGCACTCAATAAATACGATTGATGATGATGATGATGATGATTTGTCCTTGTCTTTCATGGTTGTTTTAGTGAACCCCTTGAATTTCAGGGTTCGTGTCTAATTCCCACATGTGTATTCTTTCCCAATGCTTAGTACTGTCCTCTGTACAAAGTAAGTGCTTAACAAACGTGATGACTACTACTACTACATATAAATTAGTCTCTCTCACAGGTCGTTTAAAAAAAAAGTAAGCTCCACTGTCATGGTATCCTTGGAATTACATTCCCTCATTTTTCCACTATTTCTCAAGTTAATAGCAGCTAGGGCACCTAGCCTGCACAGAGAAGGGAAAATAAGAAATAGATCAATATAAGATTCATCTATGGGCTTGCATCAACCACCCCACCTCATAATACAGTCAGAATACCTTTCTTACTGCAACCTGAAGAGTCCTTTCTGACAGATGGCTTTGATTTACAGAATGTTTTTCCACTTCACAATTCATTTTTACAATTTTCTGCATTTACAAATGCAAGTAACAAATGTCTGTGTAAATGGATATGTTAATAAATGCTACAGATTGGTTCTTTATTTGCAACTTCTAGGCAGTTTGAGAATAATTTTGTCCAGGCTTTTTCCCTATTCACAGGTGGCTGTAAATTAGCCAAAACACCATCAATACAAAGCCTACAGTTAAACATTTAATTACAGTGGGAAATGCAGTCATCAATTTTTGATGAATAATTCAATTTTTCATTCATCGTGATTTCATGCAATAACTGTAGGGAATCCTATATGTGATCAACTTCCTCAGGTGAAAATAAGTTTCTCACTCAGATTAAAAAGGAATGCTGGGTATAATACACTTAGTTTAACCCTTGAGAAAGGAATTACAGTATTTTCTACCTGGCAGTTCTGACAAACTACATAGCAATTCTGCTGGTTGATGTGTCTGTATGCTGGAAGCCACAGTGGGAAGGAGATTGCCTGAAGGGTATGGTGTGCGTGCTTTGTCAAACAGTGAAGCCTAGAATACAACCTGGAAGCCAAAGGATATATATGGCCCTACATATTTATACTAGCTAGAGTGAACTGGGAATATACACGTACTGGGAATATAGATATATATATATATATATATATATATTTTAACAAACATTTTTATTTTCAAATAACTCACTTTTGATGCTTTCAACAATGAAATCACTTTTGTTTCAACAAGTGCTTATTAAATCACTTAAAGGACATCACAAGGGAAGAATAAAAACTGGAGGTGGGAGGGAGCAAAATTCTGAACTATGGGCCACTCAGAATGAACATGTTGGAACTGCCAGATATGCAGTAGGGACCCATATGTCCAGGCTCAGGGGAGACTGTGGGTGCCAACAGAAATGCTATATAAATTATACCACTTGTGGAAAAGTAGATTCCATTCAAATTTATCAGGTATAGTTTCCTATAACATCAGTGGCAAAACTACATCCTCTACTGCCACTGGTCATAAAGCTAGAGTAAAAACCAAGGCTATGTGCCAGTCCTGTGGGCCCGCACATTTTAGGGTTTCCAGATATCTGGGTTCAAGAATTAACCCTAATGCTAATGAAGCTACACTCAAATCAGAAAAAAAAAATATAAAAGTGTTTAGTACAGTGCATTGCATCCAGTAGGCACCCGATTAATACTATTTTTTTCTGGTAGGCAATACAGGCCAATGCCCGGCCTCCCAGAACACATTTTCAGGAATCAGAATTCTGAAGGTACTAGATTGCTGATGGCAAGACTTCTTATCGAATTGTGTTTAAACTTTTAAAAGACAAGCATTGCTGAAGAAATCTAACAGCTGTCCACTTTTACTTCAAAAAGAGGTTATCGAATGTGGCCACCCTGTTAAAACCTTAGCCAAGTGGGAGGGAGTAGAACAGAGAACATTTAAAAAGGAACACTCAGTGGCATCAGTTGGTTATTCTTTGATCAGTAGAGATCTAGGACAGGAGAAATCCTAATGCTATCTTTTCTAAGTTTATAAATAGAGAAAGAGAGTGGAAGCAGAGAAGCAACAAAAAGATTTAACTTCTATGTCAGAAAGAGGAAAACTTCCAGCTCTTCAGAACTCATCCTGTCCAAATTGGTTAGAGACCATGAAAACAGCTTTGAAAAACAGCTGTATTAGGGAGGGAAAGGGAAGAGGGACATAGTCACAAACCACAAAAAGAGGCTCCTTAATATCACATTAATATGAGTAGCAAACTCGCCTTCCTGAGCATAACACAGAGTAGACAAATTAATCATCCCAACTAACAGGAACCAAGCCCCAAAGAGTGATACCCAAGTACCAAACTGGAAGTGAATCTAGGTAAAACGGAGAAGAGCCCAGAAGTCAGTTCCAGAGGGTTGCTGAGGTGGGTGCAGTTGCCCAAAGGGGCAGCTCTGCCCAAGTAGCAGTTCCCTCTCCCCTAATTGAGGCCCAGGTTCATTAGAGTTTGGCAGTACCCCAGTCATCATGGCAGCACTTCCCTTTTCTCTCACCGTTCTAAAACGGGGAACCTCAGCCCCACAGTAAATGAGGAATGTAATTCCAAGGATACCATGACAGTGGAGCTGATTTTTTTTTTAAGCGACCCGTGAGAAAGACTAATTTATATGTAGTAGTAGTAGTCGTCATCATCACATTTGTTAAGCACTTACTTTGTGCAGAGGACTGTAATAAGCACTGGGAAAGAATACACATGTGGGAATTAGACACAAGCCCTGAAGCTCAAGGGGTTCACTAAAATAACCATGAAAGACAAGCAGTTGCCCAGAAGACCTGGACTGGATTCCTGGACTGGGCTCCCCTGCTGCCCAGAAGACACAAACTATATTCCCCCGGTTGTCTGCAAGACCTGGACTGGATACCCGGATTGGGTCCTCTGGCTGCACGGAAGACCCGGACCAGATTCCCAGACCACATTGAGTGGTTGCCCGTGGAAAGCAGCCTGACTCAGTGGAAATAATTTATTCCTATCAATGTCTCCCTCCCTCTCTCCTGTGTGAGCTTTGTGTGGACCTGGAAAGTGTCTAACAACTCTGTTAGGGATGCACAGTACAGTGCTCTGCAAATGGTAACAACAATAAAAATAATAATAATAACGGTATTTGTTAAGCGCTTACTATGTGCAAAGCACTGTTCTAAGCGCTGGGGAGGTTACAAGGTGATCAGGTTGTCCCAACGGGGGCTCACAGTTTTAATCCCCATTTTACAGATGAGGTAACTGAGGCACAGAGAAGTTAAGTGACTTGCCCAAAGTCACACAGCTGACAGTTGGCGGGGCCGGAATTTGAACCCATGACCTCTGACTCCAAAGCCTGTGCTCCTTCTACTGAGCCACGCTGATTCTCTATGATGGACTGACAGATTGGAGAAGGGACAGGAGCCTAAGGGAATGCAAGGCTGACCTGAGTCTGGCTGTATTCAGCTTTGTGCCAGCCCACATCTCTTCCAAGAGGCCTTCCCTGACTAAACCTGCATTTTAATAATGGCATTTATTAAGCGCTTACTATGTGCAAAGCACTGTTCTAAGCGCTGAGCACTGTTCTGAGCATTTCCCCAAATGGGTCTCCCTTCTGTGTTACCTACGCACTCTGATTGGTACCCCTTAAGTGCCTGATATTCAGTCCACCCTCAGCCCCACCGTACTTATGTACATATCCTTATTCTCTCCCATTTTCCCTAGCTTAAATTTATTTTATGCTTGCCTCCCCCCTCTAGACTGTAACTCATGGGCAGGGAAGATGTCGACCGACTCTGTTATACTCTCCCAAGCACTTAGTACGGTCCTCTGGACACAGTAAGCACTCAATAAAGACCAGGGTTTGACTGATCTCTGCAAGGCCCTAGTGTGCCATCCAGACTGTGCCAGAAATGCTTGACCTCTACAATAAGGCTTGCGTGACGAGAAACACCGATAAGCAAAACTTTTTTAGGAACATGTGAAACAAGAAAACCTTTGGCAAATAATTGAAAGGTTCTGAGAAACCCAACCATGATGGCTTATCTTAGAAACTAAACAGGTCTTCAGTAGCACAAGAATCAAAGAGAGAATTTCTGCAGTTTAGGAGGAATTTCTCAACTAAGAGCCAATTCCTGGTTCATGCTCTAGAGGACATCTAGTTTCTAGGTCCCTACATACATTTAAATACCTCAAAAAACACTTATTTTAACTTTTTGGATGTTATGAATCCATTCTTTTCCTTATTCTGTAATATTGCTGAAAACATCATTGATTATTTTGGAAGTTCTCTTCAGGCTAGAGGCAGATATAAGCTGTTCTGGGAGCCAGCAGGGGATATGCTCTCACAGATGGAAATGCAGGCAACGTTAACCTCCACAAAGCAAAAATAATTTCAAATTTAGATGGAAAAAATTCAAATGAAGTAAACAAAAGGCAACAATTGCCCTCAGGAGGCAGATCTGCTCCAAGTGTATCCGAAACAAACTTCAATAAGACTAAACTCAGATCAGATCAGGTGGAATTGAACAAGACTATATTAAAAGATACATTTTTTTCCAACAAAGTATTGTAAATTCCTTCCCTATGAATTGGTATTTTTTAGGTATAAAAGCATTTACTTAGTGGGGGGCTCAAAGAAACTGCACATTTATGTGCTAAGGATACTATCTAAATTTATATCCTCCCCAGAATTTTCATTTCTTGTAATCATTTATCATCTACAAGTAGGATAAGGATTTAGGGAATTTAAAAATACATCATTTGGAGGGTAATGATTGGGTTTAATGTTTTGTAATTTGGTTTTGAACTTCAAAAGTTTCTTGATTAAAAAAAAAAACTGAGTGTTATGGCCTTCATTTTTTATGATTTAAAAACACACCTGCCTAGTAAATGTAAGCTCATTGTGAGCAGTGAATGTGTCTGTTGATTGTTGTATTGTACAACACCAAGTACTCAGTACAGTGCTCTACACACAGTAAGCGCTCAGTGAATACTACCGAATGAATGAATGAAATGTTTCTTTGGTTATTCTGGCGCAGAATGTGCAAATGGAACAAATGACTGACTGACTGAATGCTTGAAATCACAGCTACCTGTTGGCACACAGAACGACATTACGGCATTTAGGCGTACTTTAATACTGAAATTCACTGTCCAACTCTTGGCCTGATGGTTAATAATGTACTGAGAAGGCAGACATTTGTACAAGCAATTAGAAAAAAATACTGATCACTGACAACAACATCAAAGGAAACACCAAAAATCTATAAAATGGGGAGCAGGGAAATTTCAAATGAAATAAGTGACAAAGATTAGTGGGTGAATCATACCCTTATGAAATTGTGAAAACACGAGAAATAGAGAAGGAGGGTAAAAGGGGTAGGTGAGATTAAAAGGACATAAGTGACTGCACTTTCTTTTTACGATCAGGGCTGGGTCCTAGAGGAACCTCCAAATCCAATCCAGAAATCCGGTTCAGGTCTTGCAGGCAGATGGGGCACCCGGTCCGCGAATTCATTCTGGGTCTTCTGGGCAACCGCCGAATCCAGACCGGGAATCCCATTTGGGTCTTCCGTGCAGCCAGAGTACTCAATCCAGGAATCCTGTTTGGGTCTTATGGGCAACTGCCAAATCCAATCGGAAGTCTTGTTTGGGTCTTATGGGCAACAGGGGGAACCCGGTCCGAGAATCCAGTCCGGGTCTTGCAGTCAACTGGGGAACCCAATCCAGGAATCTGGTCTGGGTCTTCCAGTTGCCCTGAAGACCCAATTTGGAAATCCAGTCCGGGTCTTATGGGCAACAGCCAAATCCAATCCAGTTATCCGGTATGGGTTTTACAGGCAACTGCCAAATCTGATCCAGGAATCTGGTCCAGGTCTCATAATAATGATAATAATAATAATGGCATTTGTTAAGTGCTTACTACGTGCAAAGCACGGTTCTAAGTGCTAGGGGCGATACAAGGTGTCCCACGTAGGACTCACAGTCTTAATCCCCATTTTACGGATGAGGTAACTGAGGCACAGAGAAGTTAAGTGACTTGCCCAAAGTCACACAGCAGACAAGTGGCAGAGTCAGGATTAGAACCCATGACCTCTAACTCCCAAGCCCGGGTTCTTTCCACTAAGCCACGCTGCTTCTCTGGGCAACAGGGAAACCCAGTCTGGGAATCCAGTCCTGGTCTTCTGGGCAACTGCTAAATCCAGTCTGGGAATCCAGTCTGGGTCTTCCGTGCAGCCAGAGGACCCGATCCGGGAGTCCAGTCCAGGTCTTGCAGGCAACCGGCGGAATCTGGTATGGGTCTTATAGGCAACAGGGGAGCCCGGCCCAAGAATCCAGGCCAGGTCTTCCGTGCAGCTGGAGGATGCAATCCAAGAATCTGGTCCAGGTCTTATAGGCAACCGCTGAATCCGATCTGGAAATCTGGTCCGGGTCTTCTGGGCAACCTGGGAATCCGGTATTGGAATCCAGTCCGGGTCTTCTGGACAACTGCTGAATCTGGTCTGGGAATCCAGTTCGGGTCTTCTGGACAACCACCGAATTCAATCGTATTTATTGAGTGCTTACTGTGTGCAGAGCACTGTATTAAGCGCTTGGAAAGCACAATTCAGCAATAAAGAGAGACAATCCCTGCCCACACAGGGCTTACAGTCTAGAAGGGGGAAGACAGACATCAAAACAAGTAAACAGGCATCAATATAAATAAATTAAATTATAGATACATACACATCAAAACAAGTATACAGGCATCAATATAAATATAATTATATATATATACATGAATGCATAAGTGTTGTGGGGTGGGGGGGAAGAGCAAAGGGAGTGACTTGAGGTGATGCAGACGGGAGGGGGAGCTGAGGAAAAGGGAGGCTCAGTCTGGGAAGGCCTCTTGGAGGATGTGCGCCTTCAGTAGGGCTTTGAAGTGGGGGGAAGAGTGATCTTTTTGCGGATTTGAGGAGGGAGAGCATTCCGGGCCAGAGGTAGGACGTGGGCCAGGGGTCGACAGCAGGACAGGCGAGATCGAGGCACAGTGAGAAGGTTAGCTCCAGAAGAGCAGAGTGTGCAGAATGGGCTGTAGAAGGAGAAGAGGGAGCGGCTCTGAGCTGGTTGAGGTGGTCCTAATGCCTGGATTCCCTCCAAAAGCACTCCGTGGTATGAGTGGTCTGATGGCGCTCCTTTCCGGAGAAGACCAAGGTGCCAAACCGGGAGCACTAGGTTTAGGCCGGATGTCACTTGTCCGGTTGCCAGCCTGCTAGGCGGTCCCTCTGTGTGGGCAGGAGACCGCTGGTTAATCGAGAGCAACTCTTGAGGCTGGGTAGGATCCACGCTGTCCCACGGCTCTGGATTTTGGGACCTGCTGAGGTGAAGATAGGCTCTCTGGAAAGCAGTTAAACAATGATCCTTTTTCTTGACCTTATTCTAGAAGCCAATATATCCTATTGGGTTAAAGCCTAGGAAGATACACTCAATCCGACCGACTTCCCCAAGTTTCCTGAAGAGCCGGGAATCCTGTCTGGTTCTTCCGTGCAGCCGGAGGGCTCAATCCGGGAAGCCGGTCCGGGTCTTCCGTGCAGCCGGATGACCCAATCCAGAAATCCAGTCAGTATCATATGGGCAACCCGGAAATCTGGTCCAGGTCTCTGGACAACTGCCGAATCTGGTCCAGGTCTTTCAAGCACCCAGGAGACCCGATCCAGAAATCGTTTTTGGGTCCTCCAGGCAGCCAGGGATCCGGGAATCCGGTCCGTGTCTTCCGGGCATCCCCCAGATCTGGTCCGGGAATCCAGTCCAGGTCTTATGGGAAACTACTGAATGTGTTCCAGGGATCCAGTCTGGGTCTCCCACACAGCCAGACCCCCAATCTGGGAATCTGGGCCGGGTTTTCCAGATAGCTAGGGGACCGATCCGGGAATCCAGTCCGATTGTTCCAAGCATCCCATGACCCGATCTGGGAATCCGGTCTGGGTTTTCCGGGTAAGCCGGACCCTGTCCGGGAATCCATGGACATGCAGCTGTCCCATCTGGTCCACCATTCGGGCTGGTACTTCCATGCAAGTTGGCCATGGATTCAGTGTATGTACTTATGTGTGTGTACACACACACACACACACACACACACACACACACACACACACACTTTCAGAGTATGCCAAGAGCATATTCATTTGGTTTAGATCTTATGTGTGTGTGTACACACACACACACACACACACACACACACACACACTTTCAGAGTATGCCAAGAGCATATTCATTTGGTTTAGATCCAGTTAGGAGCTACTGTGGGTGGCAGTACTGGCACCAATTTGCTCGCAAACAGGAGAGATTAAATTGCTTGGCAGGCCCGATTCAGCCCATGGGCCTTATTTTGCAAATCACTTTAAGTTGACCAAGGCAGAATTAGGATGGATTCATAAACCAATTTAAGTCCACTTTTGCAGCGAACATGGTAAGAGAAATTTGAAAAGAAAAGAAATCTAGAAGAAAGGCTTTAGAGCAAAACTTTAAAATAGTAGTGGAGGTAATGGTATTTACTACCATGATACTCTCCCAAGTGCTTAGTACAGTGCTTGGCACACAGTAAGCATTCAATAAATGCCATTAATGTATTGATAGTTGCTCCTTTTTTCACAACTGTCTTATAATCTTAATGGGGCAGGAGAGATATTTAGAAAAGAGTCGAGAGAGGCAGCCAATGATCTTTCTCTGGCCTGCCAAGATAACTCGGAAGCTTGGCTATGCCCAGGACCACCCACGTACTTGGATCAAAGGATAGCTGGATGACTATTCAGTCTTGGAATTCTCTGTTGTGAGTCCAGCTGCAGACTGACACAAAGGGACTGTAGCAAAGTGTCGACAATGTGCACTTTCTAAACGCTTAGTACTGTGCTCTGCACACAGTAAGCGCTCGTTGAATGAATGAATATTGCCATGACCCAGAAGGCAATTTCCTTGTTAAGCGCTGGTCTTAGCCGCCTACACTGGCCTGCTATTTTTCATGATTCCTGCTGGGAACACCCTACTTGGTCCTCTCATCAAAAGTCTTCTAAACTGACAGCATAACCCAGACAGACAAGACAGAACCAGGACTGGAAAACAGGTCTCCTGATTTCCAGACCAGTGCTCTTTCTACTGGACCAACAATAGGGCTGTATACATATATCAATCAATCAATCAATCAATCGTATTTATTGAGCGCTTACTATGTGCAGAGCACTGTACTAAGCGCTTGGGAAGTACAAATTGGCATCACATAGAGACAGTCCCTACCCAACAGTGGGCTCACAGTCTAAAAGGGGGAGACAGAGAACAGAACCAAACATACCAACAAAATAAAATAAGTAGGATAGAAATGTACAAGTAAAATAAATAAATAAATAAATAAATAGAGTAATAAATATGTACAACCATATATACATATATACAGGTGCTGTGGGGAAGGGAAGGAGGTAAGACGGGGGGATGGAGAGGGGGACGAGGGGAGAGGAAAGAAGGGGCTCAGTCTGGGAAGGCCTCCTGGAGGAGGTGAGCTCTCAGCAGGGCCTTGAAGGGAGGAAGAGAGCTAGCTTGGCGGATGGGCAGAGGGAGGGCATTCCAGGCCCGGGGGATGACGTGGGCCGGGGGTCGATGGCGGGACAGGCGAGAGCGAGGTACAGTGAGGAGATTAGTGGTGGAGGAGCGGAGGGTGCGGGCTGGGCAGTAGAAGGAGAGAAGGGAGGTGAGGTAGGAGGGGGCGAGGTGATGGAGAGCCTTGAAGCCCAGGGTGAGGAGTTTCTGCTTGATGCGCAGATTGATCGGTAGCCATTGGAGGTTTTTGAGGAGGGGAGTAATATGTCCAGAGCGTTTCTGGACAAAGATAATCCGGGCAGCAGCATGAAGTATGGATTGAAGTGGAGAGAGACACGAGGATGGGAGATCAGAGAGAAGGCTAGTGCAGTAGTCCAGACGGGATAGGATGAGAGCTTGAATGAGCAGGGTAGCAGTTTGGATGGAGAGGAAAGGGCGGATCTTGGCAATGTTGCGGAGCTGAGACCGGCAGGTTTTGGTGACGGCTTGGATGTGAGGGGTGAATGAGAGAGCGGAGTCGAGGATGACACCGAGGTTGCGGGCTTGTGAGACGGGAAGGATGGTAGTGCCGTCAACAGAGATGGGAAAGTTAGGGAGAGGACAAGGTTTGGGAGGGAAGACAAGGAGCTCAGTCTTCGACATGTTGAGCTTTAGGTGGCGGGCGGACATCCAGATGGAGATGTCCTGAAGGCAGGAGGAGATGCCTCATATACATATAGCCAATCGACTGCTGTATGTGTGTATTTATATATTATGCATATACTCTCTTGCTTTGGAAAATGACACTAGTAATAGCAAGAGCCAATCTATGCAGTTGAATGTGGCTGAAAAGACTGATACGTGAACAAAACAATACACTATGTAAATACTACAACAGTGCACTCAACAGGTCTCTGGAGCTAATTCTTCTCCAAAAATGCCCAACTTACTCCTACGGAAAAAAGGAGGCAGCTGAGAAGCTGAGCTCTAAAATGATCTATTTAACAAGCTAAGTAAACTTTCCCTGAGTTTTCAAACTTTTTGTGGTCAAAGGTTTCAAAGTGCCCGGGGCTAAACGTAAAAATCAATTAATGGCGAGCCACAGCCTACTACTTCTAGGTGAAGATAAAACTAAGCTTAAAATAACTCTTGTGGAAAGTAGGTAGATGCAATTATTTGTGTGTTTGGGAATGGGGAAGGGGCAATGAGAGGAGTAAAAATACAAATAGACCAAAACTACACTAGCAAAATGTACATAATGGGAATCTATTTTTGTATTTCCACAGCTTAACTGCTTTATTTCAATTATTTTCCTAGTGAATTTAAGTGGCTTTTTTCACTACACTAATTCTACTACATTTAGGCTCAATTTTTGCGGGGGCGGAGTTTAAACTGTCACGATTTATGCCAACACTTCTCCGTGATGTACTCATCATGTTACCTAAAGTGGGTGACAATAATGGATGGTAACTGATCGTATTTTGGGTCTCTAATAATGTGCAAGTTGTCAATTGTTATCTCCAGTTTCAGAGTAGGTGAGGCACAGATCAATTTCAGCAAACGTGCAGGAAGATTTTGATCCAAAGGATAATACCTAAATTTTTTTTTTATGATTGTATTTCCCTGTGCTGGGGGTTTCTTTCGTCAATAGACTAACATTTTGAATTAAATTCTCCATAAGGAAAAATTCCAAACTTTTAAAATGTCTTGGATCCAAGTTCTACACTATAAAATTGCAAGTATAGTCCATGTGGCATTTTATTAAATATGATCAACCAGAATTGATGGTGGAGGAGCCGGGTGGCGGAGGCGGAAAAAAAAAAATCAGTGGAACAAGGAGAAGTCCAAATATATTGCTGACTTCTCTTCCAACTCACGTATTGTCGACATCTGGGACACAGCAAATCCACTCTAACTCGGCACCTATTTCTGAACTCAAACCCTTAGCACTAAATACACACTTGCCATGATTTCACCAAGCAGATGCTGAAAACACACTTTTGAGGCTCATATCCTTGGACTGCCTATCCCTGTTCCCTCCATTCCAACCCTGGGCATGTCAACTAGTTTACAGCTTGTATCTTGTAGTATACAAACTGTATCTGTTTCAGGATGGAAATTTCAGGATGGAAAGAGTCTGCTGCCTCTCTGAGTCGGCTCAAGGCCGTCCTCCCAGTTTAGGTCAAGCCTCTGGAGGGGGGTGTTCGATAAGAACCCCCTTGCTAAAATATCTAGAATGAGATGTCTTAGAAACCCCTTGCCAAACTAGGCAAAGATAATAAAAGATATGGAAACTCACTAGAATCCAAAAATGAAACTGCCTGAATATTCTGAACTATAGAATTCCGATTACACATATCTGCTCACAAATAATATTTTAATTGGAGATACGATTGGGAAGAAAGTAGATTCCAGTGGAGATATTAAACCACAGACGAAGATTTACCCCACAGAAACTCCACAGTACATTATTAACCCTAACCACTTCCCTGACCTACCTACTCATCAACTTAATTAGGGAACATGTCAATCAATGGTACTTACTGAGCGCTTACTGTGTGCAGAGCACAGTATTAAGCATTTGGATTTACCCATGTGGAGCCATCTCTGAAGAGGTAGATGAAGAACCCCTTTTCACTGACCAGTGTCTGGAGAGAAAAGAGGCAGCTAACAATCTTTCCCCCAAGATAATGGAGGGGCTTGACTCTGATCAGAGCCACCCCCTACTGTGGTGCAAAGAGGTCATGAGTCAGCTCATCTCCTTCCTGGGAAAGCTGGATTCTCCCTTATTCCCTGCAATTCCCTTTCCAATTTTCAACAAGACCTATAGGATGTTCTGACACACAATGCTTTCCATATACACTTATTATAGATTCTGGTTGGTCAACAGTACTTAGATTTCCAAAATGACCATGGCACGGAGAGACCAAAATGATTTCTGAGAGTGATAACCAGGGATTAGATTGTTTTAAAAAGTTCTTCCTTAAGGCTGGCTAGTACTTTTAAATATTCTGTGGCAGAAATATTTGATGTTCATAAACATGTAAAAATAGCATATACATACGTGTAATAGCTAAAGAAGTTATTTTTGGTAGCGCACACAAGAAACTTTTCTTTGTGTTCAGTGAATTACTGAAAAAGCATGGACAGGAAATCCATAAATGATCAAAATATGTCATTTAGATATCAGTTTCAACTTCTTTCATTTCCAAATATTTTAAACAGATTTACTAGCCAGTGGCAAAATTAAATGATCTGAACCTCTTTCCTTTCCCTAACAGTCCCACTACCGTCTCTCCGACCCACAGTCTTCCACCCAGCAACTGCCAGAAGTGATGAGCAATGAAATGGTCAAAATAATAATATCCCAGTACTAAGTGCTGGAAGAGGTACAAGATTAGCAGGTTGAATGCAGAACCTGACCCCCAAGTGCCTCACTGCCTAAATAGGACAGGGAACAAGTATTTAAATCTCATTTTACAGATGAGGAAACTGAGGCACAGAAACATTACTTGCCTTGCCCAAGGTCACACAGCAGGAAAGTGGAAGAGCCTGGATGAGGACACAGGCCTGTGCTTTTTCCACTAGGCCATGCTGCTTCTCAGCAGCTGGCAGAAGAGGAGACCTTGATAACCCATTGATGTAATCAACTGGTCCTAAATAATCTTATGCTGACTAAATCTTGACAAATATTGGGTTTCACTGAGCACAGAGAGATGGGGAAATTTTCTTTAAAACACAGAACTGGAAATTTTCTTAAGCCAGAATTCACCCTAAACGTTTTCCTGGAATTTAAAACAATATGAATAGGTATTTCAACTTTCTACTCCATATTAAATTGTGGCTAATTCCAGTAATACACGGACTTCAGTGAATTGCTACTTTACAGAAACTGTCTTCTCCAACCAAAAGCAGTACCAATAACGCTGAAGACTCTTCCTTTTGGCATTTCTCCCATTATCCAACTCTAACCTTCAACTGGAGTCAGGGCACTTTCAGATTTTCATCTTTACTGCACTCCTTCCCAACTCAACCTACTCTCATAGTTCTCTAACTATGAATGAACCAAAACAAGACCATGGGATTAATCTTACTTCCTTAAGAATTTGAGTGCTTCTCTTTGTATTGATGTTGTGGCTGTCAGAACAACTTTTTAGTTCATTCTATCTACCTCCTTCATGATTCTGTACAGTCACAGTAGTCATTATTTATTAAGCACCCACATGGTGCAGAACACTGGGACATGGGGATATTGGGAACGTGCTTGGGAGGTGCAAAATAGAGCAGTGGCATATACCCTGCTCACAGGAAACTTTCATTCTCTAGTGGGGCAGACAAACATAAACATCTACATAGGAAGAGTCAAATCTTCAAATTGATTCCTCAGGGTTCATTCTTTCCAGGATTCTTTCCATCCTGGAGAGTCTTATTATTTGCAGCCCCTCCTGTAAAGTTTTTCCATCTCCCCGGTCATCTTGGTTTCCTTCCTCTATGCCTTCTCCAGCTCTATTATGTCCTCCTTAAAACGCAGGCAGCCGGAACCACATATAACCTAGTAGAAAGAGCATGGGCATGGGAGCTAAGAGACCCAAGTTCTAGTTCCAATTTCATCACTTGCCTGTTGTGTGACCTTGGGCAAGTCACTTAACTTATCTGTGCTTCAGTTTCCCCACCTGTAAAACAGGGATAAAAGTATCTGCTCTCCACCCTCAGTCCGTAAGCGTCAATGTGGGACTGTGTCTGATGTGCATATATTGTATCTCTCAGCACTTAGTACAGTGCTTAGCACATAGCATTTAAATAATAATAATTGTGCTATTTGTTAAGCACTTACTATGCTCAGTACTAGCATTGTGGTAGATAAAAGAATCAGGTCAGACACAGTCCCTGTATTACATGGGGCTCACAGTCTAAATAAATAAATAAATAATAGTGGTATTTGTTAAGAGCTTACTATGTGCCAAGAACTGTTCTAAGCCCTGGGGTAGATACAAGGTAATCAGGTTGTCCCACATGGGGCTCACAGTCTTAATCCCCATTTTACAGATGTGGTAACTGAGGCACAGAGAAGTGGCTTGCCCAAGGTCACACAGCAGACAGAGGGAAGGAGAGCAGGTTATGATCATCATCACCACCACTACCACCACCACCACCAGGATTTTATACCCTCTTCTTCCCTATGACTTCCCTGATAAATCAGGCTCAGAATTTCACTGGCCAGCCAGTCTCTCAAGTGTATAAAATTTTGCTCAATTCAAATAATTTAGAAACTCATTAACTATTACAACAATTGCTTAAATGGAAAACTATACATCTAACCTCAAAGAGACTTTCAGACCATGTTGCCTAACTAAACTACAGTGCTTACAATCAGGGTAATCATTGCCTCATTTTCATGAAGTATCAGTGGTAGTAGTAACAGTATTTATTAAGCCCTAAATAAATTCAGAGCTTTCATTCAATTCATTCAGTCATATTTATTGAGTGCTTACTGTGTGTACAGCGCTGTATTAAGTGCTTGGGAGAGTACAATACAACAATGAACAGACACAATTCCCTGCTCACAACAAGCTTACAGTCTAAGCACTGTACTAAACACTGAGAGAAAAAACACAGGTGGGAATTGAACATGGTCCCTGTTCCTCTGTGTTCACTCAAGCTGCTAAATATGTGGCCAATTTCTCTGGGCATGTGCTTGTCAGCTGGGTGGGCAAAGAGGAATTCTTCCCCACTATCTGCACTAGGCACCATCCTAAATATTCCTTAACCGCCAAAAGAGCTTCAGTTCCTCATTAATTTAGATGAACTGCATTCTACACTATATGGCAAAGAGAGGGTTTTACCGACCAATGATGCATGATGACCACCAAAATGCAGAAATAAGGTTATTGTAGGACCTTAAGATGATTTCTACATTGAGGGCATTACAGTGGTAAAATGAAAATTATTTTGTCTACAAAATATTTCTACATTGGACTAATTATCAATTCATATTTTATGTGGTATTTTAGTCACATAGAAAGGCAAATAATGAAGGGAAATTTTGATTTATGGGAAAAAATCATGTTTCAATTAATCCCTTAGCAATATATGTATTCAAGGGACTGCTATGTATATGTGTCTTGTCTTATGACATCGAGTCATTCATTCATTGAATCGTATTTATTGAGCATTTACTATGTGCAGAGCACTGTACTAAGTGCTTGGAGAGTACAATACAGCAAATAAATAGAGACAATCCCTGCCCACAACGGGCTCACAGTCTAGAGGGGGGGAGACAGACATCGATACAAGTAAACAGGCATGAATATAAATAGAATTATAGATATATTATCAATCGTATTTATTGAGCGCTTACTATATGCAGAGCACTGTATATTCATATTTACATAAGTGTTGTGGGGCGGGGAGTGGGGGAAGAGTAAAGGGAGCGAGTCAGGGAGACGCGGAAGGGAGTGGGAACTAAGGAAAAGTGGGGCTTATTCTGGGAAGGCCTCTTGAAGGAGGTGTGCCTTCAATAGGACTTTGAAGTGGGGGAGAGTAATCACCAGATTTAAGGAGGGAGGGCGTTCCAGCCCAGAGGAAGGACATGGGCCAGGGGTCAACACCGAGCCAGGCGAGTCGTCTCCGACCCATAGTGACACCATGGCCCCATCTCTCCCAGAAGGTCCCACCTCCATCTGTAATCGTTCTGGTAGTGTATCCATAGAGTTTTCTTGGTAAAAAATATGGAAATGATTTAGCATTGCCTCCTTCCGTGCAGTAAACTTGAGTCTCTGCCCTCGACTCTCTCCCATGCTGCTGCTACCCAGCACAGGGGAGTTTTCACTTGTACCAGATTGCCTTCCACTCTCTAGCCACTGGCTAAGCTAGGAATGGAATGGGTATGGCTCTGCTTGACCCTCCCTCCCATAGTCAAGACTGGTAGAGTACTGCAAACTCTCCAGGTGCAACTCTGAGGGGGGATGTATGTATGAGAGGTATATAAACTAAGCTCTGAGACTGGATGGTATTATAAATACATCCACCTAACCTACAACATGAGGGCTGCATTCTTGCAAAACCCCAGAGCACATACACGCATACCTTTCCTCCCTACACCATGACACGTTGTTTATAACAATAATAATTGTGGTACGTGTTAAGCACTTACTATGTGCCAAGCACTGTACTAAGAGATGGGGTAGATATAAGATAATCAGGTCCCACATGGGGCTAACAGTCTAAGTAGGAGGGAGAACTGAATTTGAAACCCCAGTTCCAATGGGGTAGCTAAGACGCAGAGTAGTTAAGTGACTCACCCAAGGCAGCAGAGCAGAATTAGAACTCAGGTCCTCTGACTCTCAAGCCCATGTTCTTTCACCTAAGCCACACAGTTTCTAGATAGGCTGTCTTAACAATGGGCAAGATGCATACTGAAAACACACTTAGGACAGATCTGAATTCATATGCAAATCACACTATGTCTTCCTTTGCTCCACCACATTTAGACAATTCGATAAGCTTTTAAAAAAATTGTGGTATTTGTTGAGCACTTACTATGTGCCAGTTACTATACTAAGCTCGGGCTGGGGGGAATACAAGCAAATTGGGTTGGACAAATCATCATTCATTCATTCAATCGTATTTATTGAGCGCTTACTGTGTGCAGAGCACTGTACTAAGCGCTTGGGAAGTACAAGTTAGAAACATATAGAGACGGTCCCTACCCAACAGCGGGCTCACAGTCTAGAAGGGGAAGACAGACAACAAAACATATTAACAAAATAAAATAAATAGAATAAATATGTACAAATAAAATAGAGTAATAAATACATACAAATATGCATACATATATACAGGTGCTGTGGGGAGGGGAAGGAGGTAAGGCGGGGGGGATGGGGAGTTTTCTTGGTAAAAATACGGAAATGATTTAGCATTGCCTCTGTCTGCGCAGTAAACTTGAGTCTCTGCCCTCCTATACACATCATTAAAACTGACTAAAAGTATTAAATTGAGAAACACTTTAATTATAATTAGTATCAGATTAGCATATTCAGGAATAGATATTCTGTTGTAAGAAGTCACAAGTTAAATGTTTTCTAAGCATCATAAAACAAATCATCAGACAATTCACACTCATGTTCAATTTCCCCAGTGCAGGCTTCCTGCCTTCTAAAAAGAAGAGAAAGGACACTCCAGAAAGAGCACCCTTAGTTTTCCTGATGCTCTGAGGTAAGTGTATGCAAGCAGACCTGGGGTGCCTGGAATCCTCCTATTTTCCAGGGCAATCCAAATCAATTTAGCCGGGGCAATAAGTAGTTCTGAGGAGAGCTGAGACCCATCTGCTTTGCCAAAAGGCTTACCTTGAAATGCAGGGCCTTCTGAGAAGGGTTGTAAGAGGGGACCAAAATCGCCAGAGGCCCTCAGGATTAATCAAATGTGAGGAACATCCCTGAGGGGACAATAAAATTAATGACTTCTCAGTAATGAAGTCTCCTTTGGGCCATAAGGAAAGAAGTTGCAGTGAGCTGCAGAAACTAAATGGCTTGTTTTCATCCACAAAGACCAAAAGAAAGCCAACCAACTGAAACAAAACTCAGCTTTACATTTCCCTTCCATTGTGCTTATTTTTAGAACTATCCTCTCGTTTTTTTCCTAAACAATGTTCTAGAATACCTGCTGAAGCATTTCTATTTTAAGTGAGTTTTCCTTAATGTGGGGAAAATTAATGCGATAAAAAAACACAGGCCTTCTTTATATTTTTTGCCACTCCATCTCTTCCTTCACCTAATGAATGGTATTTATTGAGCACTTACTGTGACTAGAGCACTGTACCAAGCACTCGGGAGAGTACAATACAAAAAGATTTGGGAGACATATTCCCTGCCCACAATAAGTTTACTGTCTGGAGGGGGAGACAAACAAATTACAGACGGGAAAATGCAAGGGGAAAATGAGGGATTTGAACCCTCAACAGCTCAAGAGCTGTTGAGCTAAGGGTGGGGTGAATACCAAGTGCTTCAAGAGAGAGCAAGTGGAAGCAGCACATGGCTTGGTGGAAAGAGCACAGACCTACTAGTCAGAGGACCTGGGTTCTAAACCCAACTCTGCCACTTGCCTCCTGGGTGACCGTGGTCAAGTCACTTACCTCCTCTGTGCCCCAGTTTCCTCATCTGTAAAATGGGCATTCAATACCTGCTCTTCATCATTCATTGATTCGATCGTATTTATTGAGAGCTTACTGTGTGCAAAGCACTGTACTAAGCACTTATATTTTGAATGTGAATTTAGAATATATTTAGAATATTTATAATCCATCATATTTAGAATGTGAACCCTGGTTGGTACCGGGACTGTATCCAACCTGAATACCTCATATTTAGCCCTGTACTCGGCACACTGCACACCACTCCCCTCCTCAAAAATCTCCAGTGGTTGCCTATTAGCCTTCACATGAAGCAAAAACTCCTCACTCTCGGCTTCAAAGCTCTCCATCACCTTGCGCCCTCCTACCTCACCTCCCTCCTCTCCTACAGCCCAGCCCGCAGACTCCGCTCCTCTGCTTCTAACCTCCTCACTGCGCCTCATTCTCGCCTGTCCCACCATTGACCCCTGGCCCACGTCCTACCTCTGGTCTGGAATGCCCTCCCTCCACACATCCACCAAACTAGCTTTCTTCCTCCCTTCAAAGCCCTACTGAGAGCTCACCTCCTCCAGGAGGCCTTCCCAGACTGAGCCCCCCTTTTCCTCTGCTCCTCCTCCCCTCCCCAACACCCCCACTCCCTCCCTCTGCCCTACCCCCTTCCCCTCCCCACTGCTCTTGTGTATATTTGTACATATTTATTTCTCTATTTTATTAATGATGTGTATATATCTATAATTCTGTTTATTTTGAGGGTATTGACACCATCTACTTGTTTTGTTTTGTTGTCTGTCTCCTCCTTCTAGACTGTGAACCCATTGTTGGGTAGGGGTTGTCTCATTTGTTGCTGAATTGTATTTTCCAAGCGCTTAGTAGAGTGCTCTGCACACAGTAAGCACTCAATAAATATGATTGAATGAATTAATGAATGAAATGGAGGCAGTAGATGTAGACAACTTGCTCAAGGAGTTTGGAGAGGAATAGTAGGAGGGAGATGGGGTGATAACTGGAAGGAGCCGTGGGGTCAAGGGGAGGATTTTCTTTCTTAGGCTAGGGGAAATATGAGAATGTTTGAAAGCAGTGGGGGGAAAAGCCTTTGAGGAGTGAACAGTTGAAGGTGCAAACAACATGGTGTAGTGGATAGAGCATGGGCCTGAGGGTCAGAAGGTCATGGGTTCTCAACCTGGCTCCGCCACTTATCCGCTTTGTGGCCTTTTTGCCACTTATCTGTGCCTCAGTTACCTCACCTGAAAAATGGGGCTAAAGACTGTGAGCCCCATATGGGACAGGGACTGTGTCCAACCCAACTTGCTTGTATCCACCCCAGCGCCTGGCACATAGTAAGCACTTAACAAATACCACTATTATTATTATTATTTAATAAGGTGCACAGGAATGGGAACAGAGATGCCAATGGAGGGGGATTTTGACAGGAGGCAAGAACTCTCCTCGAGGTACTGATAGGAAAGATGGGAGAGTTGAAGAAGGGGCAATAGGAGGGAGGGATTGGAGAGGAGCAGGAGAGATTTATTGTACTCTACCAAGTGCTTAATACAGTGCTCTTTACCCATTAAGTGCTCAATAAATATGATTGATTGAAAAATGCCTGTTTCTTGCTTTCAGACCTAAGGGTTATTTTAAATTAGCTTTAATGGTCCTTGAGGTATTTTTCACATCACAGTTAATCAAGGAGAAGGGCAGATCTAAGGAAGAATGCAACGAGTATGATTAGGTAAGTAAAATGAGGATAAGCAGGAGCATATATAAGTAGAAAAGAAAGGTAAGGGAATGCAGTGGTGATGAAGCACGACTAAACACAGGAGGAGCCACTGACAGCGAGGAAGAAATGAAGCAGAAATGAGTAAACAGAGAGGCACTGGAAGAAAGGCTAACTCAAGAGAAGCAAAGACCCTGATGAAAGTACACACAGTGGTTCTGAATGCCTTTCTGTGTACATACACATGACATAAAAATATGTTTCATATAGAATGCAAACTGGATTATTTGCAGGATATGATGAATTTCTCAATCTGAGTGCTCCATGACTGACTTGGGCTGTGTTATCATTCATGAATTATTTTTCTTGTCACAGAGGTAACGGCTCTATATTAGTAATAACTGCAGTATTTGCCAAGCATTCACTAGGTGTCAAACCCTTTACTAAGTGCTGGGGTACATAGAGGATAATCAGATCAGACACAGTCCCTGTGCTACATGGGGCACACAGTCTAAGAAGGGCAGAGAACAGGTACTGAATCCCCATTTTGCACATGAAGAAACTGAGGCAATGTGAAGCTAAGTGTCTCGCCCAAGGGGACACAACAGGCAAGTGGCAGACCTGGGATTAGAACCCGTGTCCCCTGAATTACAGGCCCGTGCTCTATCCAATAAACCATACAGCTTCTTTATGTACAACACTATATTAATGGGTCCCATCTTGAGGCAAACGGGTGGCAGGATGGAGTCCTCAGATTTGTGACTTGACTTGCCTATTGTGCAACATCTGGTCATCACTGCTTAAGCACAACAGTTTCACTTGCCAGGAATATATACTGTCATTTAGATAATCAGCAGTCGGAGGGTGACTTTCATTGGAGATATTTCATTTGCATTAAGAGAAATAACAAACCATATAAATCCCAGTATGTTTCATTTTTCTACTAGTAATCTGGCATGCCTTGAATAACTAAGCAATAAGGAGCATCCATGGATAGTACAGAATGGCCAAATGCTTTATACAGAATTTCCTGAGGTAACATTGCATATTTCAAATTCCTGCCATGTGACTGTCACAAAAATACAGAGCATCATTTGTAAATCAGTCAAAATACACAAATAGTTTCAAAATTCCAGGCAGACATTTTCCAAGCACCTGTCTGTGAAACATGCCACTTAAAGGCATTTGAATTGCTTTTCTCAGTATGATATGCTCTTAGTGTCAAGCCTTACTCTTGCTAACAACTAGAATGGGGATGCAAATGAGGTTCTGAAATCTTATTGGAAAATTTGGAAAGCTTCTTGATAGAAAAGCTATAATTACTAATGTCTTACAACTGCTGTTCTAGGTTGCATGTATGGAATGAACATTTTTAAGTAAATAAGTGAAAAGAGCCACACAGTTTTCCCTGAGGTGTGAGCACCAGCTCCCAAATAACAAAAACAACCTAAACTTCCATCCAATTAGTCTTTTCTCTACTCTGACTTGACTAATGATGACTTTGCTGATAAACTCAGCTATTGACTTTCTCCTCAGAGCACATACCTACCTAAACTTAAGTGCTAAACCCACAATATTGATCAGGCGGGTGGAACAATCCTCATCATGAAATGTTGGTTCAGCACCCATGTTTCAAGTTGATAATAATAATAATAATGGTATTTGTTAAGCACTTACTATGTACAAAGCACTGTTCTAAGCACTGGGGAGGTTACAAGGTGATCAGGTTGTCCCACAGGGGGCTCACAGCTTTAATCCCCATTTTACAGATGAGGTAACTGAGGCATAGAGAAGTTAAGTGACTTGCCCAAAGTCACACAGCTGACAGTTGGTGGAGCCGGAATTTGAACCCATGACCTCTGACTCCAAAGCCCATGCTCTTTCCACTGAGCCACGCTGCTTCTCAAATACACTGAGTTTAGAGTTATTTACACACATTAATTCAGATTCCTCTATACCAATTCCAGGATTATTTCACTGGCTCCAAGTATCACCTTAATTTTTCCTGGGGCTTTTACTCCCTCCAGTGAAAAAGGAGGTCCATTAAACTGGTTCCCAGCCATATGGAGACTGGGAATGCCGAGGGTTTTCAGGAAGTAACTGGCATTAATCTAACCAAAACACCACCCAATTATCACAAATTAACACACTCCTGGCTAAAATGATACTGATACTACAACACATCAATGGCTTTTTCCTGGAAAAATTAAAAGTGGAGGACTCCTCAGAAGAAAGCTGTTTGCTAAAGGATCAACGTACTACTGTGTTAATAAAATCTAAATAAATATGAGCACCAACTCCCCAAACCTCCTCTTCAGTCACCCGGAGAACAGGAACTTGGAGTACTTTGATGAAGCAGTCCTAAATGACTTCAGCCAAAACATATTTCATCCATAAAACTCCTACAAATATTGTGTAACCATGATCATCCATCCCAGTGAAGCGGATCCCTTGTTAATCTGGGGAATTTCTTGGCTCTAGGTAAGCCAGGTCCTTGAATCCCAGCTCCTTAGAACCTATCCACAGTTCTCCTAGCAATTAAAAAAAATGGCAACAGTAGGCTAGCCTTTATTTAATAATAATAATAATAACAATAACAATAGTAATCTCCTCTTTCTCCTCATGCCCTCAGATACTGAAGGGGATCTTGGAAAAAACACTGTGGAATTCCTCAGCAGCCAAACTGAAACCACAGGAAATGAGTCCAGTTTGGCTACTGGAAAAATCCTTGCCACATCTTTTGTAGCACATTGAGAATGGTGAGCCTGAGCTGACTTTCAGACCAACTGCAGCGATTAACAGTCAAACCAGTACAACACACAGTACAACCCCCATTACATTACAAAAGTGACAAAAAATAACCCTCCTAGTACTTGTGCATATACATCCACTCCACTCCAACGCCTTTAGTTGTAAAATATTTTTGTGTCATAGAAGCAGCATGGCCTAGTGGAAAAAAAACACAGGCCTGGGAGCCACAGGACCTGGGTTCTAATCCCAACTCCCCCACTTACCTGCTGTGGGACCTTGGGCCAGTCACTTCTCTGTGCCTCAGCTGCAAAAATGGGGAATCAATACCTGTTCTCCCTCCTACTTAGACTGTGAGCCCCATGTGGGACCTTGATTATCTTGTGTCTACCCCAGCACTTAATACAGTGCTTGGCACCTAGTGAGCACCTAACAAATACCATTATTATTATATTTGCCTCCCCCATTTGACTTTAAATGTCTTGTGGGCAGGAAATGGGTCTTCTCATTACTGTGTACTTGCCAAGTGCCTAGAACAGTGCACCACAAAGTGGGCGCTTAATAAATGCTACTAGCACTACTAAAGAAAGGGCATTTGATCAGTGAAGAACCATACCAACTCACAATAATCAATCAATCCAGCAGTGGTATTTATCGAACACTTACTGTGTGCAGAGCGCTCTACTAAGCGCTCAAGAGAATACAGTACAACAGAGTTGGTAGACATGTTCTCTTTCCACAAGGCGCTTTCAGTCTACAGATTGCATCAGAACAGTCCAAGGAGCCCAAATGGAAATGCATCCACTTATAAAACATGAATCTCTCTGTGTTTCTGGGAAATGGATTTAAACTCTTTCCCAGGTTTACTTATCTTTCCGTGGTTGCCAGGCTTCTCAAATGGCTTTCTTCAGCACATCCAGATCTCAGGTCTTTCTCGGTCTCTTCACACAGTCAGAAAAAAGCCCCTGCTTGAAAGAGGTGTTTTGTATACCCTCACTCACAGCCAGTTCCATGACTTAATTCCTTGCAGTGCCACTGGTTCAGCTCCCATGACGTCATCAGGTCAGCTGCTTTCCTCCTCTGCCTGTTTCCTTTACTCTTTAGACCAAACCCTGAATGACTGACAGAGGGAAGGTCATTTTACGTAATTTGTTATAGTCATTTTAGCAGGCTATTTCTGGGGGGACAGGACAATATATAGGCATCTAATGTCCCATCCATGCTGCACAGGGAGAAGTCCAGCTGGAAACCAGACTGTCTAGCATATGACCAGATGAATGGTCACCCTAGTTACATAGTATACACTCACTATCATTAAATTTGACAATTCAGGACTTAAGATGCTGCAGGTTAACACTCCAATGAATAAAAATGATTTGCAATCTGTCTTTAATAGTAACCTACTTAGAGATAGACGTCAAATAACCACCAAAGGTCATATTTATATGTCTATAAACAAAATACTTCAGCTACCTTCAATTACTGAGACTTTATATAGTAGGAATAAGACACGTATTTGTGAAATCTGACCTACCTTTCAAGTTTTATAAAGTTTTGCCAGTTTTAGAACTCAGTGATTATGTGCAAGGCAAAGGGAATTTTTAAAAATCTCTTCTGTTTAATTTCTGGGTAAAATATCTCAAAAAGAATAATCCACTCTGATTCGGCAAATTAAATTTATAAAACATCTCTTTTGTCCTTTTGCTCATCACACCAATCAGTCCCAGGCTCAATCCATACTTAAGTCACATCACATAATGGATTTTCCACAAATGGCAAAAGCCAACAGCTATGTGAAAGAGGATTCTGGATTACCATATCAGAGCTTTATAAGAAGTAAACACTGGCTCCCCTAAGGCACCTAAGGGAGACATGCTGATAAATGTTTAAAAATATTACCAAGAAACTCTAAAAATCAGAGGAAGAATAATTTTTCCTTGGTTATACATGCCTTTAAGCTCCTGAGCTTCTTCCCAGACTTCCTTTCACTCTTTTTCTTAAAGATAATGATGAGAACTGATACGCTTTTTTACCAACTAATCTTTTCCCCCCAAAAAGCAATTCATGTCTTGCAGGCAAGAACACTGCTAAGTTTTTGTAAACAACTTTTACAGAAATATTCAACACTTCATGTAATTAAAAATCAAAAAGAGACCTCCACTTTAAACAGTTTGGCTGGGATATGTAGGTCTCATTGTTTACCATTCATTGAATGCCAATGTGGCAGTTGCCATATACACAAGAGAATTAGAAAAACTCAATAAGCTATTTTGTTAGTATGCTCTAACCAGTTAAAACAAGAAACAGTGTAAAACAGATTGAAAGGACTAGCCCCGAGATGTCATCCTCTGGCCTGAAAAGAGAATTAACCTAGCTGGGAAGGTCACCAATTCAGAGCTTGCTTAAGTATTATTCTCATTGCTACGTGATGATGATGATTATGATGATGATGATGATGGTAGCCTGGCATTAACAGAGCCGAGAAGCACAGGTCCCTTGAAGGAGGAGTATTAAACTGATCTTACAAGAAATTATGCTCCAGGAGAGTAAGAATTTTAATACACATTGAAAATATGGCTCACGGCATCAGAATTGTCCTTGAAGCTACTGATGCTTACTGCCATCAGATATGGTATTTGCATAATTGAACTTAGAAGCTACTTAAAATTTGGTAGTCAACTAAAATGTTGCACAGACCAAAAAATTGTTTTAACCTATCTAAATGCTCTATGATAGCAAATTGGCTGACAAAGCAATACAGTTCTGCAATGCTGAAAGTAATACTTTCCCAAACTAAAAAAAATGTTATTAGTAACTACAGAATTTACTGTGTGCTTCTGAGTGGACAGCATCAGCTAAGCATTTGAGGAACCTATAAAGACGTAAAAGATAGGATCTTTGCTTCCAAGGTGCTTACAATTTAAGGCAAGCTTTTGCAACCTAACAGAGTTTACAGTCTAAAGGAGTTTACAAGCTAATGGAGTAACAGCATTAGGGTGTAAGTATACAGAAAAGTGTGCCCCAAAACTTGCTTAAAGGTATGTGCATTTTATTAATCTTCAAGTAAAATGGTTGGATCTTCTCCTGAGCAAAACCCTTTAATAATAATAATAATAATAATAATAATAATAGCATTTGTTAAGCGCTTACTATGTGCAAAGCACTGTTCTAAGCGCTGGGGAGGTTATAAGGTGATCAGGTTGTCCCATGTGGGGCTCACAGTCTTAATCCCCATTTTACAGATGAGGGAACTGAGGCCCAGAGAAGTTAAGTGACTAGCCCAAAGTCACACAGCTGACAAGTGGCGGAGCCGGGATTTGAACCCATGACCTCTGACTCCAAAGCCCGGGCTCTTTCCACTGAGCCACGCTGCTTTAATACCAACCTAAACACTGTGCAAAGCTTTCTCTGATCACCCTTGTCATTGATCTCTTGCTCACACACACCCTCCCTTCTCCCTCTCCTTTCTCATCCGGCATACCACTTCACTTTTTGAGACATAAAATTTCCAGAGAACAAAGAATCCATTCTATGCCATCAAGGAGATTCCATCCCATCCTGCCTTCTACGACCCTGGTATGAAAGAGAAAAGCAGCCACATTATAAGACCTCCACAAAACCTCAGGAAGACTGGCAGCTGCTGTAGTGGTCGCTATGGCAGTGGGGATGCCTTGGGCTCTGAGCCACGAGGAGCCTGAAATTCTCGTCTTCTGTATATATGTATGTGCGTATGTATGTCCTTGTTTTTTATGTTTTATGTATGTATGACATAATTTACTATATATTTTGCTGTTTCATTATGTGTCTGTTGCCAATTCCCTCATCCCCCTTAGGTTCTCAGATTGTGAACCCCTTGAGAGACAGGAGCCATATCTAATTCCCACCTTCATATACTTTACCAGCACTTAGTACAGTGCTCTGCACACAGTAAGCACTTAATAAATACTATTACCACTGCTGCTGCTACTCTTCACACTCTGCAAATCATTCAAGTGTCATCCAGTAATGATGGTCAGGTAGTATATCTATTTTACTATTCAATAACCTCTTCTTAAGAACTACAAATCTATAGAATCATTCAGAGAGCACCTTCAGGAATTTCTTGTGTGGGACCCTGGGTGACCACTGCCAGGGCAAAAAATATCAACTCCTCTCTGCTAACCTGAAATGTAACAAAGTAGCACAATGGGGTCGTAAGGACAATCAATCAATCAATCGTATTTATTGAGCGCTTACTATGTGCAGAGCACTGTACTAAGCGCTTGGGAAGTACAAATTGGCATCACATAGAGACAGTCCCTACCCAACAGTGGGCTCACAGTCTAAAAAGGACACACATGAAAAGATTCTTTATGCACGTTTTCAGAACTCTATAGCTGCTGAGTATGTTACCAGCTTGAATCCTATCACACACACACACACACCCCGCACATACACCGCTCCAGAGACACTACATTTCCCTTCAAGGTCCCTGTAAACATGGGCATTGTTTCCAAGCCATGGGACAAAAGGAGTCTGAGACCCTATCAGTAATGGACAGGGAGACAGACTAGATGCAGCTTTCCATAAAAGGTTCTAAATAACATTGTTACATTACATTTGCATAATCTACATAACCCATGTAACCTTTAGAAGAAACAGCATGGCCTAGTGGAAAAAGAACGGGCTTGGGAGTCAGAAGACCAGGATTCTAATCTAGGCCCTGCCACTTGCCTGCTGTGTGACCTTAGGCAGGCCACTTAACTTCTCTGTGCTTCAATTTCCTCATAAATAAAATGGGGATTAAATATCTGTTAGACTGAGAGCCCAGTACAGTACAGGGACTGCTTCTAAATTGATTATTTTGTTTCTGCCTGTGCGTTTAGAACAGTAAATGCTGAATAAATACCACAGTTATTATTATTATGATTAGGTCAGCAAAGTAGTGCTCAGTATTTTCAAGTGCTGCCAGTGGTCACCCTACTTTGAGACCTCCTTCCAAGACACATGCAGGATTGTTCAAGTGAGCGGCTGGAATTACAAGTCTTAGCAGCCCATCTGGGCCTCCTTCTGGTTCTGACAGGCTCTGGGCCAAGTAAATATGCTGCAGGCATGGATTCAGTTCAAGCTGGGCTGACAATTTTGGTCTGTATAGGGCTTGATTGTCTGCACCCCTTTCGAGACTCTGTCCAGCACCTTCCCCACTGCCCCCTCGCTTGCCTCACCCTAGTTAAAATCCTAGGCCAGATTTTAGGAATCTATGAAACATAAAAGTTTTATGCACAGTCCCAGGTTTGAAACAATAAGGAATTGCTACATAAGGCCTTCCCATAACATCAACATGGTTCAACCATAAGCCCATTCCAGTAGCACATTGACTTCAACCCTGGTTTCATTACACTGCTCTGGAACATGTTCAAAAAGGGTGTCAAGAGAATCACCGCAACCCTTTCCATTTCCCATCATGAGGGAAGTGAGAATAGTGTGGCCTAATGGCTAGTCCTGGAGTCAGAAGGTGCTGGGGGGTTCCAATCCCAGCTCTGCCACCTGTCTGCTGAGTGACCTTGGGCAAGTCACTTCACTTCTCTGGGCCTCGGTTACCTCATCAGAAAAATGGGGATTAAGAATGGGAGCTCCATGTGGGACACAGAGGCTGTGTCCAACCTGATTATCTCATATCTACCCCAGCACTTAGAACAGTGTCTGGCACACAGTAAGCACCTAACAAATGCCACAATTATTATTATTACTAGTGTCACTTTAAAAAATCTCCCTCGAGATCCTAGAGAGACAGAGCTAGAAGCCAGAGGCAGGCTTCACGGTCCTTTGTCTGTCACTCACACATAGTGAGGGGCTCTCACCATCAGTAGCCTCATCTTCTAAAACAGAGGATAGCAATACAGTTTATTGCTGCAGCACTCCAGCTGAAAATATTGGAAGAAGACATCTCCTTTCCTTAAAGGCAGTACGTTTTGAAGGCCCTGGAATAAGAGCAGGAGAGCTAGTGTTTGTGGCTGGGCTGCCACCACTGACACTAAAACTCTCCATGCAGGTCCAGATCCTTCCCCACTTCCCTGCTAGGGATGCTTTGGAACTGGAGGCCTTGGCCCTTGCTTCTTCTTCCCGGTGTGCTGTGAGCCACCGAGGTTCAGAGGCTAGACTATCTTCAGTTATACAGAGTAGAGGTGGCTACATGAGTTAAACAGTAGCATGTCTAGGCTGAGGGCATCAATGAGACAGCATAAAATTCAAGACGATAATATGCCCATCTAAGATTATCAAGTATCTTAATACAAGCATCTTTCCCCAAACACAGTGAGAAAAACTGAAATGTATGTAGAAAGATCAATTACAAAGATACTACATGACAACGTGACGCATTAAAAATTTGTATCGACATAATTTGAATTGCATGCAATTTTCATCGGGAGGTGGAACTATGAAAAACATAAGGAAAATCAAATATTTTACATACCATGCCACTGGGCTTGAGTTGCACAAATTTAAGAGGCTTAACCTGGGATAAAGCAGAAACGGCAAAGCCCTGCTGCTCTTGGAAAATAAAATCTTGCCTAGAACTGTAGG
The DNA here is from genome assembly GCF_015852505.1 of Tachyglossus aculeatus. Classification (NCBI taxonomy): domain Eukaryota; kingdom Metazoa; phylum Chordata; class Mammalia; order Monotremata; family Tachyglossidae; genus Tachyglossus; species Tachyglossus aculeatus. Next base: position 19,690,978 of record NC_052098.1, on the reverse strand, counting down.
CAAGTCATTGTCACCCAAAGCATTAGTTAAGTGTCCAGTTGCTTATAGTATTACACTCTATGCTACCCTCCACTGTTGAAGATGACACTAACAAATGGAGAGATCCTATCCCTGGCTATGAGTGAGCAATATAAGACAAGAGTGCTAATGATACTCCCTTTCAGGTGGTTTGCATTTAAGGATAGGCCCTTGCTACACAGATCAGTTTTTTTCCACAGAAGGCCTGTCTATTTTCAAGTCCCCTCCCCAATGGCTACCCGCTAGTCTGATCTGTCCACTGCAGCCGTCTCACAACAGCCCACTGCTATTTCACATTGTTTGAAACTGTTCCTCACTAGGACTTTAAATGCATTATTCTTCCCTCCTGGCTTACAAGTGTCCCCAATTAGATCACTATTCAGCAGCTGCTTCGTTACCCTACTGACAACTAGCATTACATTTCACCGCTACACCGACAGATACAATTTCTTTGACTCTGAATTGTAATTCTGCTTTTGCCATGATTCACTGTTTTATATCTAAGGGCACAAGTCATCTGACCTGTTTGCCTCAATACTAAGCTACCTCACAAACATGTTCGGTAAAATTTTCCAGTAAATATAAATGAGCTATATAAATGCTAAACAAAGACATTACTACTAAGGGCCCATGTCTTTTACTTTTATTAAACTCACCAAAGCATTTTTCATGGTATTTGTTATGCGCTTACTATGTGTCAAGCACTTTTCTGACTGCTGGGGTAGATACAGGTTCATCAGGTCAGACAAAGTCCCTGTCCTACATGAGGCTCACAGTCTAAGGAGAACAGGTATTGAACCCCCATTTTACAGTTGAGAAAACTGAGGCACAGAGAAGTTAAATGACTTGCCCGAGGTCACAGAGCAGGCAAGTAAGTAAAGCCAGAATTAGAACCCAGGTCCTCTGGATTCCAGGCCCATGCTCTATCCCCTAGGCCATATTGCTTTCCACTGCACATAAAATACCATTGCAGAGCCTTCAAACTATGCTGCACCCCTGCCTCCCTGCTGCTCTCTATTCCTCAGCAGGAACCTAACTACCAAGATGAGACAGCAAGTCAGACAGAATATACCACCATTGCTATAATCCAATCTTTCTCACAGGTGCTCAATCCTGAAGACTTAACCTGCTTATCTTGGTGGGAGACTCCATCATGATCAGTTTCCCAAGTTTCAACAAGTACTATGAAACCAATGAATGAATTTATCTTCTAACTGGCATTCTACTTGACTTGATCACTTTAAAAATTCACCATACTACATTCGCGATAAATTCAAAGTAAAAGCAGTCTAAACTATTTAGTCCTATAGTTACCACACTTTGGTTTTTGTGCTGAAGAGAAACATTCCCCTCTAAATTATTAACAGGTTTTTTAAGTTTTATTTTACAAGCAGAGTACAGTGGGAACTCTAAAGTTTATAATTAGTTTGAAGACCGAGTAGTCCTACCCTCACTTTGTGCATGTAGTTCCCACAGACCCAAACAGGAATGGCATTGGGGGAGAAATCACTCAATTATATTTAATTCATTCATTTAATCGTAATTATTGAGCACTTACTGTGTGCAGAGTATTGTACTAGGTGCTTGGGAGAGTACTATACAACACAGCTGGTAGACACATTCCCTGCCTACAATGAACTCACAGTCTAAAGGGGGAGATAGACATTAACATAAATAAATGAATTACTGCTCTGTACATAAGCGCTGTGGGGCTGAGGGAGGGGTAAAGGGTGCAAATCAAAGTGCAAGGGTGGTGCAGAAGGGAGTGGGAGAAGAGGAAATAAAGGCTTAATCGAGGAAGGCCTCTTGGAGGAGATGTGCCTTCAATAAGGCCTTGAAGGTGGGGAGAGTTGGATATGAAGATGGAGGGCATTCCAGTCCAGAGACAGGATGTGGGCGAAAGGCCAGCAGCAAGACAGATGACACGAGATCACAAAGGGACTCAGAGGATCTCCCATTCTTTGCCACTGAACATTTTCAAGGGAGCAAAAGAAGCTAACTTACAAGTGGGATGGGCATGTGGAGAGTTAATTAATTAATGATGGCATTTGCTAAGCACTTACTATGTGCAAAGCACTGTTCTAAGCTCTGGGGGGATACAAAGTGATCAGCTTGTCCCACGTGGGGCTCACAGTAATCATCCCCATTTTACAGATGAGGTAACTGAGGCTCAGAGAAGTTAAGTGATTTGCCCAAGTTCACACAGCAGACATGTGGTGGAGCCAGGATTCGAACCCATGACCTCTGACTCCAAAGCCCGTGCTCTTTCCACTGAGCCACGCTGTTTCATGTAATCTGGGCCTCCTGATTCTGACTGGATCCAGGCCAAATAAATATGCTGCAGGTATAATGGTTCCAAACATCAAGATGGCAGGTGTCACAAACAGGGACCAAGTCTGAGCTCATTATAATAATGATGGCATTTATTGAGCACTGACTATGTAAAAAGCACTGTTCTAAGCGCTGGGGGAGATACTAGTCAATCAGGTTGTCCCACGGGGGGCTCACGGTCTTAATCCCCGTTTTACAGATGAGGGAACTGAGACACAGAGAAGTTAAGTGTCTTGCCCAAAGTCACACAGCTGACAAGTGGCAAAGCCAGGATTTGAACCCATGACCTCTGACTCCAAAGCCCAGGCTCTTTCCACTGAGCCACGCTGCTTCTCGTGAACCTTGAACCTGGAATTATTTGAACCTACCCCAGCACACAGCACAATGTTGGGCACATAATCATGATGCTATCATTATAAATAACATCTAAATAACTGGATTGTCACAGTCCACTCTTTTCAGCAGTGGCCCAAATTTGCTCTCACAAAATGATGGTGTGCTGCTATATTCGACTTGGACTAGTGTTTACCTGGTAACCTAAACAGAATGTCATCTAACACGCTCATCATTCTGTGCATTCTGCATTTATAATTTATAATTTATTTTCAAAAAGAATAAAATACATTTAACTTGATTGCTTCCTAGACAAGGTCAATTTCTTGTCGTTTATTTCTCACCCTTTGCACCAGGGGAGCCCCAAACTCCTCACAGTAATTACAATGACCCTAAAAGGGATGTGATTCGGTAAACGGCAGAACATGCATTTGACATATTTTAAACAAGACAGACACATGATGCATCTCTTGCATATATCTATCACACAAAACAAGCAAGCAATAGGTGAGTACTACAAGTAATGGAAAAATCAGTTCATCCAAATCTGCAATGCATTATGTGGGCTTTGTGCAAGACAACATTTTGCTAAAAATAGTACACTGGAAAAGGATTTATTTTCTAATCTATTCCTTAGTAATACTTCTTGTCTTCCAGGTTTAAAACCCTTATGGACAGAAGAACTAGTAAACTTCCAAAGCAAAACATGAAATATGGTCTCACAGCACAGATAATCAGACTAGAAATGACACAAAGAGAATTGCATGACTACACTTAATCCCCCTTGATTTCATGCCTCACAATTTACTATAACAGAGAAAGTCAGATAAAGTCAGGAAAACCAGAAAGCAATATTAAAAATTGTCCACAACTTCAATTATTTCAACTGATTTCTGAAGACTAGTCAAATCTTATATATCTATATCTATATATACAGATATAGAATATTATTTTGCTTTCTTTGTACCTCCACTGATGAAGCTCTTGTACTTTCCTTAAATTGATCCGGAGGGAATGCTATATTTAATAAATATGGCACCAGAAGGTATTGGCTAGGTACTGCACTGAAAGGTCTTTATTCGAAGGAGTCTTAGTGGCTCCTTTTGAAAAGAGGAAAACAACAAGAGGCTTTGGGCACAAAGCTCTGAACCAAGCTTAACTGACTCACGCTAAAGGCCACTGAGCAAAATTCTAATGCAAAAGCAAAATAAGATTACTCAAAATGATTGCTCTTGAAAGAGTTCTTACAGCACTGACCCTTAATTTATTGCCTGCATTCAATTGTCATACTGACTTTTTTGTCCTGCAATAACAACTCTATTTTAAGCTAAAATTGAATAAAATATCAAAAACTCTTCCACGGTGGCCTGGCTTCAGGGAATGTCAAATTCTGGTCACAGTTTTTCAACAGTAACTGTTGTGAATTTGCAACATGGAGTTCTTGCTCCTGCTTATGAATATTATCATAATAGAGTAAAGGCTGTCCATTTTCTCCCAGGTACCTGCATCCTCAGTAAGAGCAATGATTTGATTCAAAATATGTCAAAGAACCCAGCAGGGCTGAGATTACTTCCATTAAAACAGCAAGGGGAAAAGAAGAAAAGAGGGGGGAAAAAAAACCATCTGACTATAGCCTCAGAGAACATACACCAAATCACATTTCCTAACATGCTCTAATAGATTCCATCAGAGAAGAGAATATGAATTGAAAATTAATTCTTTATCAGCTGTCACAAAACATGAACATCATTAAAACAAGTATGAAGAACTTGATAAAACTAATCCATTTTACAAACTTGAGTCTGAAATCCCTGAAAGAATTAATTCAATTAAGGTTTTTCAACATGTAATTATGAAGTTCTAACCACTACTTTTGTTTAAGTGTATGTCCCAATTAGAGAATTCAAAATATTAGTCATAAAAATGGGGGCTAATCTTAACACTGGTGTTTCCTGTCAGCTTCAGAAAAAGCCAACATATATCAAACTTTTTATGTCTGATTTTATTCATTGAAAAATTGCACAAGCTAGAGAGATTATCTGGAAAGCATTTTGAAGGTTTATTTCCTTGATAACACTTTTTTAAGTTTTTTTCATCTAAAGAGATGTATTATGAAAACTACCCATTATCATAGTAGTTACGGTAGTTGTTTCAGACTTCCATTATCACTGCTTTTTATTTTGGGTTTTGTTTTTTTTGTTTTGTTCTTTTATGTGAGGGGGTGGTGATCTGGCCACATATTTTGTTCTGGCTGAAACATGGCAGTTATATTTGTCCAAATCTCAAAAATGTCCTATAGTTTGTAACAAAAGAGCCCAAACCAGGAGTCACTATTCAAAAATGGTCTGTGGATAGACCCGTGAGGAAGCTTGCACTACACCTTGCCTTATCAATTTAAAATTTCAGAGAATTAAAGAAAATTGAAAAATCAAAATTGGCTCATCAAGTCACATGATTGTTGGGAGGAAAACCATTTTTAGAAATCTAGTGTCTTTCTCTTTTATCAATCACACTGTTGCAAAAAAAAGTTCAAAATGACTTTGGCGTTTAGGTTAGTTCTTACTTTATAATGTTAATTTCAAACAAATGTGCTTCTGAATTTGAATGAACTGAGATGCCTATTTTTTCACTTCTGATGATGCTCTCAAAGTAATGATCCAAAAGTATGAAGTAATGAAATATGATTGAAAAATGCGAACTATCATCAGTTCCCTCTCTTACCTACCCAAGCACATCTACACATGTTACCCTCCCTCAATTCCTTAAGGCAATTGTAATAACTCTGGATCCCTAGCATCCATGATGCAGTAGTGTATGCTAATTCACCATAGTGGCCATTCATCACACCTTTCAATACACTTTGCTCTACTATGTGCTTAGCACAAACTCAGCAAATAGTAAGGCAATAATAACGATACTTGCTCTGACATATTTAGAAACATAAAGCCTCTAATCGTTTTCCTAACACCACTGTTGAACAACAATGAAACATTTCCAACACTTTTTTGATGTACAATGCTAGGGTGAGCCAATTTACAAAATGGAAAAATGGGGGAACCCATTCATACTTCAGGACAACTTCATGGGGGTGCTTGCAAAATACTATGCAGAGCTGTCCTTCCTATTCGAGGATACCAAAAAAATGAAAAGTCTAATGTCTGAATAGCCACCTGACTGCATTACAGGTTTTTACCAATCAGTCAGTAATATTTATCGAGTGCCTACTGTGTGCGGTGCACTGTACTAAGTGCTTGGGACACCTATTAGTTAAGGACCATCTCCAATCAGAAGCTGCCTCCCTTCTGAAATTCAAAATTGAAACTCAGGCTAGCAATGGCATGAGGGAAACGGCACAGAACTAGTACCTCCAGGTAGTTACTGAGTGATCTGTTTCTACGATCCATCAGGGGCCTTGCTAGAGAATACAGTCATAAAGCAAATAAACCCTGAGTACGTGGACTGAAACAAATAGCTTCAGCACTTCAAAAAAAAAAAAAAAACAAACACAGCTGCCTCTGTGCTGTTAAGAAACATGTCAACGGATATGTATAGTTGGCCTAGGTGACAAAGATACATGCATGTGTAAGGCTATTGACCAATTTAAAACAAATTTTCCAGATGTAATATACAGACACGTCCAGTTGTGATGGGCCACAATACGGAAAACCTGGAGCTGTATCATTCAGTAACCGATGACATAGTCCAGGACCCAAAATCCCTGACCAACATTCCATCCAATCGCAGCAGGGAAGTCAATTCCTCCTCTTATTCCACCTTTACCTCGTCACCGTCACTTTCCAACCAAGGACTCAAATATCTTCAAAGCATGGAGCTCCTGCCCCTTAACTTGCGTGCCTGGCCAGAGACACCAGAAGCAACCGGGCTCCTTCCTCCAGAGGAAGGGAGGGAAGTGCACACAGAAGAGGTTGGGAAAAGGGGGGAGGTGGGTCACACTGAAGTGGCAGGTAACTTTCTATCCTACTCCATTTATTCCTCCCTGATTCTGTGCTGCCTTCGCCTGGAGTGGACAAATCCCTGCTCAGCTACCCCCTCCCGTCTCTCCTTGCCACTGTCCAATCGGGCCTTAGAAGCCCTTGAGTAATCACTCCAGCCTTGGGCCCCCGCTACAAGGCCTCAGAATGCAGCCATTCGAATTATCATCATTGCTCCCGACGCTGCAACCGAATCAAGCCTATTTTCCTAGGTATAGCATCAACCCCCACATGGCATGAGAGAGGCTGGTGAGGTACCAATCCCCAGTTCCCACTGTAGCCCTACCTGCCCTTCCCAGCCCCAGCCCGGCAAGATAAACAAGGGGAGGAGGGAGGTTGGATGGAATGCACAGTATAAATTGTTGTTACTAATATGATCCCATCATCATGTCGGAGCTAGTTCTGGAATGGAGTCTAACAAATTGAATGTAGGATTATGGGAAAATACATCCAAAGAAAAAGCCATTTAGAATACAACCACACTTTTGAGGAACACATCAAGACTGAACCATGGAGTATACCAGTACAGGAGTTGAAAATATGAGGAAGAATGGGGAGAAAGAAAGGGAGAATTAGAAGAAGGATAAGAGACGTAGGGAAGAACTGTCATTGTGATTTTTTTATTCATTTCTATACCAGGCTGTGAATAAGAGAAAATGTAGTCTGATTCTGGAAAAATTCAATACAGGAAGTTTTCCAGTCTTTAAAACCCTATCGACTGGCTGATTCTCAA